>NW_022589721.1:31821691-31901845 GCF_004348235.1 Phoca vitulina
TGAGCTTGGCACTTACCTAGGTTAGGTGTGCATGGGTCTGGGTGTGCACATCACCTGGTATGGGAATTGTCAGCCTCCTCTTATGTCAGCTCCCTGGAAGCAAGGATTACGACAGGTTCATCTGTTCATCTCCAGTGCTGTGCTTGGCACTCAGTGAAAGACCAGGGCTGCCCGGGATCGTAGGACAGGCTTCCTGGAGAAGTGACATTTGAGCCATGTATGAAACAAACAGTGGCAACACAGGACATGGAGAGCAGATGGGCCCAGCTCCCAGCAAGGGAGAGAGCACGTGTGAAGGTGTGCGTCCTGTGTTGTGTTTTCTGGAGGCGGTGAGCAGCCCTCAAGTCACAGACACCGAGCACAAGCTGAGGACCAAACCCCTAGCGGGACTGAAGAGACACAACAGTCAGCTCCTATCTCGGCCAAGACTCTTGAGGAAGGCACCCAAGTGACAAAAGTTTTATATTTGGAAGAGACATTCACTGAGGAATTTTGAATTATGAATTAAATAATTTACATTTCCAAAGACCTTTCCATCATCAAGACTCCTCACTCAAAAAAGCAATTCAAACTCAGCCAACCTCCTAATGAAACCAGGCCAACGGATTAAACAAGAATCGGTGATCACCTGTATTATGAAATTCTTAAATCAAAAGAGCTTCATTAGTCCATTTGTATTTTGCAGGCAGCAATCAAAGCCTAATTAGTTTACCAGAAACAACACTGCTCTGGCCGCTTGTTCGATCCTCACTGGTAACGACGCTTCATTCGGCACAGCAATACCACTTTGCCTAATAAATCAAATCAGTAGTAACTACCTGAATTATGCATGAACCTTTCCACTGGCGATAAGAACAGGATTATTTAATCTGCGTTACCATATTAAGTAATTCGCCCTTGAATTTCCCTTGTACCCACAATAAATAAAAGTTAAAACACACCTAGAAGGAAAACGAGATTTTAAAATAATGTTGAAAACATGACTTTCCAAAACACACAAGCCAAGTGGCCACGGCAGACTCCGGTCCCAGCACAAACACAGCGTGCCCACCAGCTCAGAGCTCTGAGCACAGTTATGCCTACAGAGAAGGAGCACCCCAGTCCCCCTCCTGAAGTCACTGTGCTCACGAAACTTGTAAATAATGTAAGCATAATAGAATTTAATTATCAAGAAAAAGAAGATGCAGCCCAATTTTGTTATTTTACCACCACCCCCTAGTGAAGCATAAGGTACATAAAGCTCAGGATTCTAAACGAGACCCCAGGGTCAAGGTTCACTGCCCACCTAACGTGGGCAAATTAACAACTTAAGGCCTCAGTCTATTGCTTTAAAAAGTTAAAGATAATGTTATTCATCAGAAGGGTTGGGGTGGGGGTTTTTGGTGGACATAGACAAAGCACCAGACTCAGCAAGGGGGTCTGAAGTGACCTTGCTCTCCTGTGGGGGGTCCCCTGTGGGCCACGTCCACATGCATACAATTTAGAAACAGACGGAACCTCAAGGCATGTAGATCACTTACACACATAGACCTTCTAACAACCGCATCCTCTGTCATCACCTAAATGAACCACAAGCCACCAAAAACGTTCTGTGTTGATGGGCATGGAAGTTGTTCTCACATTTGCTTATACAAATAAAGCTTGGAAGGACATCTTCATGCATACTTTTTCCTACATTTGAATTATTTTAACAAGTAAAAGCAATGTCATTATAACATAGATTCTATGTATTAACACGTAGCCTTAAGAAATTGTAGCCGCTTACATCGGCAACAGAGACATTCATACTCTAGTCTCCACATGCTTTTTTTAAGTCCAGTGATGGCAAAAAAGCATAAACACACACACACACACACACACACACACACACACACACACACAATGGTGACTCAAAGATATGTGAATATGTGAATTTTTCTTTGAATAATCAACAATTAATAACTGCAATGAGAAAAAAATGGATTAAATAGCAGACTGCCCTTGCTCCATAATTACACAGGGAGCTTCCGGAGGGGAGGAACAGCGGGGTCTTCCTGTGGAATAAGCCCTGGTGGTCGGAAGACTATAGCAGGTTCTCAAAGCACGCTAGCAAGGGGCACGGAAAGACCAGGCCATTGACCACTCACTGTCACGGCTGCAGGGCTGTCCCCTGAAGCCAGACCCATGTGCAGGCTCCGCGGGGTCACGGTGATCCAAGCCGTCCATGGGCTAGCACACACTTGCAGAGGGGCCTTGAGACATGCCAGCAGGTCCTCGTACGTCTCTTACCCTCCGGTCATGTCATGAAGCAGAGGGAGCAGGGGACCTGGGGTGCGTTGGCGGCAGACATGCTGGACAAACACCTACGGAGTCCCTGACCCTGAGCAGCGCCTCGCCTAGTGTCCGCACCTCATCACCCAGGTGCATGGGGCTTCTTCGGTGCTGGCTTCCACACCAGCTGCTTGATCCACACTGTCTTAGAGCCTCACAACCACCCGAAATGGTCAAGAGCTCTGACACATGAAGAACCAGAGGCTTGGGTGGGTGGTACTACTTTTCTGATCTGACACGGTTGTGAAAGTGATGGAGCCAGACAAACTCGGGATTGTTGAAAAAGGCAGCAAAGCCTTTTAATGGCAAAAAGAGAATCCTTGACACCAATGGGGTGGAAAAACTGGATATTCCATATGAACAAAAATAAACGTAAACTCCTAACTCACAAGCTACACAAAGTCATTCAAGACAGGTCCTAGATCTAAATGTAGTCATAAAACTATATGGCTTTCGGAAAAAACCATAAGGAAATAGAAATGAGAAAGAACTATGCATGAAAAGAAATCATTGATAAAATAGATAACATCAAAGTTAAAACTTCCCATCAAAAAAAAAAACCACTAGAATGAAGAATTCCATCTTCTACTCAGAATATAAAAAGCTGCCAAGATCCTTGCTCCCTTCTAACAACCAGAAAAAACACATAGTCTACAAAACATAACCCTTCTCATTAGAGAGCTAAGGCTGCAGGACAAGACACCATCCACTTCTCAGCTCATTTTATGACACAAGGGTTACCTTAGACCAAAGCCAAGAAAGCACTACAGGGAAAGAAAGTTACAGGCCACTGTTACTCACGTACTTAGACGCTAAAAAGGAAAAAAAAAAAAAAAAACCCTCAACAAAATATTATCAAATTGAATCCAGCAATACACATTTATAAACACACCCCAACAGATGCCAGATAAATACTGACAGGGTTGGATATCTGGAGAATACATCATGACCAAGTGGGGCTAACCACAGGAATGCAAGACTGGTTTGAAATTTTTTAATTAATCGAAATTCACCATTTGAACAGAAAATGAAGAAACACTATATGATCATCTCAATAGATGCAGAAAAAAGCATTTGTTAAAGTTCAATATCCAGGGGCATCTGTGTGGTTTGCCTTCAGCTCGTCATGATCCCAGGGTCCTACGATCAAGCCCCGTATCAAGCTCCCTGATCAGCAGGAAGCCTACTTCTCCCTCTCCCACTCCCCCTGCTTGTGTTCCCTCTCTCGCTGTGTCTCTGTCAAATAAATAAATAAAATCTTAAAAAAAAAAAAAAGTTCAATATCCATTCATTTAAAAAAAAATTCTCAGCCAATTAGAAGCAGAAGGTAACTTTTTCAACCTGAAAAAGGACATCTGTGAAAAACCAACAGTTAACACCCCACTTAGCGGTGAAGGACTCAATGCTTCCCCAAAGATCAAGAGTAAGGCAAGGACACACATGTCCACCATTCTCCCCGAATATCATACTGAAGACGTGCCAAGGGCAATAAGGCAAAAACACAAAAGACACACGTTAGAAAGAAAGAAAATTGTCTCCATGCACAGATGACAATAGCACCAAACCATGAAGTATGTAAATGCATGCCAGGTGTGGGTACTAAAAACCTCAGATCACTGAGAAAAACCAAAGACCTAAATAAACGGAGAAGTGTGTTCTGTGTTCATTCAAAGACTCAATATAGTTAAGACATCAGTTTTCTCCAAATTTATCTATAGATTCATGTAATCTCAATCACAATTCCAACAGGGTATTTGGTAGGGGTCAGTGAGTTGATTCTAAAATTAATACGGAGGGGAGCCTGGGTGGCTCAGTCAGTGAAGTGTCTGCCTTTGGCTCAGGTCATGATCTCAGGGTCCTGGGATCGAGCCCCGAGTCGGGCTCCCTGCTCAGTGCGGAGCCTGCTTCTCCCTCTGTCTCTGCTCCTCCCCCAGCCTGTGCTCTCTCTCTCAAATAAATAAAATCTTAAAAAAATAAACTTTAAAATTAATATGGAAAGGCAAAAGAATGAGAATGGCAAAAGAAAAAAAAAACCTTTAAAAAACAAGAAGAAAGTTGGAGCACACAGATTTCCAAACATACTATAGAGCTGCCATAATCAAGACGCTGTAGCACTGGTGAAAGGGAGACATAAGTCAGCAGAACAGAAGAGGGAACCCAGAAATAGAAGCACAAACGTGTAGCAGGTGCTTTTCAACAAAGGTGAGCAGGCAGTTCCACGGTGACAGGAAAGTCTTTTTAGCCAGTGTTTCTGGAACAACTGGACATCTATAAACCAAAAATAAATAAGTAAATTCTCAACTCAGAGCTTGCACCATGGGAAAAAAAAAATCAAATCAAAATGAATCATGGTCCTAATGTGAAACCTAGAAGTGTAAAGTTTCAGAGGAAAACAAAGGAGAAAATATTTATTGCCTTGGGTCAGGCAAACGTTTGTTCAACGCAACCCCAAAGTCATGACCCATCAAAGAAAAATCCTGATTAATTGTACTTCATCCTAATTTAAAACTTCTATTCTTTAAAAGACACTGTTAAGAAAATAAAAAGACAAGTGACAGAGGAAGATAACTTTTTAAAGCACACATCTGATAAAGGTTTTATGTCTAAAAACTCTCAAAACTCAGTAATAAAACCAACAACCTACCTTTTAGCAAAGATGACTTATTGGTGGTGAAGAAACAAATGAAAAGATGTTTAACATTCTCAGTCATCAGGGAAATACAGATGGAAACCACACACCTAGTAGACTCACTGGAAAGCCAAACTAGTAAGACTGAATGTGGGCAAGGATGCAGGACGGCTGGGGCTCTCACACACTGCTGGTGGAGATGCAAAGTGGTGCCCGTACCCTGGGAAACAAGTTGGCAGTTCCTCATAAACTGTATACACTCATCCTATGACCCAGCAATCCTGTGCCTACGTGTTTCGCCAAGAAAAAAACACAGGAAAAAGTTTACAGCAGCTCACACATAACCACCAAAAACTGGAAACAAACCAAATGTTCTTTCAACTGGAGGATGGTTAAGCAAACTATAGTACATCCATACAATGGAATCCCATTCATCCATCCAAAGGAATAAATTAAAATAGACGCAACAACAAATTTCAAATGGATTCTGTTAAGTGAAAGAAGCCTGACACAATGGGCTACATACTTTATGATTCCACATATTCAGAAAGATTCAGGAAAAACAAAACCATAGAACAGAGCAGATCAGTGGCTGCCAAGAGCCTCGCGTAAGAAGCTGGGTTACCTGCAAAGGGGCACGAGGGAATTTATTACGGTGAAGGAACTATTCTGTATCTTGATTTTGGTGGCAGTGGTTACATGTATGATTTATCAAAATTCATAAATCAATACACAAAAAGGGTGAGTTTTATTGCATGTAAATTATATGTCAATAAATCTAATATTTTAAAAAGTGAAGAGGCCAGCCACAAAGAGAAAATATTCACAATATATGTATCTGACAAATGACTTGGATCCAGCATATATAAAGGACTCTGACAACTCATTATAAATAATCCATAAAATGAACAGAAGGTTTGAAGAGACATTTCAGAAAGGAAGAGCTATGAATGGTCATTAAGCACATGAAAAGGTGCTCAATGTCATTAGAATTAGGGAAATACAACTTTAACACGTGGGAAGATGATCACTAGAATGACTAAAATGTTAAAGTTTGGTAACACTCTATTTTGGTGAAGATGTAGAGCAACTGGAGCTCTTACACGTTTTCTTTTCTTTTCTTTTTTTTTTTTAAGATTTTTATTTATTTGACAGAGAGAGAGAGACACAGCTAGAGAGGGAACACAGCAGGGGCAGAGGCAGAGGGAGAAGCAGGCTCCCCACAGAGCAGGGAACCCGATGTGGGGCTCGATCCCAGGACCCCGGGATCATGACCTGAGCCGAAGGCAGACGCTTAACGACTGAGCCACCCAGCTGCCCCATCTTACACGTTTTCAATGGGAATGTAAAGTGGTATGATCATTTTAGAAAACTTTTGATAGTCTCTTATAAAGTTAAACATACATTTAACATAGGATCTACCAATTCCACTCCTACATAAACACCAGTATTTCCAAACTACCAGTATTTCCAGGAGAAATAAAATCCTATATCCATAAAGTCAATTCTATAATAATGTTCATTATACCTTTATTCATAATAGCCAAAAACTGAACACAACTCTGACACCTACCAACAGGAAACAGATAAACACACTGTAGTAGGTCCACACAATGGAAAACTCATCCAGCAATAAACAGAACTGCTGATGTACAACGACATGGGTGAGTCTCATGAACACTTAGACTAAGCAACAGAAACCAAGCACAAGAGTATTTGCAACGTGATTCCTATCCCATGCCGTTCTAAGGCAGACAGGACAAAACAAAGCAGAATGGAAGTGGCCTCTAATTCAGGTGCACAGAGTGACTGAGAAGGGGTCTGAGAGAACTTTCTGGAGAGGCTGAAACTTCCTCGATCACGAGAAGGATAAAGATTAACAGGATGTGCCCATCTGTGAAGACGGTAGAGTTAAGATCTGTGCATTAAATGTGCGTCAACTCACCTGTGACAACAAGTAACTGACAACATCACCATCATCACTGTCACCGCTCAGGGACACCGATGACAAAGCACAGCGGAGGGAGGGTCGACAATTACTGAAGCTGGTTAGCAGATAGGTGGGGATTCAATATGCTGTTTACTTTCTATATGTTTGAAATTTTCCATAATAAACATTTTTGTAAATTTAATCACCTACCGTGCCCCAGATCCATGCCTGCTGAGCACTTTCACATCTGTTAGCTCATTAAATCCTCGCAGCAATCCTGTGGGGCAAGTTGATTGCACAGATGAAGAAACAGACTGGGGAGCCAAAGACAGTTGACGGCTGAGCTCCGCAGAGGCACCTCGGGCGCCACCACGTGAGCAGTCGGCGTCCCCACCGCCATCGTCCCCGACAACTGAACATGGAGTGAGCACCTGTGGTACCCACGAGCCAGGGAAGGGACCCGGAACCCCCTCCCAGTGTTGCCCTCCCCCCCGCCCCGTGTCTATGATCTTCCTACCGCACCACAGTTTCACCGAAGCTATGCGACATCCTTCTGAAGCGAGACATGGGCATTTTGAGTCCCTTCCCCTTAGCTGCCTTCTAGTTGCAGATTCTGAACAATGGGGGAGTAAAACAGGGCAGTAAAATCCCTTATGCTCACCCACTCTTAACACGATGGTGGCAAGGAGAGCAACAGTGCTACCAAGAGCTAATGGGACGTGCTTGCTCTTCTACAGACTTCCCGTGAGTGATTCAGGTAAGCCTCCTGCCAGTCCTGAAAGGAGGCATTATCATGATCCCCATTCTGCAGGTGAGTAGGCAGTCAGCTGTCCAACCCCTTTTAAGCACTACATGCATACACCGCGTCACCATCAACATTTGAAATCCAGAAATCATTAATGTGCATCACTAAGAACAGTCTGCAACTGCTCCCTTGATAACATTGTGGGGAGGAGAAAAAAAAAAAAGATGCTTCCCAAGAGCCTCTCAAAAGATCTAGCACTTTCCCCCTGCTGCTCTGTGCGTGGATCCAGCTAATCAGTGGGCCCAGATAATGGGCTCTCTCCAATCACACTAATTCACGGGTCTTGTCCTTACCCATCTGAGTTTACAGAGTAAAAACTTCCTCAAGCATCGTGCTCACTCTCTCTGAAAAAGCCAGGATTTAACCAAGATGACTCATCAAAAATGTGACAACAAAGGAAGAGCACAGAAGAGGTGCCAGGCTGCCCAGGTCCAGGTGCATGTCCATCCTCACTCCACACCAGGTCCTTCCTTCTGGGAGCCTCAGTGCCCATCGGAAACTCAGGGACAGCACCACCTGGCTCCTGGGGCATCACTAACTTATCAGGACACTAATCACAACTGTCATGTGTGTGTGTGACCATGTATATAACATAAAATGCAAAATACAACCATAAAATATATTCTAATCTAATACATAGACATTTGTGTCTTGAACAAACATCTCCCCATTAGACTGATAGCTCAGTGAAGACAGGGACCTTGGCTCATCTGCTCAACACTGGGTACTCGATAAATACTTGAACAACTGAATGAATGCATGAATGGATGGATGGATGGATGAATAGGCTTAACCCCTGCTTTTAGGGAACATGTAGCTTAATGGGAGAGGCTAAAAATTAAGCAGATAATCCAATGGCTTTCTTTTCCTTTCCCTCACAGAAAAATGTACAAAGGTAGGTGTGACAGGACCCCTACTCGGAACTGACCCCACAAGTCACAGACTAACAAGTGGCCCCAAGAGAAGGTGCTTTTAGTTATCTTCCATTTACCTGCCTTTGAGTGGGACGAGTGCTGTCCCAGAGGGGACATCACATGGTAAACAAAGAGAGCTAGAACACAGGGTCCGGGAGAGGGCCCTTCCTGCTGGACATCCAGAGACTTCCTGAATGATGTGACAGCTGGGCAAGACCTTGGGAAGGAAGGACTAGAAACGTTGAGATGTGGGGCAAACACAACCAAGGCTGAGGAATTATGTGGGAAAATGAGAGGCAGAAAAGCCATAGGAAGACGTGAGAGTCCAGACAGTCTTGGATGGAGAACTAAATTTGCCTCACATGTATAAGCATACTGGTCCTTACAGAAAAATACATTTTTCTCCTCCAAAAAGCAAGCATTTTATTCTGCATTTGTCATGGAGTTAAAATAATTAGAAACGAAGCATGTAAAACCCAGGAACACTAGCAGAACCACCGTGAGACAAAATGTCTTCAAAGCATGTGGTTCATCTCCATTTAATTAGAAATTGCTCTCAAAGAAGAAAAACTGCCCTGCAATCAGCTTATAGACAAGAAGAATCTGTTCCAAAGGATTGCCTCATTGCTTTCTCGCTTTTAAATATCTCTATGGGGTCACTTGCAAAAGTACAAAGTTTTCTGGAATTCTAAAATAGTTTTGTTTTTTTGGTTTTTTTTGGTTTTTTTTTACAAAAGGCAAGAGGAAAACTGCATGCGTGTAAGGTTCGTAGCAGCAGCTCCCGCGGCACGGGAAGAGACTGTCTTCACGCTCAGAGGCTCAGCGACTGTGAGCTGGCGGCTCAGAGTCAACCCCAGACCTCAGCCTCCTGGGGGTTGCAGGTGGGGGGGGGACAGCAACACTGGATGGAGGTGAGGTCTTGGGCCTCAGTGGTGGACATGGGACAGGCGGCTGGGCTGGGGACGAGTGAATGGAAAGAACTTCATAGGTGAAGAAAGGAACCAAACGCCATCTGGACAAAACCCTCAACCGCAGCACAAAGAGGGGTCTGACTCAGGGACTAAACCCACTATAGGAAGCAGCAGCTCAGAGTCCAGGATGTGCTGTCTTCCAAGGAGTCCAGCTGGGCACGGAGAGGACATCCTATCCAGGCATGAGGACACAGAGCCCCAAACTCAGAGGCCCGTGCCCTAAACCCGGATCAGCCCCTCCCTGTCTGCTCTCACCACCACCAGTCAATGGGAGGCCTGACCAACAACAGCTTGGCCTTTCAGCTCTGACACCCACAGGACTCAACTTTGTTCAATGGTCCCCTGAGCAACTGTCTAGCTCCTCAGCCTGAGACAGCCAAAAGCCAGAAGTAGCAAAAACCAATCTGACAAGAGTTTACACTCTGAATAGGACAATTCTGGCTCAAATCCTGGTTCTGATCCTCACCAGGCATGGGAATCTGGCAAGTTCCTTAACCTCAAGAAGCCCCAGAGAAGCAAAGGCACACCCACCCGTGAAGGGCTGTAAGGCCCAGAACAGCATAGGGAGGGATGCAGAATAAAGAAGGAGCCCCAAGGACGGCAGTGCAGCGTGCTAGTCTCAATCGCGGGCGTTGTCCCTGAGCCACGCACCCAGGAATGCCCTCTTTCTCCCCTTCATAATGACAGGGACACACACTTTATAATACAGCTGAAACAAAAGCCCAATCAAGCATAACCAAAAAGGTATCACTTTCATCTGGTCAGATGGCGTTGCATCTCTAACTTCTGTTTTAAGAAATCTCAACTTGCATGAGTCACTTCTATTTCATCAAAAGGTCAAGATTCCCAGAGGAAGTGATGCTGGAAGATCCGTGAGAATCAAGTACATAAAGGGTCAGAAATAAGGCCTCTGACAATGAACATTCTGTGGCATCAAGCAAAGGTCCTCAACAGTTTTCCTTGTCACTTAGCGCTCACCATCATGGAGATTTAAAACCTTCCACTTGCAATCAGGACAGCTAAGAATACTAGCCCCCTCCCCCAGCCTATGTGATTCCCAGAACTGGGGCCAGAGCTACACAAGCCACGTGTACGTGGATATTGACCCGAGTGCCAAAGAAATAGGCACCAAATAAGAAGGTTCCTGTCCAATGCATTAAGAGTTCCAGTTGCTGTACAACCATTATCTCCCGGGGTCCTCACGTTGTTGCTGTGGGAAGGTGTTGAGATGGACCCACTGTACCCACGGTCACAAACCCTAGACCCCTCTCGGGCCACTAGTCAAGAAAGCCGCTTCCTCCAGGAAGGCACCCTGCTGGCTCTGCAGGCGCGAATGGAGTTTCTCAGAGAAGGCACCCACCTACCACCTAGAAGATCATTATCACAGCGGAACTGCCCCAGGCCACCTGTTCCCAAATGCCCCTCCAGCCGACAAATCCGCAAGCCCTCCCCCATGACACACACTGCACCTGCCCTCTCCCCACTCCCCTCCCCATCTACCCCACATCTCCAGTTGTCAACCTCCTCATCTGTCAGATCCCGGCTCAGTGCCCTCCTCTGATGAGACTGCCCCCCACAACCTGTCCTCCTTCTCAGTGCTTACTCCATCATAGTCAAGGTGAAGAATAAAATTGATGCATTCAACAATGCACATCTGATTCCTCTACAAGACAGTTCACATAAAGACACTTAGAAATCAAGGAAATCCTTTGTGGAGTTCTTCTGGCGGGAGAAGGGTGTTAGGAAAGATGATCATACACGTGCATTCAGTTCGCTGTTCTAGTACAATAAAAATCTATAAATGTAAAACTGTCCACTAAAAGAACCCTAAATGGATACGGGAATCAAACTGGGCCGGACGCACCTCTATGCATCTCTCTGTCCTCTACATCGAACCGGAGGCCTGGCCTACAGGAGGAACTCAATGAATATTTACTTGCCTTGCATTTACTGCATTTAGCAAGGATCAGACAAGAGCTCTGCCTCCCCCAGGGGACCACGGGCACCGCTGTTCGCCCCTGACTACTCAGGGCCCAGCCTTCTCAAAGCAACCCTGGGGAACTAAATGAAACCGAAGAATGTTCAACAAGTGAAAGATGTTGTCAGTGAAAAGAAAAGCTTTAGAATCCTGTGACCCACCTCTGCCTTATCTGAAAGTTGAGTTTTTATCAGCCCACATGAAAGCCACATGTTTTTATGACCTGGGCCCAGCAGCAAGCTTTTTCTAAGAATCTGAAGGAAGAAAAAATCTGAAACAACATCGGGCAGCAGTGTGCCTTCTCCGGCTGGAAACATGCTGGCCGCTGGTGCACCATTGTTCCCCGGCCCAGAGATAACCAAGTGACACCTGCTCTGGGGCTGGCTGGCAGCCAAAGGACCCCGAAAGCACTAGCAGGGAACACGTTCTGATTTGCCAAATAAAGACAGCTGAGAGAGGACAAGTGTCACTGCATCTTGATATTTTAATGCATTTTAACAACCTCATTAACATTAAGGTGGTGACAGATACACAAAAGAAAGGGGGTACGAAGTTAAGGATTATAAACTACTGAACCTGAAAATACTCCTCCGAGTAGCCCAGCCCCCGACAAACTGTTATGAATTTCCTATTTTTCCAGCCAGATGCTTAAATTAATTTTTCTGCTAGAAATAAAGCTTCTGCAAAAGACTGTTTAACATGTTCTTTTCTCCTTTTGTTAAACGAAAGAAACCCAACCAGTCTGACTTTCGTTCAAGATCATGTGCCTGCAGGCCACAATTATTTATGTCTCTGTTAAGCTCACATTTGTTTGAGGTTCTAATAACCGGAGTGTCCACTGCTAGAGAGTTTGGGGTAAGACAAACGTCCTCAAACACAGCTGGTGATGCTGAATCAGGACAGCTTCTCTGGAAAGCAATCTGACAGCACAGAGCAGGCAACCTTAAAATGTTCACACCTTTTGGCTAAGTAATGACACTTCCGGGAATCTATGCTAAGAATACGATCTGGAATTCAGACAAAATCTTTCCATGAAGATAAACAACGCTTATCACAGCAGTGTTTATGAAATTCATAGTAAAAGGGGCAATACCTCAACGTCTAACATTTAGGAAAAATATTTAGAATATGCTGGTTACATCATACCTTGGAATATCCTAAAGCCATTAAAATTACACTGAGAGCAGTGTTGACTGAAATGGGAAAATGGTCCTGCACTGACACTGTAGGAAGAAGACAGGACACAAAGATGTAAATACAACCTGTGAACAGTCAGAAAGGCCGGAGCTCCCATCTTGCCCCCACCACTGACTAGCCTGATCCACAGGTTCCACATGAGCAAAGTAGAAAAGAGAAAACCCACCCAGGGCGTTGTTCTAATACAAAGCTTAGGACAGTGTCTGTCATACAACAGATACTCAGTAAATGGTGTCTGTTATCACAATTGTGCATATAAAAGAGAATTAAAGATAGGGATTGAATCCGGGCAGCAGAATATGGTTGACTTTTTTTCCTCCAACATTTTTATATTTGTAACATCTTCTGTAGTGAATGCATTACACTATTATAATGAAAATCAATCTCTATAAATGTAAAATTGTCCACTAAAAAATCCTAACGGAGTACTAAAATTATTAGTAGTATCCTTGCTTTCAATTCATCTCTAATTTAGATGGGAGCCCAGCAGTTTTTAATCCAGATGTAATGGTTACTCCGTGGCGAACATGAGCATAGTCCTTAATTAGTGGCCTACAGGACAAGATCTAAGCTCACTGCATGAAACACAAGGTCCTTCACAGCTGGCCCAACCTGCCTTTCCTAAGACCACCATGAAAATCAAAATGCCTCACATCACCAGAGCTAATTCTGCCTTCTGAGCTCTAGGGAGAGCTGCCCAGGGATGGGGCTGCTCTGACCGGGAGGCGGGACTCGGACCACGTGAGGCTCACAGCGGTGACCAGCATCCAGGCAAGTCCTGCCTGGTTCTTGGCCAGAGGATGGGTCCTTGTGACGGCCCTGAGTCTGGAGCTGACACTTTAAATGACACCTCAAGAGACAAGCTCCCTGCCTTGGAATGCTTCTACCAAGTACGATTTGGTGCCAGACACAGAGCGTAGCACTGTGCTAGTATCTTCTTCAGTTCTCACAATAAATCCTAGGAGCAGGAACACTGTCATTCTTATTTTATAGACAGGAAACTGACAGCTGGGGAGGCTCAGTAACTTGCTCAAGGTGACAGGCTGGGAACAGGGCTCAGCTGGACTCTGAATGCTAAGCTGTCAGCCTCTTCCTCGGCTAGCTCTGCGTCTGCATCCACGATCTGTGGCCAAATCCTCTACAAAACGTCGGCACTGGAGATAGACACTCTCCCAGAGCCAGCGTGTGCCCCCCAAGTGCCCGTGTAAACCTCACGGCAAGCACACGACTTGCTCGAGATGAGGGCTCCCCCTATGTTCCACTGCTGGCCGATACCCTCTCTCAGGAACGACGGGGACCACGTGAAGAAGGCTCCTCCAAGAGCCTAGCGCCCGCTCTGGGGAGCCGCATCAGTCACGGTTTCTCCCTTCGGCTGCCCTGCAGAAAGGGTGCTGCTGTTCAAACCAGGGGGCAGGGGGTTAAAACTCGCAACTAGACCAGACTGAACAATAGAAACTTCCACTTCTATCTTTAGCATCCTGATAAAATTTCTCTCGTTAAGTACAAACCATCCTTTCTCTTCCCTGCAGAAGGTCTTCACACTGTACCCTGAGAACAGCCAAGAAGGCTCGTGAACGGAAACGCCAGGAGGGCACGGTCAGCTCAGCCGGCCTAGCACGGCGAGCATGTGTCTCCTGAAGCACACACGCCAAGTGGGAGCAGAGCTTCTGATTTCACCAGGTGCCAACTCTGCTCTGCTTCAAAGCAGCCACCTCTCCTCCGTTCCGCCCACCCGCTCGGAAGGGACAGGGACGAGTCATTCCCTGCGAGGCCTGCCGAAGAACAGCCCCCACACAGCCCCGTGGAAGTGGACAGGAGCAAACGTTCTGGCGAACAATGCCCCGATTTGGCGCTCCCCGTGTGCGGAGTCGCAGGCTGCCTCTGTCGATGAACCGCCTTTCAGTTCTGATTCACTGTTAAAAATAAACATTTCTTCCTCAAAGTGCTGCCAAAACGGTCTCCCAAGGCTGCTGCATGATGCCTCCCCCCGCCCGCTCTGGAAAGGCTGGGCTCCCTACAAGGGCAAGCCGGCAGAAGGACATAAAAATGAGGAGTCCAGGCTCGCATCCGCAACTCCAGAAGTGTCCGTATTCTAGCTGTGACACTCCCTGCCAGGCACACGGGGCAGGCTCGCCAGGTGCCTGGTCATCTCTCCTCTTTAAGACTCAAAGACCACGGCCAAACCACCAATGTGACCTAAGCACAGCCTGACAGGTGTCAGAGAGGGGGCACGGCGCCAGGGAAAGAGGCAGGTCTTCCGGAGTGCTGTCATCAAGCCATGCAACAGGAGCTCAGGGTTTGGACTGTGACAGAGGGAGGGAGCCTCCTCTGCCCGACTCCCCTTCCCCACCCCCTCCCCTGAAGGGCTCTCTCTAGTCCCAAAGCCAATGCAGTTTTCTGGCCTTGTCCGCCCTGACGCCCTCAGCAGCTGTGACTCAGTTTCCCCGCGTGCTAGTTCTGAAGACCCTCTTCCCCAGGCCCCGCAGCTCCTGCCCTTGCACACCAGCTCACCTTCTCCTTCGCGCACTCCCCTGCTCCGTCCCCGCACGTGCTGAAGTGGCCCCCAGGGGGCTCTCAGTCTTTGCCACCGCCTCAGTAGACTCATCCAGACCCAGGGCTGCAGGCGCCCCCCACTCACACCTCTCCCTCCAGCGCAGACCTCTCCCAGGAGCACCAGCCCAGTGCCAACACCTCGGCCCGAGTCTAAGTGGCCGACAAAGGGACCTGCCTCAGAAGAATCCCTGAGTTCTCCCGTGATCCAATCCCCACCTCGGGGTGGGGGGGAACATCACAACCCGCAAGCCCGGAGCTCAGGCCCGCCGCTGACAGGACACCCTTATCTCCTCCTGAGCATTTCTCCTGTCTAGACCCCTCTCATCGGGAGCCACTGCCGGCTGCTTGTCCCAGACGTGCCCCTGCCCGCCCCGGTCCCACAGCCCACGTCCAACCAGCAGGCCCAGTGGCCATTCTCAAGTACAGGGAGAGGGCCTCCTCCTCCCTGGGCCGCTCCTATGGCCCCCATGCCCCCACCCCCGTGAAATCTTGGTGCAGCCGACAAACGCCCCGGGGAGCAGGCTCTGGGTCCGGGCACCCTAGCTCATTAGGCCTCACGGCTTCTCAAAAGCGCCACGCTGGTCTCATCCTGCTCCTGTGCACTGGCCGACATTTCCACACGGAAAACTGTTGCCTCCCCCTGGCTCTGCACCTGGCTGTCTCGCTCTCCTTACTGAGACCTCAGAACAAGCGTCACTTCTGCAGAAGATGCTCCCTAGTCCTGCTGTGTCACACTCCTTCCTGGAACGGTCACTCTCGGGAATTATTTGACCCATCCTGCCTTCTCCCCACCAGAACATAAGCCCTCTGAGGACAAGGCTGTCTTGCTTGCGGCTACACCGCCGGCGCCTCCAGACCAGCCTGACGGTGGCGACTAAGTATCTGTAAACTGGGAGAGAAAATGAAACTCGTCCAAGGGCAGCCGTGCTCAGAAATCTCTGATGAGACCCAACCAACCGAGAGATGAAAGAGAAGACCGCGCTCAGCGTGGGCAGCCGGGCCAAGGACGGGCGGCGAGCTCGGCCTCCGTCTCCGTGCCCCACGCGCGCGGAGCACCTTCTGAAACTGTGAGGGGACAAGAGACGGTGAACACCACGGACTGGAAAGAAGAAACAGCCAATGTCAGGGGCGGGGGAGCGTAGGAAATAGCAAAGTATCAATCTCCTCATTTTTTGTAACAAGAAATCAATAATTTGGAAAATGGGAACATAGTTTAACAATAGAACGTAAGTATGTG
The DNA here is from genome assembly GCF_004348235.1 of Phoca vitulina. Classification (NCBI taxonomy): domain Eukaryota; kingdom Metazoa; phylum Chordata; class Mammalia; order Carnivora; family Phocidae; genus Phoca; species Phoca vitulina. The sequence continues at coordinate 31,838,216 of NW_022589721.1, forward strand.
ATTTTAGGTTTTTCATGATCTCTTTTCTTCATCTTAAAGAGAGATTCTAGGGAATCTTTTCTCTTGTCATGACTAAACATGACTAAACACACCTAATTTTATTTCCTTTACTTTTTTCCTCTGTTACCCTAAAGTACAAAAACACTGCATAGTTTTATTACAAATATCATGTACCGCATGATGCTACTGTCAGGGACAGAGATCTCTCCCCCGTCCATGCGGAAATACAGAGGCCATGCCTGCTCGGGGGCTCATCTCTGGTCACCAGTATTTCTGGGAAGTAGGATGGGGAATGTTCTCTTCTAAATACCTTTCTTTGTGCTTCCATTTTTAAAACTGAAAATCCTATTTATATGAAAACAAATTGCATTTAAAAACCAACTCAGAAACAAAAGCATTAGCCCCTCCACAGTCGTTTCCCATACCAAGTCCTGGCTGGGGCTCCGCATATGTTCCCGGGCCCCTCACTTGGCGGACGTCCCGGCAAAGCCTCCTCTTCTCCCTTCTCCGCCCAGAAAACTTTCTCCACACACCCCATCGCCAGTGCCACCTGTCCCCAGCCCCCTCCCTGACACATCCGCTGGAGTCAGCTCCACCCTCGTCCACACCAGCTTCCCTATTTCAGAAGTCAGGACATGGGTCCAGAGCCCATAAGGCCAAGAGTCTGCCATAACCAAGACTTCTTCAGATTTTAGACAGGCAGTGGGGCATACACACCATTCCATGCAGCACCCTATAATCAGACACATTAGGTCTGTAAGAAAATACACAAGGAGTCCTACTAAGTGAAATAAAGAGTTTAAATGGCCTGGCACAAATTCATGTCAGGTTTCACCACCAAATAGGTTGGATCCATCTTCATAAAAAGAAAAGCTTTCTTCGGGGAGCTTTTTGGATTTTTGAATCGGGTGTGAAGGGCCACAGATCTACATGAGCTCCTTGGGGACAGGAGCCCAGCCTTCTCCCTCACCAATGAACAAGCAGATGTTCGGCTCCTGATGGATGAGTAGGCTAGGAGGCCTTTAGAGTCTATGCTTAAAAACCTAAGAGCAGGCAGATGTTTAATTATACAGAGCCAAATGCACCAGCGATTCTATTATTTCTACTAGCTGTTAGAACATACGTGGGTTGATCTCGTACTGAAGTCCATTGAACTCGGGTTCCACCTGAAATACGGAAATCCTTACAGCAACACAGACATATGTAAACACACCGATCACCTTGCTCCGAATACTGCCTCCCATCATCCCTCAGACCTCCCGCTGTGGTACACCTGCTCTGAACCAAGACTGAGAAAGTCGGCTCCTCCTATGCCCTGTTCAGAGGAAACCCTAATCTGAGGGCAAGTTTTGTTTTCTCACCTGACGTTAAACAGCTGACGCTTTAACAAATATTCTCATTGTGCTTATCTCCACTGGCTGTTTCCAGGCACCAGGTGACGCACTCCCAGTTGCCTGGGAGGCCAGGGGGTTGGAACTAATCCAAATAATTTTGTATTTATTGGACACTCCGGCCAGCTCAGGCCAAGTTCTGCGCTAGGCCCTTTACTCACTTTGTCACTAATCCTGGAAAATGTCACCCCTGGAGAGCTGAGGATGCCAAGGGGAGGGGTGGCAAGAGCCCTACAGAGGGAGAACGTGGCAGAGGACTCTGCAGCAAGGATGGGGTTGCTGGCTGGACTGAAAGAGGGGGCCGGTCACCACATCCCCGCCCTCCCTCACAGGGCCACGCTCAGCTGTGTATGCACACGGGTGGGGTCGAGTGCTGCCACCTCCCCACAGGGCTGGGGACCGGCGCAGCTGGCCAGGCCATGCACTTCCCTATCCACGTGGATGGTTTCCTTATTGGGCAGATTTACCCTCTCTTCCTGAGAGGTCCCTCTGTAGGATCGCTGCAGGCCAGACCAGGCTGATGTCACCTCATTCCTGAAGCTTCCGTGGTGGATTACAAGCAGACAAACCTGATGCCATTTCTAACAAGTGGGAAGACCAAGTCCAGAGAAATACACTCTGGTTAACACGGGATGACCCAGGAGGGAGGCACACGAGGGCAACTCAGAGAACGCACCCAAGATCGGGTGGACATGGAACCCAGTTCTGGAGCACACTACGGGACTTCCGGGTTATCCGTCCACCCCTAGGAGCTGGACTGGCGTGGCTCAGTGCTGAGAGGATCATGGCTCAGAGCCTGAAAAGCTGAACACCAGCCTTTGAGGATTCATAGGAGACACAGCCCGGAGGCAGGAAGAGAATAAACCCTGAACATAGAGAAAAGAAGTCCTAAGAAGTGACAAGAGCAGGTAAGAGTCATCCCGTCTCGAGGAAGACGGGGCGCAGGTAAGGAGAAATCCCTCGCCCGGGCCCAGGCAGCCCAGCGCAGTACTCCGCTATGGGTGCTCACCGCCACCCAGCCGCACCTGCCTGTGAGGTCCACCTGCCAGCACCCCTTGCACGCGGCGATGGCTTCGCTGGCTTCGGCGTCTGGGTGACACCCCACCCGGACTGAGTGCCATGGAAGAAGCACGGGTAGAAGGAGGGACAGGAGAGGCCAAGTCCCCGGAGGAGCTCTCCCAGCTGGTGCTCTATGAAGAGGCAGGCAGAGGCTTTCAGAGCCCCAGACAGGCCCCCTAAACCGATGGGAATCTGCCCAAAGGAGGGGCCCTGTAGTACCCCTTGCATATGGGTAGCTATTCAGCTGCCTCTATTTTGGGCACCAAGATATCACCGCCGAGGGTGTTTCCTGCAGAAACCAGCAGGCTCTCTTTGGAAGATGATGGAAAATCTCATCACGAAGTTACGGACAGAGTTAATATTTGGAGAGATAATTAACTACCATGATCCAGATGAGAGCAGAGATGAAAGATGGTAGAAAGTCGGCAGTGAAGCAGGGGCACGAGGGGCCTCTGAAGTCGGCTTCAAAGGGTTCTGATCTGCTGTCCAGCCCGCTGCGGCGAAGTTACAAAAATAACAGAATTAAAAACTGCTCTCAGTCCAGGACTGCTCTCCCCAGCCGTCTCTCTTCAGCTGTCAGTGGCCCCCCACGGCTTCAGGACAGAAGCCGACCCCCCAGCATGGCTTTCAAGGTTTTCCACAATCTGGCCTGTCCTGCCCCTGCAGCCCCATCTCCCGCACTCGGCCCCAGAGCCCTGACCACGCCTCCGCGTGGCACCCTGCCCTCCACTCCCCTGCGGCTGGCTCCGCTCGGCCCATCTCCAGGCACTCACCAAGTGCCTTGTTTACAGAATAATCGGAGGCGCCCCTAAGGCAGTACCCAGTCTGTATCAGTCCCCCTGCTAGCAACACTGCATTCCTTCCTCCGCTCTTGGACACTTCACATGCCACACGCATCCTCGTCCTTCCTTCACGGATCAGAAAAGCACTATCAGAGAGACTGAGGAACCTCTGCGATACCACACAGAGATCAAGTCCAGGAATCCGCCCAGTCTGTCGACCCCCAAGCACGTCCCTTTTCCGGCATCCTGCACCACCCCCCGACACAGAGAGACGATGAAGAACACGCTCAAACCAAGATCACCTCTATCTACCTCTGCGTGCTGGAAACAATGGTGTACACTTTCCACATTTTTGTTCTCATTTTTGTAATCAACATACAGTGTAAGGGTTAAGAAAAGGGGATATAGAGTCAGAAAAATCTAGTCTGCTGGCTCTGCCACTTAGTTAGGAGAACCTGGGCAACCTGCACTCTAAACCGCATGGTCCTACTGGTTACTGTGAAGTCACATTAAGTAGTGTGCATTTCGCACACAGTGCATCGTCTGGTACAAGCATCGTTCCATAGCTGTTACTACTTTTACGGTGGGAGAAACAGCTTTTTCAAATGTCCTCCTGTTCATCTTTCTCCTTCATTGGCCCAAATGTGAACCACCCCCAGAGCCCGATGCACCTTTGCCATCTGAGAACCTCCAGGGTCTGTGAGGAGGACCGAGGATGTGCCCACCAAGCCCTCCAGGCAGGGACCCTGGGTCTTTCACGTTCCCAAGGCGGATTATGACAGGAGGTGACCCTGGGTCCCCGTCAGATGGAAACGAGCCCATTTCCCTCGCCCAGCCTTGGGAGGGTAGAGGATGCCCAGCACGTGATTATTACCTGAAGAACTAGCCTTACAGACCAACAACCAGTAACGAGGCTTCAGACAAAATCTAAATTGTTCTTGTCTACAGCTGGACAGACTTCGGAGGTCAAACCCAAGCTCTTGGTGGGCAGAAGTGGTCACTGAGCCCTCAGACACAAAGGAGCCTGTCTGACCTTGCCTGGACGGGACCTGTAGGGCTAGAATCCGAATCCCAACTGTGGCCATGGATCTAATTTCCCTGCCCCTTCATCACCCTCATTCTTGCATTCCTTCCACCACTCCCTCTGGACTCCACCTCTGCACAGACTCAAGTCTGGGGAAGCTGCCGCGTGTGGGCTCCACAATGGCCCTCTCTGCGGCACGATCACCTCGTGGACAGTGGCACGAGGCTCGTCCCCACTCTCACCGCTGGGCACATCTGCCCACTCGCCTCTGGGCCAGCTCATCTCCAGGTGACTGCGCATCAGCCCTCTCGTTGCCCCACCACTCTGAACTTAGAACTGCCCGTTCTTCCCCTGGAAGAGACCATGTGACTGCCCGAGGGCCACGATCAGCAGTGTTTGCTTGGGGGCACCTGTGTGCAGGGCGCTGGGACCCCGTACCGTCATGCCTCGGCCCGGGCACGAGGGGGGTGGTTATCTTCCACTCTGCTCAGAAGGAGACTCCAGGCTCGGCTTCCACCAGCATCGGTGGTGATGCAGATCCCGGCACGCTGCCGGCTCCCACTCCAGACCCAGAGCACGCGCTCCCTTCCGCACTCCTGCCACCGCCCCACCCGGAGCGGCCAAAGGAAGGGCTGCAGGATGGAAGGCCCTGCCTGCAGCCACCCAGCTAGCAGGACAAGGGACACCGGGGGGAGGGCTGCTCCACCTCAGCTCCGTGTCCTCGGGACCCACAAGCCCGGCGCCTGCTGCTCACCTGACCAGCACACAGGGAGGAAAAGGGCCTCACCTTACGCTCATCTGCTGTCTTAACGCTGAGCACAGCACCTGGCAGAGGCACCAGTGATGCCGCGAAATGGACAAAGCTGCTCCCTGCGTCTGAATCCCAGTTCCAACACTTTCCAGCATGTGATTTGGGGCAACTTCCTTCATTTTCAGAGTTCAGTCTCCACACCTATGTGGCGGGTTAATGGTATGCACCTAGTTGGCTCTTTATCAAGATCCTATTGTATGAAGATATACAGTGTCTAGTACTTTTCTTCCCTGGTAAGAGGTACTCAAAACTTTGATTGCTGGGGACAACCCATAAATGTTTTGTTAAAACAGTGAATGCATAAACCACGTCTGCTGGAACTGGAGTTCCAGAAGCTGGATCAAGGGGTCAGGCCACAAGGGGTCTCTTCCCTGAAATGCCAAACCACGGGGACCAGCTGTAGCCGCCCATGTCACACTCCACAAAGACACCCTGAGATGCGAACAGAGACACAATTTACCCACAGGACATCTGGCCGGAACCCGGGGCATGTCTTCATCACTGCGGCTCGCAGTTTCTAACAGCTAAGGCAGGGCAGTGAAGGAGCGGCTCACCATGACGGTTTCCCAACACACACCTGACAGATGCTCAAGTAACAGTGAGGACCTTCTCTGGGCTGGGGAGAGCACAGCCAGTCAGCCAACAGGAGAGCAAGCGACCCCCCCGCCCCCCCAGCAGCTCCATGGGGCACAGGCTAGAAAGCTGGTGACTGGTCGTAATCCTGAAAGAGTTACATTAATGAAAAGCTGTATTCTTATCAAGCAACAACTTCCAAAGAGAAAAGCGAGGAGAGACGAAAGGGAGGTAGAAAGGCAGGAGGAAGGGAGCTCAGCACCCCTTAATGCCTCCAGACAGACCCAAGAAAGCTTGCTGACCTCTATGTGCCATGGGGAAAAAAATAAACACAAAAAAGTCCTGACACCCATCAGGAGGAATTCTTACTGAAAGGTCTGATATGCCAAACAAAGACCACCAGTCACAAGAAACTTACTTTCAAGGAAGGGGAGAAAAGCAGTAAACAGCAAACGTAATAAATAACCATCTCATACGTACGCGTCTGGGCCTAGAAGCTGAGGGGCTGGAGAAGGGAGCCGGGGGCGGGGAGGGGCTGCCCCCGACGCTCAGCAGGTGCCTGGCTGCTGAGAAGCTTGTGCAGACGTTTTCTCCCCCCCACACGCCTGTACTAAAGTCTAATTCATAAGTCAGGCACAGTAGAAGATTAACAATAACTAATAACAGAACTATAATGCAGTAATGAAAGTTACGTGCATGTGGTGTCTCCGTCAAAATGCCTTGGTGTGCTGGTGCGGGATGATCCACGCCTACACGAGGAGACCGAGCGGGGCTACCCTGACCTGACGGCCGGCTGCTTCCAGGCTGCAGCTGCTAAGACCATGGACGGGGGGACAACCGTGCAGCTAGAAATCAAGGGTGCTCAGGGAGACGGAACCCGAAGGGACACAGGCCCACGTCCCCCGTCTCATGGAGGAGAGGCTGGCAGAGCAGCCGCAGAGGGTAAAGCACCAGGTCCCCTTACACTCAGCCCCACGACACCCTCTGCTCTCTTGGAACCTTGAGAAAAACTGTTAGGAACGTCCCTTTTTCTAGAAGCATCGTCAACATAGCATTATTGGGGCAATCACTTCACCTCCGTGTGCCTCGTGTGCTCACCTGTGGACCCGGCCGGCAGCAGACTCACCTCAGCGAACTGTGAGCGCGAAGGGCAGAGCACGTGGCAGGCACCAGCTCTCACAAGAAGCCACCTGCCGCCCTCCCCAGGGACGTCGGGCGTATTTGTAGGTATTCGTGGTTGTCACAATCGATTCAGGTCGTTCACTATGGGCAACTTGCGGGTAGAAGTCAGGGATGCAGTAAACATGCTATGTCCAGTAGCCCGCCCCCCACACACACAACAAAGAGTCATCTGGTAAAAAACATCAGGGGTGCTGCTGTTGAGAAACTCTGGTGTGAAATGTTACAGCACCTCGATCTAGTAAGCACCGAGAAATAGTTGGTGGAATGTAATTAATGATGCCATCGTGGCGACCAAGCTGGTAATCCCGATGACCCATTGGGTCACACCACTGTTCTTCTACAGATGGAGGTCCTGAGGTTCCACAAGACAACACAACTTGCCAGAGGTCAGTTGTGACAGAACTGGGTCTCAAACCCGGGCAGCCTAATGCAGAGTCAGTGCCCTATCCACCCAGGAGAGGGAAGCTGCACACACCAACTTCATTCCTCCACTAGAGATGTGCGCTTTTGAACAGATAAAGGAAGCTATTGGAATAATTTATTAACATGCATCTCTCAATTCAGACATCAGACCCCCGACATCCCTCTGCTTCACTTGCTTATTCATTCCCTCAACATTTACTTAGTACTTATGCTGTGTACCAAGCCTCCTACCGAACTGCAGATGCAGGGGTGAAACGGCCCGCAGGGAAGGCAGCCCTGTCCACAACGCATCACAGTGTAACACAAGTGCAGAGTCCGAAGGACAGGTGCCTAAAAGGCCTGGACCTCCCCTCTGAGCCTGTCTCAGCCGACTAACAAGAGGGGGCGACGCAGCCGGGCAGGGAATCCATACTGAGGGAGGACGCCGCTGGTGTGAAATCCAGGCATGGTCTCCCCTTCTTCTCCTTCCCCCATTTCTACCCCTGCCCCCAGCGCCTCCCCCTTTCCAATGCAAGATCACAGAGGCTCGGGCTCCTGTTTTCCTTACTATGCCTTAGCAGCATCCCATGACAGGAGCACCGCACAGAGGCCTCGTCTCAGACGAATGCGGCCAGGCTAAATCAGGGCCTGATGTGGTACGTGCTCTACAAATACTTGGCCAATTGACAAATGAATTACTCATTTATCCTCAACAGTCATCCCTTCTCCCGAGACTTCTCCTCACACTGCTGAATCGTCTCCCGTCCGGCTCCTGGGTAGGATTCCCTGGCCGACCAGACCAATCCGTACTTGGCACCATTTGGCCTCTCCATCGTGCAGACAGACCTAGGTAGACTTCATAGAGCTATGTGCTTAGTAGAGAAAACAGCTCATGTAGAAGCACTCCTAACATGTCCTCCCTTCCTGCCAACTTCTCATCCACCTCCTGAAACACGCTCCCTCCACCTGTCCCTTGTCTCCCTGATGAGAACATCATCTTCCTTCCAGACTCAAGGGGGATGGTATCCCCTGAGGGCAGCCCTTCCTCATCTCAAGCTTCTGTCCTTCAACTGACCTCAACGATACAGCGTCCCGTGCGGGAGAAGCTCCACAAAGGAGCCAGACCACCTTGAGGGTCTCTGCTCGGGACGGGAGCCCGCAGGCGGCATTTCGTAGGGGCTGTGCTGCTCCATCCCACCAGACCTGCTGCAGCAGAAGGGTACAGCCCTCACCTTTCCTTGGAAGCAGGAACGAAGGGAAAGAGCCACAAAAGGTCTAAACCCAGTTAAATCACCAAGTGCAATGTAGATTTTGTAATGATGAATTTTTTTTAAATGTCTACTGCTCAGATCAAAAAGAAACACAAATGACAAAGTGCCAGATTGATGAATCACACAGGGCTCCGCTCAACCTTCAGAACAAAGGCAAGGTGAGCACCGCCCTCGGCAAGCCTCTCAGCTCCGGCACTCGGCCCCTCCACGAAGGCCCTGTGCCAGCTCAGCCAAGGCTCTGGGCCCCACAAAACCAGCACCAGGTCTGCACGTGAGGGTCACACAGCAGTTCTCAGAAAAGCTGGAAAAGTTACAGAGAGAGAAAGGTGCCTGGGAAACCGATTTTGATACAAGACCAGATGAATTTCCCGACTGTCAAGAGTTAGCACAATAGTAGACAAGAAGCCTAAGGGGCTGGCGCCTGAGTGGCTCAGTCAGTCAAGGGTCCAACTTGTGATTTCGGCTCATGGGATCAAGCCCCATGTGGGGCTCTGCGCTCAGCACTGAATTTGCTTGGGATTCTCCCTCTCCTCTCCCTCTGCCCCTCCCCCCACTCATGCACACTCACTCTCTCTCTCTCTCTCAAATAAATAAATAATCTTTTTAAAAAAATTAAAAAGAAGCAGCCTAAAGAGGGGTCCTGGTTCCTAGCCACGTTCATACCACGCCTGTCCCTGCACAAAGGCGGTCCTCATGGGGATGCCTCCAGAGTGAAATGATGCCAAGCTGAAGTGGCCAAGGTGGGAGCAGATGGCTGCTCAAAGCAGCCCGAGCGCTAAGAGCCAGAGAGTAAATGAGGCTGTGTCCTGTGAGGACATCACACAGAACACACGAGCCCAGACTTCAGAGCAAGAGAAACCCTGACTTCAAATCTTCCACTTACCCACTGTGTGACCTTGGAAAAGCCACCCCACCGGAGGCTCCACTTACTCTGGGAAAACGGCACAAGGCCGCTCCCCAGGAGTTACAAGATCTAAATGAGATCATGTACATAAAGAGCCCAGACAGTGCCGAGCTCCAAGGAGACACTCGAGAAACATCTGGGGCATCTCCCCCTCGAGTGCGGCTCGTCTTCCGATCGCCAGCAGCGAGTCGGCCTGGCCCGCGGTGCCGTCTTCATAAACACCCGCCACAGTTCTGATCGGCGTCACTGGGCGCCTCTGTCCAGAGCGGCAGTTCTTCTCCGGAGCTGCACGGGGCCCAAGATGCTCCCGACATTACACCGCAGATTTTGCACACGTGTGCCTTCTTTTAAGGAAATTATACTCCTGCTCTGCTCAAGTCTTCACGGCCTAATTCAGTCCCACCGCCTCCCGCGTGCCTTAGAGGAGCTCCTGTCGGCCCAAGTTGTCAGTCATCACACGACCTCAGAAGCACAGAGGGCGTAACGGTCGCTCGCTCACTCACCGAACCCTCAACCGGCAGACATGGCGCTACGTGCTGAGACTAGAGGAGCAAGTGAAACGAACAGTCCCTGACCTCGAGGTGACTGCGGTGACGGCACAGCCAGATGATGAAGACGTGCCTCTGTGGGGGAACCACGTGGTACAGAATCCGGGGCAGCATGCACACAGCTCGTGTGGGGGACAGAGCGCGAGACCCGGAAATGCCCGCAGCCCAGGCCAGGAAGGGCAAGCATGGGGCTCCCGGGCTTCGAATGTGAAGGAATGAATGTGTACATACATCAGCGTGTACATGTCATCTGGGTAAAATCACAGGTTCATCAGTCTGTGAGGGTAAAGTAGCGAAGGGGCAGGTCAAGAGTGTACCCAGTCCAACCCTCTGTTTCCCGTTAAGAGAGGATAAATAACTATACAATTATCGAAGAAGTTGCACGATTATGAGCAAAACCAGAATTAGACCCAAAATGCATATTTCCAGCCCTGAGCCCTTCGTGTCTCAGGGGCACAGCCCTCTGTTCACCTTGGAGGCTGGAGGATGCTCAGCGCTCCCTCACCTTAATGGGCAGTTCCGTCTTTCGGCCCCTCCGCAAACGACCGCAAAGACCCAGTGTTGGCACAGACAAGGTACGGAAGAAGCTGTGTCGTTTTGACTTGGCAGCGTGTTTCCTAACCTGAGAGAGAAAGGCCTCGAGCGCCGGCACACCGGCCCTCGGCCTGCAACACGCCTCCTCCCCATCCTCCCACCCTTCACACTTCCTACGTATGGAGGACCAGGACAGGTGAGTCGAAGGCACCAAGTCCGTTTGAACTGGAGGGGGCGGGGGTTAGGCTCCCCCCTCCTTAGAACTTCATCTTCCCGGAAGTGTTACCTGTTTTGTTCTCTACTGTGTTCCCAGTGCCTAGAACAGCGTGCCTGGCACAGAGTAGAGGTTCGAGGGAATAATCATTAACACACAGAATTAATTGGATGAACGCTCCCCAAGCCCCAGACACCTACTAGTTTGCTTCAGACAGAGTAGCTCTACATTTATCTTTTCTGTATTTGCGGATTCTATGAAGATTTCATTTGACACAACATACTATATAGCTAAGAATAAATTTAAAACTACTATCCAGAGGGCAGGGTTTTTTTTCCTTTTCCTTATTTCAAGAAACCTTTTTAAATTACTGAAAAAGAATATAAATGGAGTTTCCTAAAACCAAAACAGAGGTGATTTATAACTACCCAAAATACTTCCTTTTCCCATTCTGAAGCAAATGTGATTCTAATGTACCTCCAGGTACATGCTCAAATTTTATGAAAATTATACACTGAAAGTTACAAGACACAAGCAAAGGGGAAGTGACATCAGCAAGAGTCTCTCACGGGGCCAGGGGTCCGCACCTACGGGAACAGGGCTGAGGCCTCTCACTGCTGAGCATGCGGGGGGGGGACAACATGAGCAATTCTGGGGCAGCGCTGAGAAAGGAAGGGGACACTGAGGGACAACAGGTGTGAGCAGGCCCGTCTCGGACAAACCTAGTAACAAGCAGATGGAACTCATTCAACGTCAGGCCATCACCCATCCAAACAGCAAGGGGATCGTCTGCTCAGGGACAGGGTCAGATCCTAGGGAAATGTGGCTGCCACTCAAAAAATGTCCCAGAAAAGACGGGCCAGTGAAACCAACGCAGTGGCTCTGAACCCCACACCTGCCGCTCGCCAGCCGTGTGACCTTGAGCAGACTGTGGGACTACTTCCTCCTGGGCTGTGGAGTGGACACGAAAAGGGAGTAGGACTCCATCCAAACTCAGGCCCGTGTGCAGATAGGGTAGTGGGCACGGGCAGAAGCCACGCACGGTTCCGGGTGGGCACCCACCTCACCCTCCATAAACCAGACCACGCAGGGCACATCACTCAACTCTTAAAACACCAATTTCCTCTCCCACCTGACAGCACCAAAACAGACGACAGACACAGCCCAGTGTCCTCCCCTGGACGCCCAGGCACCACCTGCCAATTTCCCGGTCTCACAAACGCTGAGGAAGGTCACCAGAGGCTGGGGAGACTGGGTGTGCAAGCCTGGAGCTCAGTATTACACTCGAGTCCTCGGTGCCAAACACACTCCCTGCACTCCTCCAGACCCGCTTCCCACCGCGCACGGTGCTCCAAGGGGCTGCCCCACGTGCCGGCGGCGAGGGCCCCTGCCCTGGGCTCCCCGAGTTCCCCCGTGGGAGGCACCGGCAGGAGATGGGTGAGCAGAGAGCCAGGCTCCCCGCCAGCTGCCTCACCCAGCTCCGTGCTTCAGCTCACTGCAGGCTCCTGGACCGCCCCATCCGGGCCCCTCCTGGAGGGTGAAAGGCTCCCCACTGTGGCTCGCCCCAGCTGCTTCTCCCCACACCTGCTAAAGACTGCCTTTACGCGGCTCTCCCCACTGACCACTGAGCCCCCTAAGGACACACCCACAAGAAGCCCCTTTCTTGTCCAGGAGGAATGACCATTAGGCCTGGCACGTGCTCAGGCAGGTGAAGCCAACAGGACCGCCCCTGGGCCCCTGCACAGGTGGGCACTGAGCCTCAGAGAGGTCAGTTCCTGCTCCAAGACAAGCTCAGAGGCCACCCCTTCAAAAGTCCCTCCCAACTTCTCTCCCCCTGCCTCAGCCTGGCTGCCGCTGGAACGTGGGGATGGGGACCAAATGCCAGACACGGAGACGACACAAACGCAACCGTGCACGGCCACGTTCCCTCAGCATGACAGGAGTCCCTTCGGGAGTCCCACGTGTCCGCAGAGGACACTGTGGAGCATCACTTCAAAACGGGAAAGGGAGGAATGGGACTGACAGCAGTGTGGCTCCCTGATAGGAACCCAGACAAGGCCCTTTGTTCCGAAAGTGATCCATTTGATAGATTCAGATACAGAAACAGTCAGCAGATAAAACTCCCTGAAATATTCATGACTTCAAAGTAGTTCTGAACAGGAGCGAGCTTCCCCGCGAGGGCCAGCACACTCCATCAAAGGGGACACTTTAATAAGGTGACTCCTGCAGGAGGCGCCGAGGTGGGACTCCGGTGTGTTCCATAAAACACTCACAGCTCTCCCTGGAAAAGAACATTTTTGGGTAGCCCTCTCCTTTATCAGGGTGGCCATTTTATAGAAGAGAAGCAATCATCAAACTGACGCGTCCTCGGGAGCTCTGGCCTGTCCCGCCTCCGAGGCCGGAGGTCACGTAACGGCAACAAAGCCGCCACATTCGGCGTCCGCTTCACGGGCGGGCAGGCGGGCACCTGCCTAGACATTATCTCCAGCCTCTCTAGGGGCCCAGGAGGTGCCCCAACTCTGTCTCAGCTGCGGGGACACCGCCATCGTCCCCAATCCCCACAACACCCCGTTACCGAGAAGCTGCATCCACAGGCGAGGCATTCTGCTTCGGGGCCCCGCTGCGGGGAGGCAGCGGTGGGGTTCAACCTGGGGTGTGCGCCCCTAAGGCCTGGGTCTTTCCTACTCTACACCTCCTAGATATTTCTCATTTTTATGTTCCTCTTTCGCTGACATTTAATAAAGACTACTCTCCCACATGATTTCTCATTTGCTTATTATTTACTAGTCACTGACCCCGTATTTACTGAGCATGCAGTAGGCTGTTTCAGGGCGTGGAAGGAAGTCCCACGTACTCTGGGGAGCAGAGAGAAGGCCCAGGAAAGAGAACAGCACAGGCCCAGCATGCACTCACGCACAGGGGAGATTCCCCACAAAGAGGACGAACAGAGTCCCTCGCGCAGGAGGGCCTGTACTTGGGCGAGGAGATGAAAGGACCACCCCAGGCAGCGCGGGCCGCCTTCACATGGCACAGCACGCAGGGGCCACTTCCAGCGAGAACATGGGGACAATGTCAGGAAGCGAGAGGCATGGAACGTGGGCGTGAGAACAAACAGGGGCAGCAGTCCCGCCCAGGGTCGAGCCAGTAGGAAGGCCCATGTGAGAAGGGCACAAAAGCGGGAAGGCAGAGACCCGCGTCAGGGAATTCTCCGTAGTCCCCCTGCCTGGAGGCCACAGGTGTACGACCGGACTCACCTGCACGGAGCACGAACTCACACACAGGCTCGCTAGTGTGCGTACGTAGGACGACCGCTCTTAAAACTGCAGCAGTGTTGGGGAGTCATTTCTACAGTGAGGATAAGAAAAGAGACCACCTCCTCCCGGCTTCAGGTTTTCAGAGGCAGCACCATGGGAGGGACACCCAGGTCCCACGCAGGGTCCTTGTTGGCCCAAGAGCGTTCCAGGAGCAGCAGAGAGGACGGGAGAAAAGGCGCAGCCTGCTCAGCATAGACCCGCAAGCGGCGCCCAGAGCCGCCTGTCTGCAGGGGGTACGCACGGTCTGCGCCTTCCGTCGCAGGGGTCCTTGGAGGGAGCCTGCCTTCCAGGGCATAAGTTCAACTCAGAGGAGCTTCCCCAAGTCCATGAGGCTGCAGAACCAGGACAGAGCCTCCATGGGGCACTGCTGGTAACGGGGGGTTGTTCTCACCTTCTGATCCCCCACACCAGAGCCTGTCACAAGCAAAGTCCACCACACCTGCAGGTCAGGCCTCTAACCTGCTGGGCTCCTGGTTCATTTGCCAACTGGCTGCTGCTGGCGCCTGGACCGCCCTCTGTAAGAGTCACTTTACCATCTGTAATCAACTGTTCTCACTTCCAAAACCCTCCTGCAACACCCGCCTCGGAGCTCCACAGGCCTCCCCAATTCTTCCACAGCGCTCCGTGGTCCTTTGTTACCACGCTCCAGGACCCTGTCTGAGTCCCTCCCAGACCCGTTCTCTGCGTTCCTGCTGGTAGTCCCCTGGCCCAGCCCGGCCGCCACTGTGAAAGGACATCCTGCTCCATGTGTGGGATAAACCGAGCACTCTCCAGGCCACACATCTAGCAAGCCAGTCCACACAGCATGTCCATAAGGTGCCTCACACTGGGTTAATAAGGGTAAAAAAGATATTTTAAAAAATTAAAACTCTCTCCAAAAAGGAGATATTCCTAACAGCAGCACCTGGCATTGCAGAAGACACACAGTATGTTAGGGTCACGGAGCTTAAAGCAGAAATCTGTTACCATACTGTCATTAACTTGACTATGCTCATCGACCAAAATCTGGGCTAGCCGAATCAAAAAGATGGCACTAATGTGGCTCCTCGGCACTGCATGGGAAGGCCTTTAATCCCAACATGGGATGTGATCGTGATGGGACCATCCATCACCGAGGCAATCACCTCGTAACGCTTTTAGGTGCTGGCTCATTACATTCGAGACTTAACGACGAAGGAGGAGAGGGGTGCCGTGATCAGGAGGGCAAATGAGGGACAGATGACAGAAGCATATGGGAGGAGGCTAGAGAACCCTGGTTCCCCCCAGAAGTTCCCACAATGACAGCAGATACAGAAAAAGCTCCTGGAACAGGAGGAAAGTAAAAGCCGGGACAGAACAGATTGGTGAGGGGATTGGTGATCCAGAAACAAGGCTGTTTCCCAGGATGAATGACTAAGAACATCGGACTCAAAGAAGCAGATGCAGTATCCCAGCAGAGCGCACTCCATCCCATGGAGCCGAGTCTTTCTGACCGCCCCTCAGAGCCAGACCCACAGCAGGCCACGGAGAGGAAGAAGAACGGAAGGCTAGCCCCTGATGGCAGCGAGCCCCCACTCTAGTGGAGAGCACACCTCTGAAAGGGATGAACTACAACCGGAGCGCTAACTGGAGCAGGAACGAGGGTAGAGACTGCACGGGGCAGGGACTGCGTGCTCATCATTGAGAAGCCGCCTGGGGGGACCAGGTGGTCGGACGAGGAGGTGACTGGACACACCTACAAGACCACCTGGCGTCCGGTGGGTGTCGACGAACCTTGGAGACTATGAACTACTGGAGGGAAGGCAAGACTGCCGAGAAGGCAGTGCATAGTGAGCATCTGAAGGAGCTTGCAGGACACACAGAGAGGAAGGTCATGCCAAGCAGAGTGGGCAGCAGGCACCGAGTGAGGAGGTGTGATAAACACAGGGGGGTTGGGGACTACACGCTGTTCAGGATGGTGGTAAAGAGTGGGGTGAAGAGACAGGGCAGAGGCATGCCCACCAGGCAAAGGGGGTGGACCCTGAGTCAGAAGGCCAGGAGGAAACATGAAGGTGTTTAAAGCAGGGGTGAGGTGCGATCAGATCTGAATTTTACAGGGATCATGCTGGCAACTCTATGAAAGATGGAGAGGGTTTATTCTGCACCTGTTGGAAGAAACTCTGGCCAACTTTCAGAGGCAGGAAATTCACACCCAAAAGTGAGGATCATCACTCCCCTGGAGGCAGGCTATTTCTACATATGACATGTTCTCTCCTTGTGAAATGTTCAGAACAACCCAGTTAAGCAGTCAACTGAACACTCATTTTTTTTCTCCTCTGAGAGCAGGTAAGAATCGTACAAAACCTGAGGGAGACGATGAGTCACTTATTCGGCACTGTCATTACTTTACTGATGCTGATGCCTGTAATTCACAAATTTTCAGGGACCATTACGCTGAATTGCATATATCTCTCAAGCACTAAAATTGATTCATACCACTATGAATTCTTAAAGACCATCAAAGCTTCTTAAAGACCATCAGTGCCTGTTGTGATGGTAAGTGTAGGTCACCCAGGTTGCGCTCAGATCTGGGGTCCGCCCTCTGGCAGCACCTGACACGGGGATGGTTCTCCGGGGAAGGACCGGATGCTGTGGGCCCTGTCTGCTGGTGTAGAAAGCATGTGGGTTGCTGTGTGGGCAGGGAAAGAGATCCATGGCTTCCGAGTGTGCTCACAGGCTCCCTGGGGCTCCCCGGAGCTGGGGCAAAGACCAAGGGGGGCTGAGCTGGCAGAGTTCAGGCTCTCCCAGCCACTCAGATGCTACCAGAGCAACTGCTCACAAGCAGGATCCATACAAGCAAAAGGGGAGATGTCTTCTTGCCTGAAGCTATATGTCCTTGTTCTCGATTGGGAGGCAGTGTGGAATCTTGAGGAGAAGGTGGTCCTTGGAGTCTGAGAGTCTTACTAGCTTAGGCAAGTCATTTGTACTTGCTAAGACTCAGTCCCTCCATCTGTAAGGTAGAGATGATATTGTGTTCTTTGTAGGTTGGCGTAATGATAAAAATGAAATGATGAGCATAAAATGCTTGCTTGGCACATAGCACGTATACGATGGCAGCTTCTATTGAGTGCCAAGCAGTGAAAAAAATAAATCTATAGGAAGTGAAACAGCCTCCAACACGCTGCCTAACAACTCAGTGAGTAGCAAAGGTAAGCTTGGTATTTTTCTCTCTTCAAAGGAGTTTGGAAAATAGATTCTGATTCAGCACTGTACTCGTGTTAAGACACACAGAATCAAATGTACACGGTCTACAAAGTAAAAAATAGATTCCTCCCGAATTTTTTAAAGATTTTTATTTATTTGAGAGAAAAAGAGAATGAATGGGGGGGAGGCAGAGGGAGAGGGAGAAGCAGGCTCCCCGTTGAGCAGAGAGCCAGATGCAGGACCCCAGGATCATGACCTGAGTCGAAGGCAGATGCTTCATCGACTGAGCCACCCAGGCGCCCCCCCAATTTAAGACCTGCAAAAGACTAACAAGATATTGCTTGCAATGGCTAGTCACTTGCAACCCCATCTGCCTAATAATTTAAGAGCTTACAAGGTTCATAAAAACCTATTTTCTCACAACAATTCCATGAGATGGTTACTATTAATCTCAGTTTACAAATTAGGAACCAAGATGTGCTTGGGGTAAAGCCCTGCACACCACACCTAGGTGCCTCCCCCTCCCAGGGAGCAGGACCCTCAGGGCTAGAGCGCCCACAGAACAGCAGGAGAGCCAGGACTGAGCGCTCCACGGGAAGGGCATGGAGCCCAGCCGAAACAAAGCTTCGCTACAGGTCAGTCAGATTTCCACCAGACTTCCGGACAGTACGATAGTACCCAAAGAAACACGCACACATTACCCTCAGAAGCCAGCTAGCACCTGCCATAAAGAAGACTAATGAATGCTGAGTGAAGGAATGGCCTTCCTACAACTGTTACAGCCTCCAAAGGGGTCCCTGGTGTTCCAGATTGTTAGGAAAAGGATTCGCTCACCTCACGGACCTTCGTGGAGAACATGTGAAGTCTCTGCCCAGGGCACAGTCAGCCCCTCTCGGGCATCTGTGTTCTTGTGGGCAGACAAGGACACCAGCGGCTGTGTGTGTCACTAAGGGGCTCAAGCCTCACAGGACCCAGGGAGGACACACAACAGAAGCTGAGCCAAGAAGATGCCGCCTCCTGGAAGCCCGGAGTAGGGCTGAGAGAATCTACCTAGTTGGGGCTGCTGGTTTCAGCCGCAGTGGTGTGAACCCACAGCTGAGACCGCTATTGTCGGGGGCCGTGGGGTTGAAGAAGCAGGGGAGCCGGTGAACAGCCAAAGACAAAAGAGGGAAAAGAAACCACTGAGTGCATGAGAGAGAGAGAGAGCTGGGGCACGCTGGGGCCTGAGAGCTCCCAGCCTGGGGTCCCAGCTGCAGCCCGGCCCTGCCCTGTGCCCCTGCATTCCACCACATGTCCAAGCGTCTCCCCACTACATCCCCTCTTCTGCTTACGAGAGCTTGAAAGCCATTTTGCTAATTCCAGTCTTAATTCAGACAGGCCCCTCCCAGGTATAGCCTAATGTCCCACCAAAGCCATATGAAGGGCAAGGGTCTCCAGGAGACCCAGGGGGCACAGCCATTTTTAAGTTCTGGGCCAGCACACAGAGGAGCAGAGATCCAGAATGCACAGCAGGGGGTAGGCTGATGATATCAGGCAGGGTCAGCGGCAGCCAGCAAGCACATGGCAGGAGGGTTGTCATTTGGATTGAGTTCAGGAAACTCAGGCTAATTTTATCCACAGCCTAGGAAAACTGATCAGGATGATGAATTGGCTGAACAAAAATGCAATGCATGATAAAGCCAACCAGAAGTCCTTTCAGGATCACCTAGAATAGCTCCTCTCAATCACCTGTCCTGGGTCCCCACCACCCAGCCAACACCACGGCCGGGGGGGCACCCTCAGGCCCCGCCCCAGGCTCCTGCGGCCCCCACCTCCACTTGGTCCCCTTCCTCATGCACTGTGCCTAGCCACCCTCTGAGGTCCGATGCCAACAGAATAATTTAAATGAATGTAACCCCTTAAGGCACACTTTCGTTGTCATAGTACCTGATGGTCTCAAGTATCCCTCTCGGGGGGCAGTACTGCCATCTCAGAGGTCACTAAGGAGTAAGGCAGGGAATCCAGCCAGTTTTGACTTCAAATCCTTCCACCTCCTCAGGGCATGAGGTCTCCCCCAAATGTCACCTCCTCCATTGAAACCTTCCAAGTTCATCTAAGCCAGAAAGGGCTCCTGCTGCGGTGTCTGGGGGACCCCTGACGTACCTCCCTCCAGGTACGCCTATTCCTACACCCATCTCAGCACCGCGGCAGACCCACTTCCTCACTCCAAGTTGTCTTCAGACTCCTGGGGGCCTCATTTCACTTAACAAGTGCTCGGTAAACGTTCAGGAAGTCAGTGAAGGCAAATCTGCCAACGAGACTTCTTCAGGATTTGCTTCTTCAAGTGACCCAGAGGTTTTCAGGACGTGTCCATGTGGCCTGTCATAGGCGCTGCGGTCAGCGCCCAAAGACACGGCGCCACGGCCCAACCCTGAACTGGGTAGTATCTGGGTGTACTCACAAAACAGAAATTAAGGCAAATGTGGCCTCTAGAAGAAACTCCCTTCAGCTCAAAATATGGTGTGATTTCTTTTCCTTATTTACCAGAAAAATAAGCCGAGCCAGACCAAAGCTGAAGCTGATGAATGAAGCAGGTGCTCTGCCAGCTCCTCGTTTCAGTAACTGGAAAAGAGATCGTTAACATTTCCCTGATTTGCAAGCTTCTGAGTTAATTAATACAATACAGCGTGCTTCTTCCAGAAAGGAATCTTAAAGAGGTTTTGCTTTTAAGATGTCTGGTTCCACCCAGCATCACTGAGATACTTTAATTCTATCACTCATTCGTTCACCCTTTTCGTTAATTCGATCGAAACTGACAGAGCGTGTGCTATCGACAAAGTCTGTGCACGGTTCTGAGAGCACAAAGATGCATTTGTTTTAAAAGTCAAAGAACAAAATCAAATTACTACATAACATATGTGGTTCTATATGGGGATCAACATGGCCCTGCAGGGCACAGCGAGGAGGATGAGCTGTTCCTGAGGATGCCAGAGAGGCCTCGGCTGAGGAGGAAGTTTTGCATCGCCTCTTGAACAATCAGAGTTCACCAAGCCAGGTACAGATGGGGAGGCTGGAGTAGGGGAAGGAGTGAAAGGACCTTTTAGGGCGAGAACACAGGTACGGAGACATGAGGCAGGAGTCAGACCGAGTGAGGAGGGCATCCAGGGCTCCGGTGTTGTGGGACCTGGAGACGCAAGAAGGAGACTACCAAGAGGCAGGGCTACGGGAGAAAGAATGGGAAAGGCTGTGGAGGAGTGGGATCTCCAGGGAGCTTGGGCTTCCCTCCAGAGCCCTGGGAAAGCCACAGACTTCACTGAAGAAGGATCCTCTGGCTGTAAGGGAGAGGATGGGCTCTGACCAAGGGAGGGGGGGCGGGGGGCCTGGGTGCAGAGCGTCACAGTGGCCGAGGAAGAAGGGGCAGGGGCAGGGTGGTGGCAGCACCACGGATGACAGGGCATATTCAAGAGAGGCCCCAGTTTCCTCACCGATCGTATAAATATAGGCACACTGTGAAGTATCACCAAAGAAGAAAAATCGTGTGCCTATCCTCCTGCAGATTCAAATGTAAGTTCTCTGATAGGAAATCAATGGCCTAAATTTCACCGACATTCACTAAAGGCCTCCTCTGCAGAGCTCTGTGCCCCTTCCAACAGTGGCTCACGTGATCAGTGAGACATGGTCCTCTGCCTCCACGCCATACAGGGTCTTGTGGCGGCTCCCATGATCCCACAATCCTCCCCTTCTGCTATTCACACCCTGATGTGATCCGCTCCACCTGAGTGGTGGTGGGGCCCAGAGAGCATGGCAGGGTGAGGGGTACATGTGATCACACAGACGTGACGGCGTTACCTGCAACTGTGGGCTCGCCCTCTTCCATGCTGTCCTCAGCAAAGACATTCTCCAAACCCCCATGGGGCAAAGACCCTCGGGCAGCCCCGAGAAGCGGAGGCCAGTCTCCACCTGACAGCCAGCTCAAAGTTGAAGGAACTGAACTATGCCAACAAGCTGAGGGAGCTCAGAAACAGATCCCTGCCCAGGGGAGCACCAGGTGACACTGCAGCTCTGGGCTTCACCTTGCCTTCAGCCTGTGAGAATCCGGCTGAGCCGTGCCCCGGGGTCCTGCGCCCCGGAAACTCTGTGATAAATTTGTGATGGTTTGAGGCAGTCAGTTCGTGGTACGTCATTACAAAGCCATAGATTACTAATACATATCATAAGAATAAACAAAAGTCTTAGCATTTGCAAGACCTGATTCAGTTCCCAGATGTGCTACTTTTTAGCCACGTGCCTTGGGACAAGTCTTCTCTTTCCGGGAGAAATAAAGCCAACATGCAGGGGTGTCTAGGAGAATTTCCCACCAAGTGTGTGGCTAGATCTGACACAAAGAGGAACTCATCTTCTGAATCTCAAACACCTAGAAACAGGTGGGGGTGGGGGGCAGGACAAGAACAAGCTCCCTCAAGTGTCTGAGGAGGGACACACACCCTCCCAGGAAAGTGCACAGCGCTCTGGGCACAGGCTGGAGCAGTTACGGCCACCCACCAATGCAGCTGTGAAGAAGGGGCCCCTGAGCTGGCCTGGAAGGACCGGAGCAACTCCGTGAGCCTGAGGGGTACGGCTGAGCTGGGCGCGATGTCATTCACAGTTTGTACACGGTTTGTACACACTTTCACAAAGCCATGCTGAGCCCTCAAAGTTCTTACCTCTATTTTACATGCTGGGCAAGACTCGTCTGCACAACCACCAGCCTGACCTCGCCTGGCCTGTCCCGCAAGCACCCACAAGTTAATGCCCTCACAGCTGAACTGTTTATTTCCCCTGTCATACCTGACCCTCTCCCTAGGCTTCCTCGAGTCCCGGACAGCCCCACTGTCCTCCCAGGTGCTGCTCGCCACCCCGACTCCCCCTCAGCAGCAAGTCCGGTCATCGGCCCTGAAACATGCTGCAAAGCCCTCCCTTCCCTCCAATGCTGCTCTCACAGGGTCAGTCAACACACCCCAGCTCTTGCCCAGACTCACGGCCAGGCTTCCCATGACCACATCTGCCCTCTTCAATTTATTCTTCATACTGCAGCCAAAGTGGCTATTTGTTAGTGAAATTGCCAATTTTACCTCCCTGTTTAAAAACCTTCCCTGGCGTGCACTGCCTTTTAATCAAGTCCAGACCCCTGACCCCACAGTCCACAAGGCCGGTACGATCTACCCTGGCTTCTACCCATCCTCCCTCCAGCTCAGCCACACCCACCTCCGATTTGGCAGGCACAGCCCCGACCCCCACCTGTGCGTGGCCGGACTGCCCCCTCCCGGGGTTCCAGCTCAGGGGCACCTCCCATGAGGCCCTCCCGGCACCCCCATGCCCTCCTGCTCTCATCGAAACCCATGTGTTCCTGCCATGTCACCTGTCACACTCACTTGCTCCTCATGAGCTGCCTTCTCCGGAGGAATGAGAACAATGTCTGTTTGCTGTCTGCGATATACCAGCAGCTAAGGCAGTGCGTGGTCACCGAGTGACACAGAGAAGTATCTGCGGACTGGAACGGAAGGCTTCCACTCTCTCTGAGGAGCGTGGGGCTGCAACTTACCCTGGGAGCGTGGGACAGGGAGGTAGGCCATGCAGTGGCCCCGAATCACAGGGGCTTACCCTGGACAGGCTCCAGGCCTTAGCGGGAGTAGCAGTCCTATCCAGAACACGGCCAGCCCCACGTTGGAGGTAAAAGGAAAAGGCCACCCCGTGATAGCTCTGTAAGTGGCTGCTCAGAAGCAGCGTGTGCCCTGTACTAATTCCTATGGCTGTTGTCACAAGTCAGCATAAACTTACCATCTCCAGTGAGTTCCAGAGGTGGGAAGTCCTCAGATCAAGGCCTTCACAGGGCTGCATTCCTCCTGCAGCTCAAGAACCTGTTTCCTCACCTTTCTCAATTTCTAGAGGCCACCCACACTCCTTGGCTTGCCGACCCTTTCTGGCCCCACTCCAACCTGGCTTCGTGGTCACATCTCCTGTGACTCTTCCTGAGCCTCCTGCCCCCCTCTCACACGGGCCCTTGCCGTTATGCTGGGTCCGCCTGGATGACCCAGGATAATCTCCGCATCTCAAGCTCCTTGCCTGAATCACACCGGCCAAGTCCCCTCTGCCGTGTCAGGGAACATATTCACCGGGGCCTAGGATTAGGACACGGACAGCCTTGGGGTCACTATTCCATCTCCCACCTGGCCTTTCCGTTCACATGGGCCAAAGCAAATCCCAAGAGCGAGCCTGGCATCCCCAGGGTAGGGGATCAGAAACCCCGCACAGGGAAGAGACCGTCAGCACTCATCAGGTCTCCTGTCGGTGGGGCGGGGGAGCGACAGGGACTGGGTGGTACTGATCACATCATCTACCACAGTGGGGTGATCTCTTGGACAAAACAGGATTATCTGGCTGTAGGGAATACACCATTTTGCAGAGCTGGAAGAGAAGACATTCAGAATCCTCAGGTTTAAACCCTTCTATTTTTAGAGCAAAAGCCCATGCACTCTGAAGGCATGCTCTTGATAAATTTGATAAAAGGAGTAAGGGCTCGCTGTTCCCCAGTGAGGCAGACTGGGGTAGACCCTAGATGCTGTCTTCTCATCGTTAAAGGCAGAGAGTCCCATGGCCGCTCCCTCGCAGGGGCCATGCGAGACAGTGACACGCTGCAGGACAGTGCAGGATGCTGGGAGTGGGGCCGGGGCTGGAGCTGCAGGCGCCAGCGCAGCGAGCGCCCAGGGCAGGATGCCGCGCTCCCCAAGGGCCGCAAACGCACAGAGCAGAGGTCCTGGAGGGGACCCCAGCGCTGGCTTCTTTCTGCAGAAGGCCTCTCCATGCTGTGGGATGCACAGCAGAGTGAGCAGCCTGGGGGCGGGAAAGCCGCTCCGGAGACTAGCAATAATCCAGGAAACCATGACCAGAACCTACACTCTGACAACGGAACGGGGACCCGAGACCACAACTTCAAGACAGATTCGAACGAGATCGTTTGTTTATATGGAGCTCTGGAAAAAAAAGATGTAGCCTGTAATTACAGGAGGTGCCAGGAATGAGTGCGAGGGGCGCAGGAAGGGAGCCAGGCACCTGTGGGCCCCTACAGTTGCTCTGGATCCTGACTGTGCTGGTGGTTTCACGGGCATACATCTTTGTCCAAACTCCCCTCTGCTCCAGTACAAGAGCAGCATCTCATGTGCCGAAGTTACACTCAGTAAAGTGGCTTTCCAAGACATGGTGGAGGAGACAAGGGGCACTGGCAGGAAGTGAGAGCCACCTTGGCTCCCCGTTGAGGGCCATCCACCAGGAAGGGCGCGGGGGAGAAGACCAGCTCATAGACATGAAGCAGCAGGTCCCTTTGGAGCACTGTCAACACGAGACATGGTCGGGGGCCACCAGACAAATGAAAGTTCACAGGTCTGTTTCAGAACTGGACTCACAAGTCTCCAGGTTCCAAACAGGTAAATTCAGTAATCTACCCCCGACTCATGTCAAAGAGCATCAGCAGAAGGGAATTCAAACACCCCATCAAGCCAAGTTAATCAGACACTCATAAAAATGTAGTATTTTATAATGTACAAAAGCTCCAAGATAGGGTCCAATTTAGTCTGCAGTTGAATACAAGACACACAATGATCCTAAAATTAAATGACATCATCTGTCAAAATAGCAGCTTTCTCATTTGAATTACAGCACTGTGGAATTTTAAATGAAAAAGCAACATTCAATTAGGACAATGTATTCAGCCAGAGTGTAAGTAGTGAGAAGGGGCTCAGTCCAGCTAACTTTACCAAACCTCGTCCCTGAGCCCACCAGCTGCAGGCAGGCTGTGGGGAAACCCTGCAGAGCCCGGGGGCCCCCCCGCACTCCAGGCCACGGCGCGGAGAGACCAAGTCCTAACCTCAGACAGTCCCGGCACAGACAGGCCGGGAACCTAGCGCAGGCTCTCAAGGCAGGGGCAGAGCCGGGTCTGGACCTGAGCCGTGCCTTTCCCTCACATGTCTGCATCTAACAGGCGTGTGGGGCTGGCAGTTCGACACCTGGAAGCAGAGAGAGAAACGCTCCTTCCAAGAGGCCGACAGAACCAATGGTCCGATGCGAAACAAGGTGTAGTGGGCACTTTTCTCAAAGCAGAGGTTTGCTAGTTGAACAGGTGTCCAGGCAGAGGTCCTGGACAGCACGCACCGGGTCAGTGCGGCTCACCGGGGGGATGGCCAGCGGCTTGATACGTGCTCACTTACTGACTTAAAATGAACAAACAATAAACGAACAGAGAATCCTGAGCATACACGCACACAACCAAATAGAACACCAACTGAAGAAACAATCAGAATAATCTTCGAGGAGGAAAGCTACATGCTGTCATTCTACACCATCCCCCAGAATGCACGGTCACACAGCTCTCTTCCATCAGATCAAGCCTCCGGAGGGTAGTGGCCATGGTCAGGCATGACCATATCCCCAGCTGTCTGGTACACAGCGGGCTCTCAAACAGCCAGTGAGTTCCACAAACAAGTATCTCTTGGCCTCCTTAAAGAGTCATTTTAAGAATGTGTTCTTTTTGGGCGCCTGGGTGGCTCAGTTGGTTAAGCGACTGCCTTCGGCTCAGGTCATGATCCTGGAGTCCCTGGATCGAGTCCCGCATCGGGCTCCCTGCTCGGCAGGGAGCCTGCTTCTCCCTCTGACCCTCCCCCCTCTCATGTGCTGTCTCTCTCATTCTCTCTCTCTCAAATAAATAAATAAAATCTTTAAAAAAAAAAAATAAAATAAAAAAATAAAATAAAATAAAATCTTTAAAAAAAAAAAAAAAAAAGAATGTGTTCTTTTTTAAGACACAGATTTCACTGACGATAAAAAAAAAAATGTATTCCAGAAATTATTTCATTTCATCAACGAAAATTTAAAGGAGGTATGTTCTTGGTTGCAAAGTCAATCCCATCACGGGAATTACCCCCACTGGTGCTGCTCCTGAGCGTACACTAGTGAGAGCCAAGCGAGGACAGTCAACAAAGTCTAAGTTTACAGATATTTGCATTTGTTGCTCTGCCAAAGCCTTGCTAAAAATGAGACTTCCAAAAAATAAGAGATAAGGTGACTTCACTAGATTAGTCTAACGTCACAAATCGTAAAATCCAAATTTACTTTATGTAAGTATAGGTAATACTGCATCATTTGCAGGGTGAGTAATAAACCAACAAAGATAACATCTATTTGACTTACTAAAATGATTCACAGTGAAGATCTAAATTGGCTTTTGCCAAAAACAAAAATGGGACAATGACATACAAAAAGTTAGAGTTTTCAATTTGTTTAACTTATTTTATCAACACCAAAGGCAAGAAGTAGTCCTCTGATTTTCCCATGGCTCTCTAGTCACTGTTTATTCAGATTGTTGTTGCATAGTTCAATCAAGATTATGTGTGGTATCCCGACATGTATGTCTTCATTTACCTTGGAGTACAAAAGAAGAGTTTTCGTGGAAACCAATCACAGTTCCGGCTTTGACGGGCTATTGACATGCCATTGACAAGAGCACGGCGAGAGCTCAGAGTGATGGAAGTGGGCCCCCTGTCCCAGGCGGGGCGGCTGGCCCACAAGCCACCACGAATGAGGGTCTGAAGCTGTGGTGCCAGGCTAAAGACCGGTGATGCGGACCCAGGGTGGGAGAATCTCGGGGCCAGAGAAATGCTAAGGAAGCATCTCAAGGGAAGGTGTACCTCTAATCACCCAGTAGCATCTCACCACCAAGTCCGGAGCCCCCCACACCCAGAAGGAGGGTATACTTGAAAGTCTGGGTGAAGCAAACTCATGTACTTTCAAAGCTGTGAAGGAAAGGAACTAGCACTAATCGAAGCCAACGACAATCCACGTACCGTAGATCCTCAAGACAATCCCGTGAGGCAGGGATCATCAGTACTCCATTTCACACAAGATTCTCTTTTTTTTTTTTTTAAGATTTTATTTATTTATTTGAGACAGAGAGAGAGAAAGCACAAGCAGGGAGGTGGATCAGAGGGAGAGGGAGAAGCAGACTCCTGACTGAGCAGGGAGCCCCACCTGGGGCTCGATCCCAGGACCCTGAGATCATGACCTGAGCCAAAGGCAGACACTTAACCGACTGAGCCACCCAGGCGCCCCTCACACAAGATTCTGAATTGCCCAAGGGGCCAACGTGGTTTAGCCAACAAAGGGCAGAGCTTAGATTTGGCAACAGGTCTGTCCAGATGCAAATGCTTGCACTTTCCCCCGTGGATGCTGTCCTGTGATGATGCGTGGACACCACCCCAGAGAGGCCTGCACACAGGGGCCAGGCTCATTTCCAGAGCAGGCAACTCCACAGCCCCTGAAGCCCCCCCCCAACTAAGAGGGCTCCTCTTCTATACCTCTAATGCTCTGCCAATGAGGATGACCGGCATGGGGATCTTCAGTTACAAGGTCAAGTCCTTCTTCCTAAGCCTCAAGTCACCTCCACATCTTATTCGAATTCCCTACTTCAATCTGCTTAGCAAAAAAAAGAAAAAAAATTGACATCCCATCTGCTTTCTGAACAATTCAGTCCTGATGTACGCGGATGAGGTGGAGCAGGGCAGACATCCACAAGGAGGGGAGGCTGGGTGTGGGGCCAAGTGAAGGAGGGCCCAGTAAGGAGTCAAAGCCCAGCGACAAGGGGGACACCCGTGGGTGGGGCGAGGGCACTGGGTGGAAGGGTGGTCTATCATGGGTGGCAGAGCCTCAACAGCTAAATGGGAAGGGCCAAGTTGGGACAGGAGGAAATTCTAGTGGAGGGGCAATCTGGCATGGGTTACCCGAATCAAAGAGGGGGACACAGGGTCTCCACACTGGGTGTGACCCAGTCCAGGGGATGAAGCCTCAGCAGGGCGAGAAGGATGTCCACACCAGGGCCAGAGGAGAACCTGGCTCAGGGCATGAGAACCCAAATGGGATGAGGAGGTCACGTGCACAGAGCTGGTGGGGTCCAGGGGCAATGGACTATACATGGGGGACTGAACAATGAGTACATGTGTTCAAGATGAGAGCGAGGCTTCTCCCTGAGAGAAAAGGAAGTTAGAAATACGGAGAGAGAAAATTAGGATAAAGCCAGTGAAATCAGACTGGAATTAGAGGTATCGCTGAGAAAACTGGTGTTCCTCACCATATGTAAACCGATACAGAGAGAGAGAGGTAAGAGTGTGTGTGTGTGTGTGTGTGTGTGTGTGTGTGTGTGCGCGCGTGCGTGCACGCACACACATGCATACGTGCGGAACCTGTCCGCTGAGAGGGCCCAAGAGCACGGACATCTCCATAGCTGTGGGCACGCTCTGCTCCCAGATCTGGCTTCTCAGGAACCTGGGCTCCTGGAGAAATGGTCAACTGCCCAGCTGGAGCCGGGAAAGTACGATGTCCACTTGGAACATCTTACTCCAGAAACTGAGAAAGCACTGGGGAAAATGATGTATGTATGTCAAAAAGACAGCGCAGCTTGAAGGGATTTCTTTTGAATTTGAGATAATGCAGCATCAAAATAAACCATAATGGATTTTAACCCAAGTAGCAAAGACACTAGGAGTCTATGCTGGTACGACTGAATGAGAATAGACTGAAAGGTAAGAAACAGGATCCCTGCACAGTTTCACAGTTCCCTCCTATAAAATCCCTCTCCATTTCAGAGAAGCTTCATGGTGGAGAAGTCTGGCAGATACCACTTAACCATGTGGTCATGGTGAATATCACCAGAATTGGGACAAAGAGAAATCATGCACCGTTGATAGATGTAATGAGTACATGGCAGCATTTCTGTGATGTTTCTGCCAAAGACACGTAACCTGAATCTAATCATGAGGAAACATCAACCCCAAACTGAGGAACATACCACAAGATCACTGAATTATAATTTTTACAAATATCAAGGTCATCCATTCATCTGTGGATGGACACTTGGGTGGCTTCCACATCTCGGCTATTGTAAGTAACACTGAAATAAACATAGGGGGGGCATCTATCTTTTTGAATTAATGTCTTCATTTTCTTCAGGTAAATAGCCAGTCGTGAAATTACTGGTAACTCTATTTTTAAATTTTTGAAAAACCTCCACACTGTTTTCCACAGTGGCTGCACCAGTTTGCATTCCCCTCAACAGTGCACAAGGGTTGCTTTTTCTCCACATCCTCGCCAACACTTGTTTCTTGTGGTTTTGATTCTAGCCATTCTGACAGGTGTGAGGTGGTATCTCATTGTGGTTTTTATTGCATTTCCCTGATGATGAGTGACATTGGGCATCTTTCCATGTGTCTGTTGGCCATTTGTATGTCTTCTTTGGGAAAAATGTCTATTCAGGTCCTCTGCTCCTTTTAAATCACATTATTTGGGTATTTTGGTGTTGAGTTGAAGTTCTTTATATATTTTGGATATTAACCCCTTACTGAATATGTCATTTACAAATACCTCCTCCCATCCAGTATGTTGCCTTGTCATTTTGTTGGTAGTTTCCTTTACTGTGCAAAAGCTTTTTATTTTGGTGTAATCCCAATGGTTTAATTTTGCTTTTGTTTCCCTTGCTTGAGGAGACATATCTACAAAAATGTTTCTATGGCTAATGTCAAAGTAATCAAATTCGATGATTTCTTCAAGTTTTATGGTTTCAGGTCTCACATTTAGGTCGTTAATCCATTTTGAGTTTATGTTTGTGTATGACACACAAATACACCCCCCCCACACACACACACACACTGGAATATTACTCAGCCATAAAAAAGAATGAAATCTTGCCATTTGCAACAACATGGATGGATCCAGAGAGTATAATGCTTAAGTGAATTAAGTCAAAGACATGATTTCACTCATACGTGGAATTCAAGAAACGGAAAAAAAAAGGAAAAAAGAGACAAAATGAGAATACAGAGAACAAACTGGTAGATGCCAAAGGGGAGGGAGGGCATGGGGAAGATAAAGGGATGAAGAGTCCATTTATAGTGATGAGCACTGAGAAATGTATAGAATTGTTGAATATACCATACACCTGAAACTAACATAACACCGTTACTTACGCTTCAGTAAAACATATCTATCCGTCTACCTATCTCAAGGTCATGGAACTCAAGAGAGTCTAAGGAATGGACTTGGACCGCAGGAGTCTAAGGGACAGGACTCTGAAGAAACAAATGATTCAGAGCAGGACCTTTTTGTCATAAAGGCCACTACTGGGACACCCAGCCCAAAGTGAATGGAGTGTGAGGACCAAATGGCAGTTTCGGCATTTTGATGATTACACAAGTGGCTACACACAGACTGGCTTTGTCTGCAGGAAACACACAGTCAGGCATCAGAGGTGATGGAGCACCAGGTGGGCAGCTCACTCTCAATTGACTGAGGGCGGAAAATGTCTTTTGTACTATCCTTACAACTTTTTGTAATTTCCATTTTTTTTTACATACACACACAAAAAAATGTCAAGCATAGTAAATTCTCATCATCAACTAATTATAAAATAGGACGGAAAATCCAAATAATCCATTATTCCATCACTTAGGTACCAACCATTAATCCACATGCAGCCTGCCACGCTTCTTTCCATACACAGATTTCTTTAATAAACTGAAATTACACTGTAAAAATATTTTATAATGTCCTTCTTAAACCTTCTCAATGGTTGGATATAAAAATGGCTGCATTATAAATGTGTTCAGTAATTCAATTAAACAATCCTGTTATTTCACACCGTTTCCAATTTTTTCTTTGTTATAAATAACTCTACAATAACCCTCTTTGCATGCAAATCCTTTGGCGCATCAGATTTTTCCTCCTCAGGGTATACTCACAGAAGTGGTGATAGGGTATAGACTTTTACAAGGTTCTTGATACACAGAGGACTGCCAAACTGCCCCACAGAGACATTAGACTAAACTATACTATACAAGCTGCTAAAAACTGCTTTGGGTTTGAACACGATGGCCATGTGCCCAGCACTCAGCTACTTAGAAGGCTTTCGCATGGACAGACATAGCTCATCTGGCCTCTGCAACAACGCCCTGAGGAAGAAAAGACATAAATAGGATCCTCCAACTACATACTGAGAAAGTCAAGCTCAGTGGGTTAAGTGACCTGCTCCAGGCCTGGAAGGTCATAGGGCAGGAGCTGGGCCAGACTTGGGGTCCCCATTCTGGGGATCACACGCCCTTTGTCCTGGCCAACCTTGCCTCTTGTAAACGGAACACTTACTTTTCCCTCTCCCAGAGGTTGAACCCAAAACCTGCTCCTTACAGAAACTTGAGGTTGGGTCCCCTCCGCGGTCCTCTCCCTCCACACACTCCAGGGGCCCCAGACAACCGCGCACCCGCACCCAAGTTCACTAACTTCTCACCGACTTCAGGCTTCAGCAGAAAGACCACCAAAGCTCTTCATCATCTGGACCAAAGCTTCTCTCCAGACCTCTGTCTACAAGAGGGGACTGTGTGTTCTGGGTGACACCGCTGGGTCTCCTCACACTCCTTCCCCACCCGTGGAGTCCCACACACTCTCTACTCTCCAACCCTGGCCACACATGACACTGGGACCAGAAAAGCACTCTTCCTGCTCCCTGGGAGCTACAGAAGGCTGGTGACTGACAGGGACACTCCCATCTGTGCACCCAGGGTCCAGCACAGCACCACCCACACAGGGGCAACATCCCAGAGTAACATGCCCACAGCCACGGACACCACAGCCACCAGCACGGTCTCCTTCGGGGTCTCTCTTAAAGCAGCACTCTGTCTCAGAAGAAAGGGGCCACTAAAAAGGGGCTGAGTCCATGTAAGACTTTGTTTCTGATTTTTAAACCCAATCACGTTTTTATTTGCTGGAGGTGTTTTTAAAACAGTAATGCTTTCCCTATTAGTCGGTCTCAGTAGCTTCCCATCCTCTTCCCTGTGAGTCACCAAGAAATGGCATCAGGGCTTTACTTTTTCTGTTGGACTTCACTTCATCAAGCTCACTGCCATGGAGCAGGACACAAAGAGGACAAATGGCAGCCCTCCTCCACACAGGGAGTCCTGTTCTCTCCCATAAGCCCAGGTGAGTGCCTGTGTGCCTGGAGTGGTATGCGCAAAGATGAACAGGAAAGACCTTACCCAGGAGACTGTGGTCTGGTGGGCAAGAGAAACAGATCACAAGACAAAGACAGGGTGCCGATGGTGACAGAGGAACTGTGGAAAGCTTTACAGAGACACAGAGGAGGGGCACCCTCAGAAGTGGGGATGACTCGTTAGAATAAACACCCAAGAGGAGGAGGAGGAGGGGACCTCGGGTGAGAATCCAAGCGTGTGCTGGGCCTGTAGGCAGGCAAGGGAGAGTATGAGCACTTCTAGCTCTCAGCAGAGACAGTCCTAAGACCCCAGCCATGAAAAGTCCAGCACCAGAAGGCCTTGCTCATGAATTCTACCAAATATTTAAAGAATGAGAAGCAATCCTTCTCAAACTCCTCCAAAAACTATAAGAGGAAAGAACACTTCTTACATCTTTCTATGATGCCAACTCTACTCTGATACCAAAGCCAGACAAAGACATCACAAGAAAAGAAAGCTACGGGCCCATATTCCTGATGAATATAAATGCAAAATCCTCAACGAAATACCAGGAAACCAAACTGAACAGCACACTGAAAGGACTGTACACCATGACAAACTTGGATTTACCCCTAGAATATAAGGATGGTTCAACATACGAAAAAAATCAATGTTTTATACCACAGTAATACGACAGAGAAAAAAAACACATCATCTCAATGTACACAGAAAAGCACTTGACAAAATTCAACACCCTTTCATAATAAAGACACTCAGCAAAATAGAAGTAGATGAAATTTTCCCTAAGACAATAGAGGATATTTATGAAAACTCCACAGCCAACATCATACCTCTACCCTAAGATCAGGAATAAGAAAGGTTGCCCATTTTCACCACCTCTATTTATTTTGCTGAAAGTTCTAACCAGAGCAATTAGACAAGAAAAATAAAAAGCCTCCAAATTGGAAAGGAAGTAGTAAAACTATCTCTATTCACAGACAACATAATATTGTATCTAGGAAACCCCAATCAAAGAATACATAAGAGGGGCACCTGGGTGGCTCAGTCAGTTACGCGTCTGTCTTTGGCTCAGGTCATGATCTCAGGGTCCTGGGACTGAGCCCCACGTCGGGGGTCCCTGCTCAGTGGGGAATCTGCTTGTCCCTCTTTCTCTGCCCCGCCCCCCCATTCCTGCTCTCTCTGCAGCCCCCCAAATATATAAATAAAATCTTTAAAAAAAGGAATACCTAAGAAAGCCAGCAAAGCTAACAGATGAATGCAGCCAAGTTGCAGGGTACAAGATCAGAGCACAAGAATCAGGTGTATTTCACAAGCCAGCAATGAACAATCTGGAGAAAATTAAAAACGCAATTCCATTACCAATAGCGCATAAAAGGATAAGATAGCTTGAATAAGTCAAACCAAAGAGATGAAATACTCATAACACCAAAAATTACAAAACATTGCTAAAATAAATTAAATACCTTAATAAATGGAACCTTGTCCTGTGTTCCTTGATTCAAAGATTTATTATTAAGATAGTAGTACTATCCAAAGCAAAATACAGAACAAATGCAAACCCTAGCAAAATTCCAACAACGCTTTTTTTCAGAAATGAAAAAAGCTATTCCTCAATTTCTTACAAAATTTCAAGGGTCTCCAAATAATGAAAACATACTTAAAAGAGCAAAGTTGGAAGACTCACATTTCCCAATTTCAAAACTTACTACAAAGCCACAGCAATCAAAATAGGGTGGTACTTGCATAGGACAGACATACAGAACAATGGAACAGAACTGAGAGTCCAGATATAAACCCATACGCCTATGGCCAAGTGATTTTCAGTAAGGGTGCCAACTCCATTCAATGGGAAAAGAATGGTCTCCTCAATAAATGGTACTGGGACAACTGGATTTTACATGAAGAATGAAGCGGACCCCTCCTTCACATAATACACAAAAATTTATTCAAATTAGATCAATTTTCTAACTTTAAGAACTAAAAACATAAAACCTCAAAAAACAAAAATAAAAACATAAAATCTCTTAGAAGAAAACACTGGGGTCAAACTTCATGACATTGGATTTGGCAATGGATTCTGAGATATGACACCAAACATGTGAGCAAAAACAGAAAGAAAAAAACCATGACTTGGACTCCCTCAAAATTAAAAACTCTTATGCAAAGGACATTACCAAGAGGATGAAAAGACATTCTACAGAATGTAAGAAAATGTTAGAAAATCATATCTGATAAGGGTTTAATATTGAGAATATATAAAGAACTCCTACAACTCAAGAACAAAAAGACAACCCAATTAAAATATGGACAAAGGACTTAAGGACATATTTTTTTTCCAAAAAAGATATGCAAGTAGTCAATAAGCACATGAAAAGATAACAGACATCATTAGTCATTAAAGAAACACAAATCCAAACCACGGTGAGCTACCACTTCACGCCTGCTAGCATGGCAGAAAGAAAATAACCAAAGTTGGTGAGGATGTGGAGGAACCAGAACCCTGGCACATGGCTGGTGCGAGTGTAAAATGGTGTAACCCATGTGGAGAACAGTCTGCTGGTTCCTCACATAGCTAACCATAGGATTACCACAAGTCACAGCAATTCCGCTCCCAGGTGTGTTCTCTCCCCTCCCAAAAAAAAAAAAAAAAAAAACTGAAAAGAGGAACTCCGATACTTGTATGCTAATGTTGACCGCAGCATTATTCACGATAGCTGGCAGGTGGAAACACCCCGAGTGTCCATCCACAGAAAAATGGATAAATGAAATGTGCTGTGTATAGACCCTGGCATATTATTCCACCAGTAAAAGGAGTAAAGTTCTGATACACGCTGCAACACAGATAAACTTTAGAGACATTAACGCTAAGTGAAATAAATCAAAAACAAAAGGACAAATATTGTGTAATTCTATATGAAATATCTAGAATAGGCAAATTCATAGAGACAAAGTCCCAGGGGCTGGGAACATGAGGGCAATAAGGGTTACTCCTAAATGGGGTGGTGGAAACTTTTGGAAATAATGGGGATAGTAACACAACACTGCGACTGTAATTAATACCCCCTGAAGTGCACATGTAAAAATGGGTAAAATGACGTATGTTCATATCACAATAAAATTTTTAAAGAGAGAATTCTAAATAGTTGCTGCACACAGAGTGGAGGAGGAGACAGGAAGGGTCAACAGGGGGGTAGGGGTAGGGTTTCTGATAGGGCAGGGGAGAAGTCTGGCTTCCATTCAACAAGCAAGGGTTTTAAGGAGCAAAGTGACAGAATATACTGACAACAAAAGTGACAAATTACTAAGCTGTAATCAGGAAAATTATAAATTACTCCAGTGGGGGAATGGGGAGAAGAAAAGGAAATGGATCTCCTTCTCCCCTTTCCTATCTGAGATGTTTCTGGTAATTTGGAGAAGAAGGTAGGTACATTCAACAAGCCATGACACAAAAGGGGGGGTGGCATGCACATGGACGGGGCAGGAGAGAAAGGAGGAGAAAAGGTAAGGACCTGCTCTGGATAAATCAGGTTCCCACCAGACAAAGCAAAGCTGCACAAACCAGGTGACCAGCAGGGGCCTGCAGGAGGAGAGGGGCTGTAAGCAGGCGGGCAGGAGGGGCTCCGGGCTTCGGCACCCACTCTAGCTCCAGCTCAGCTCCCAGGTCATCCTCAGAATGCTGTCATCTCGGCTCCCTACTGAGCACACACATACACTTAGTGCTCATTTATGGGCAAGGAACTGTGAGACACCTTGGGAAGAACTGAAATGAATCACAAACTCTAATCGGTCCTCCAGGAACTTAAAACCTAGGGCCAGGGCTATTAACAGCAGTAGCCAGAAAGGAAGAAAGGAGCTCCAGGGGAGAGAGGGGGAGGGGCAGCAGCCAAGGCTGCGGGAGAAACAGTATTTGAATGGGGTCTAGAAGGGTGGGTAGGTCCCAGAGAGGCGGAGATGGAAAGGGGAGCATTATAAGCTGCAAGAAGCACACATACACAGTCAGAGAGGTGGAGCTCAGAATATATACCCAAATCCAAGTTTCAGCAGTGCAGACGCCAGGATCAACACTCACACCAGGGGTGCAACAGGGCGAAGGGTGTGGTCCACACTCGGACCCAGGATACGCAGCGCAGAGTCCACACTCAGACCTGGGGAGCAGCTGTATGGAGTGCCAGGACCACACTCAGACTCAGGACACAGTGGTGTGAAGCACGGGGTCCACACTCGGACCTAGGACTGCGGGGTTCACACTGGGACCGGGGGGTGTAGAGCACGGGGTCTACACTCTGACACAGGGTGAGACAGTGCAGCATGGGGCCCACATTCACACCCAGGGTGTGACCATGCAAGCGCGGGGTCTGCACTCGGACCTGGGACACCGTAGGTGCGGAGCGTGGAGTGTGCACCCCACACGGGGACCCAAGGGGCGGAGCGCGGGGTCAGTGCTGGGATCTGGACTGCTGCAGTGCCGAGGGCAGGGTCCACAGTCATACCTGGGGTCTCCATTCTGACACACGGGGGTCCACATTCAGACCCAGGTGTGACAGTGTAAGCGTGGGGTCCACACTCAGACCCTGTGCTCAGCAATGTGCAGCACAGGGTCGCACTCAGACCCAGGGTGCAGAGCGAAGGGTTCACACGCAGACCTCAGGGTCCAGCAGCACCGAGCGCAGGGTTCCATACTAGGAACCAGGGGGCGCAGCAGTACAGAGCCCAGGGTCTACACCTTGACATAGGGTACGGGCGTGCGGACACAGGGTGCACACCTGGACCCCGAGTGCAGCAGGTCTGGAGCGCAGGGTCCACACTTGGATCAAGGGCGCAGCAGTACGGAGCACACAGTGCGCTGTGGGCCCCAGGCTACGGAGTGCAGGGTTCACACTCAGCCCCAAGTTGCAGCGGGCAGGGTCCACGCGAGGACCTGGGGTACAACTTCGCAGAGCAAAGCAGTGCAGGGCACAGGGTCTATACTGAGGGAGGGTGCAGCAGTGCAGAGCGCAGAAGTCTACACTGGACCCGAGGTGCGGCAGATCGTTTCCAGGGTGCCGACACACACCTGGCTGCCATGCTCTTCACCTCAAGCTCCAAAATGCACTGTCCGCGGACCAGCCGCAGCAGAGATCTCCGGGGGAGCCCATTAGAAAAGCAGGTTCTCCGACCCGGGCCCCAGCCCAAACCTGCTGAATTACCACCACCCTCAGATGACTCGGAGGCTCTTCAGAATATGCGGAGAAACCTGCTTCACACTTCAGTATTTCAGTTATGATCCGATAATGTAAGTATCAGCATCTCTACTCTCTGTATGAAAAACTGACGCTTGGCGATATTATGTATTTTGTCTAAGACAGTAACTAAGTTGACATTCAAATCCAGGTATGTGTGATTCTGAAATCACTACTCCTAAGCATATCATGTGGTATCACCAAAACTCCATGAAATACACAGAACATACATGGCAACTGTCCCATGATTAAGGCAATAATGACAACAGCAAGTCCTGGGCAAGTGTCCCAGGCGGCAGCAGACGCCGGCTCCTGCGCCGGGCACACGCGCTCTCTCTGCTCTGAGTGTTGGTAAGAAGGGCTGGGAGAGGCCAAAGGGAAGCCCTCGGGCCCCCTCTCCAAATCAGCGGCTTGGCCCGCCCTG
The DNA here is from genome assembly GCF_004348235.1 of Phoca vitulina. Taxonomy (NCBI): domain Eukaryota; kingdom Metazoa; phylum Chordata; class Mammalia; order Carnivora; family Phocidae; genus Phoca; species Phoca vitulina. The sequence goes on from NW_022589721.1 coordinate 31,876,065, forward strand.
CTGTCCGCATGATGTCCTCCCCGGGCAGCTGCAGGCTCCTCGCCGCGCTCGGTGGAATTAACAGTGATTGTCAGTTCAGGCTGGTCGATCCCACGGGGCGAGAGAGACGGCCTCTCCCTCCCAGCTGACAGCGCCCTGTCTGGGAACAGCAGCTCAGAACATAGCACATTCGGCCCTGTCTGCTCAGTCTCAGCAAGCAGAAACAGAGTGGCAGGAACGTGTCTAGTGTCCTGGGCCTTAATGAGAAAGACACCAGTGGTTATGGAACACCACCAAACAAATCCGGAGGAAGAAAAGGGGGCTCACTGGCTACACGGTGGGAGAGTCAACCCTGATCCAAGAGCCGCCTGGTGGCCTCGTCCGCAGCCTGGGGCCCCGAGCCAGTGCGCTGCGTGAAGAGGCGAAGCACACACACCACAGCGGTCTGGCCGGAGCGGCCGGCACACCAGCCGTACCCGCTCCGCGCCACACGCCCGACAGCGTTCGCTCGCGGGCGGCACGTCGCCATGCAGCCGAGCCCCACGGGGACTCCTGAGTCAGGCGCAGAGGTCCACAACACGCCCACCCTAGAAAGGGCAGCCAGATGAAAGGTTTCAGAAGCCAAGAAGGGCGCGGCTAAGGCACCCTTAACTCAGGAGTCCAAGGCGGGGATGGCGAGTCAAGGCTCGGCGGCGGCCTGTGATGCCTGTTCCCTCTGCGGGGACGCTGGCCCCCCCCACCGTAGGGCCCGTTCAGATTCTTGACACTTTCTCTTTCAGCCAGGGCCAGCTCCTCTCTGTTCTTTGCACCCAGTTCACCTTTACTACACTGTGCTCCTAAGAACTCTCTCATAAAAATAGCTACAGAGCTTATGATCCAGCATTTCCACTCTTAGGTTTCTGTGTGAGGGAACCATGTACGTATGTGCACCAAAAACACACATATAAGGGCGCCTGCGTGGCTCAGTACATTAAGTGTCCAACTCTTGATTTTGCCTCAGGTCATGGTCTCGGGGTTGTGAGATCAAGCCCCGCGTCAGGCTCCGCCCTGGGCATGGAGCCTGCTTAAGATTCTCTTTCTCTCCCTCTCCCTCTGCCCCTCCCTGCTCTTAAAAGAAAAAAAAGAAAGAAAGAAAAGAAAAGACCCATTTAGCATTCTTACAGAGTAGCCCCAAACAGAAAATAACCCAAAGATCCATCTACAGGAGAGTAAGTTGGGGTATATTCACACAAGAGAATACTGTACCCCAGCGGAACACAGACAGACCTCTCCCACACGCGACCACATGGATGAACACGTCAGCACCAACATGAAGTCCGGGACGAGCCAGACACAAAAAAGTACACAGGCAGCACAAAGTCGTTCACGTCAAGCTCGAAAACAGGCACTCTCCTCAGTGGTATCGGACTCTGGGGACGAAGGAGGGGCAGCGAGGGAGCAGGGACACCACGGCGACTCCGGGGCACCACTAGTGTTCTAGTCCCGATCTGAGAAGTGATGACATGAGAGAATTCTAAATTCCACAGGCACACAAGGGTCGTCAGTATTTCATGAAGCTGTACTACAATTTATGCCTAATTCAATAGAAAGTTCATAAAAATAGCCACCATTTCCTGAGCAGATATGATGGGACAGTGCCTGGTGGGGCATAGTGCATGCATGCAGGATCTCACTGAAGTCTCCCCACCAACCCTGCCGGGTGGGCACCCTCTTCATTTTCCAGATGGGCACCTGGGGCCCAGAGCCCTGTGACATGTGGCCTACGTCACTCAGTGACCAGGATTTAAACCAAGGGCTTCTCCACAATAACGCCTGCATGATATTTTCACTATGCTGTGGACATCAGTCATCATCTGCCTAGCCATGACTTAACTAGACACGAGCTCCCTGAACAGACTACCCTGCCTTGTGCTCTGCTCAGCATCCCCAGTACCCGGCACAGGCTAGACTCGGAATGAGCACATTGCAGGAGCCCTAAACTAGGGGCAGACACTGTGCTGTGCACTTTCCCTCCAGCTTCCCCCTCAGTCCTCATCAGGACTCTGTCATTACCTCTGCTTTATGGGTGATGACACGGAGACATGAATCCGTGAATAAAAGAATGAGTGAAACATGGAGGGTTCCTCCACCTTCAAGGACCTCTTCCCAAGTTTGTACCTGCCTCAACCCGAGGGTCCCTGCTTGCCCCAGGGAGTGGTTTCCTGGTTAGACTGTTCTCGACTAATTTAAACATTGATTCCACCAGAAGCCTAAAATGCCAGAGAAGCCCCATCAACCATGAGGGAGCTTGCTGTAAGACATGCCATCAGCAAAGCAGAGGCGTCTTCAAGCCCCCGGCCGACTGTGCCAGCCTCCTCCCACTGATTCACCACTTCCACACCAGATGAACTGGTTAGTCCCAAAACCACCCTAAAAGGGAGGCACACATGACCTTGGTTTTAAATCCTCCTTGAATGGGTAATCAAACTGATAAAAAAAAAAAAAAGCTCAAAATTTCGACTATGGATTGATAGTCTCCTTAACTCCATGACATTTTTTAAATGGCATCTTCTAATGTCTATATACCATAAGAAGGTGCTAGAATGTTCTTGAAATTTCCTCCTGGTTTCATTTGCTTGCCAATTTGGTTACTTTTTTCCTGAGCAACCGATACCAAACAATTTTGGCAACGTTTCAAAAGAGAAAATGGAAATCCATCTCATGCCACATCTTTTTTTTTCTTAAATAAAACATTTTTGAGAAAACGTTATATTTTTCTTTTTTTTTTTTTTTAAAGATTTTATTTATTTGACAGAAAGAGACATAGTGAGAGAAGGAACACAAGCAGGGGGAGAGGGAGAGGGAGAAGCAGGCTTCCCGCTGAGCAGGGAGCCCGACGCGGGGCTCGATCCCAGTACCCTGGGATCATGACCTGAGCCGAAGGCAGACGCTTAACGACTGAGCCACCCAGGTGCCCCGAAAACGTTATATTTTTCTATTTTCTAGAAGATTCTCCAGAGGTTTGTAATTCATACTTGGTATCTGATCTGCAGCAACCCACTGGCATATTCAATGGTAAGAAAAGACTTACTGGACCATATGCTCATTCTTTTTTTGTGGTTAAAAAAAGATTGCAAAGTCTGACCTACCTAATTTTTTTTTTTTACAAATAAACATTAATAAGTGGAACTCACAGCATTAGGTTTCAAAGTTGGTGCCCACGGAAAACCCAGAATTTCCTCGGTTTCTTGGGAATTCCTGGTTTTCTGGAATGTTCTCAAGTGTCACTGATGAAATCCCTGCATTATTATATTCCCAACTTTGTTTCCTCATTTATAGAATTAGGACAGTGTCTGCCATGCTGATTTCACAAATACAGATAACAGGAAAACATGATTGTCAAAGTGCCTTGTAAACCACAGGGCCTGTATGCAAGGTGGGGAGCCCTCATCATTTGAATCACAGGGACGTGTGTGACCTCTCCCCTGGTTCTGGATGTCCACCCTGGCTTATGGTCCCTTCCCTGACCCATCTCTTCCAATTTGCCATAAGTTCCAAGACTCGAGCTGTCTCTCCAAATAAGCGTCTGACGCTATCCTAGAAGCTAGTCTCTACAATCCACTCCAATACACACGTGCAATTTATACAAAAGTTAAAATAGGCAAATCAGTACTAGTTACTATTGAGTGATTCGTCTTTTTTTTTTTTTTTTAAGATTTTATTTATTTATTTGACAGAGAGAGACACAGCGAGAGAGGGAACACAAGCAGGGGAGTGGGAGAGGGAGAAGCAGGTTTCCTGCTGAGCAGGGAGCCCAATGTGGGGCTCAATCCCAGGACCCTGGGATCATGACCTGAGCCAAAAGGCAGGCGCCTAACGACTGAGCCACCCAGGCGCCCCTGATTGGTACTTTTTTAGTAGAAGTATAGAGAAACACATAGGAGTGGTAAACATCCAACTGGGGACTGTGGTTTCCCCCTATGGAGGGGTAGGTTCTGATGGGGTCTTCATACACAAGGGCACCAAAGGAACCCAGGCCTTAGACTGGGCAGTAGATACATGACTCATCATTATATTATTCTTTATACCTTTCTATCTCAAATAATTCCTAATAATTTTTTGAAAACCCACTCTACCAAAAAGCCATTAATCATTTCTTAGTTTTATTTTCATTTGTTCATTCAACACTCACTGGTACCTATTTTCAGTCAAGCTCTGTTCATTGTAGGGGCAGGGAATACATAAATAATTAAGATTAGTTCCTGCCCTTAAGGGGCTTCCAGGCTGATGGAGGGGTGGGGGTGGGAAAGGGGGAAGGGGGGGGAGGAAGAGGAAGGAGGAGAGGGGATGGAGAAGGAGAGAGTGTGTGAGAGAGAGAGAGGAAGAAAGCGGAGAGGGACAGAGGGAGAGAAGAAAGGGACAGAGGGGGACTGAAAGTATAATCAGACCACACCCTGTGAGGGCAGGAACCAGGGCTGAGCTGGGCAGAGGGAGAATTTCGGGAAGCAGAACCATACTCTCAGAAGGATCACTCCATGAACCCAGCAGTGTTCCCTCCTCCCTCTTCATTTTAACACACAAGGAAATGGGAGCCAAGGAGCTGGGCCTGGAATTCACACATCCTGGCTCCCAGCAATGACCCCTTGCCCTGTATCCTCAAACCACTCATGGTCATACAATGCATTTTACATTTACCTCGTTCAGATAGCCTATTCACTCCAGAGCCTTCCAACTAAGTCCTATGTTCTAAATAGCCAGAATCATCTCTATTTCCCGGGGGTGCGGCAGGGTCCATACACTTAATGCCCTGCTTTCCCCAGTATGCCTGGCATTTTATCTGGCATTTAACAAGAGCATAAAAAAGCCTCTTGCATAAATATCAATGAATGAAAGATAATTCAATTCAACAAGCAATGCTCTTATACACCAATTAAGAAAAAAATCTGTGCATTTCAGAATTCCACCCAGGAATACTTCCTGTTCTCCTATCCTGCTGTTCCGATACCTTGCCCCACTATCCACAGAGCCATCTTCATAAAACAGAAGTCAGGCCAAGCCCACGCCTCTCAAATCCTTGGCTAGCTCCTCCAACAACAGTAATCCTTCCTTAGGGAGGCCCCGTGGCACCTTTCCAGTCTCAGAGCCCACTAGAGCCCACCAAAGTTTCTCACGCGACAGTCACTGCCGGACAGGCCACCCACGGCCAGGCTCCCCTCGGCCAGCAATCTTTCTCCACCTGTGCTAACCAAAATTAATCCTGACCATCAGCCCAAATGCAGCGTTTCTGTTTCCAGAGAATATCTGTGCTATCTTTTTGCCATGTTCATCTTGTTCTTCATGCTAGAATAATGGTTTGATTCCTCTTCTAACCATAAGCTACTTATGGGCAGGAGAACCAACCCCCTTTCTTACATAGCACGCCTCATGATATGGTTCTTTAAAAATAAGGGGAATATGTCTCCGTATTACACCATGTCTCTCTTCTATTTATCTTGAACCCACTGACTGGTAAGTCCGCACAGGTAAATCAGAACTGACTTCACGCCCTGAGGGACACCAGTTCTAGAGCTCTGTGCAGTAGTGCTCCACTTAAGGAAAGAATAAAGAGATACCTGGATTTTCTTTTAAACCAGTAAATTGCAAAGTTGGAGAAATCCTAGCTAGGGAAGCAGGAACAATGTATCTTAAGAGACTGAGTCCTCTCTCCTCACATGTGAGTCTATATTCAAATTTAAAGGATGGTTTTAGCTCAGCAGTGCTCAGCAGTGGCTACAAAGCTAACTTTATTGTTCTATTTTTAAGGGCAAAGGAGGAACCTCTACTTATATTACTTGTGCTGCCCATTCATTTACCAAATTTATTCACTGTTTAAGCATTAAATGCACTCAACTTTTGTTTCCATTTCGGAGTACATGTATGCATTCAAATGCTCCTGGGCGCCCTGGGGGAACAAAGCATCCGACAGATAGACTCTTCCAAGGCAAAGGGTTAATGGTAACCATGGCAACCACCTCCAAGAATAGCATCATCGGCAGCAGCATTCATGCTGGGGCCCTCGACAGAATGGTTATAAATATACCTATTAGCAGCCTGAGCTGAATCTTTAAACAGCACTGTTGGGAGAAAGGATGCCTAAAAATAGATTCACACGCTTGCATTTGAAGACGTGTCCTCAGAAACACTGCATCTCGTGCACACATTCACACACCCATAGAATGATTTTTAATTTTCTTTTTTCCAAGTGCCAAGGAATGAATGTTGGAAGCACACAATAGACTATGGGACATTTTATGACCTTCCTCTTTCACTGTAACATTCCAAAAACAAGCCCCCAACACAGAAAGGGCAGCCTTTTGGGGGTGCTGCTTCGACTGGCTCAAGTCACGGCCCAGGCACCGCGCACAGCAGGGCAACCCCCCGGTGGCTCCACGTGCGCGCTCACTGGGAAGGCTACTCCTGCAATGACCACACGGGGCGGACAGCAGGCGAGGGTGAGCAGCAGCTCCAAGAGACGGCGTGTCCCACCCTGCTCCTGCCTCAGCGCGGTGCGCCCCACTTCTGCGGCTCCTACCTGCAGGCACGTCTTCAGCCACATTCCTCCTGAGGTGTAGGTTATTTTCTGCAGGGGCAGGGCGCTCACAGCCACAGAGCTGCAGGCTTGAATTCCAGCTCAGCCACATTACTAGTTTACTGGCATGAATATATCAGCCTCTCCAAACCTTCCTCTCCTCATTTATGAAGAGGGATGATGAAATGCCTAGATCAGAGGGCTGCTGGAGGGGTAAATGGGAGAGAGCACAGACAGGTGCCTGGCAGCACTCAGCTTCTGAGCTTTCCTCCCGCGCCTCCCTGTTCCCACGGAGTAGAACCTCTGAGAGGCAGGGTCCGCACCACCCAAGCTATGTGTCCAAGGAGCACATGCCGAGTACAAGAGCAGGTGTCCAGGCAGTGAGTGAATGAGTGGCTGTAGCTCTGTCCAGGGCCCGAGGACACAAATACAGAGCAGAACCGCTGCCCAGGCCCAGATGTGGGGCCTCCGGCTGTGGTCTCACCTGTCACAATTCCTCCGTCAGTCCGTCAGTCCAAGACACGAGATGAAGCAATACTATGTCTAGTTATCTGTCCCCTACTCCCTCTCGGCCACAGCATAGAGGGGCTGGACCCCCCACCCCATGCTCATGGCCCTGTCCACGCTTCCATGGCTCTAGCACGCAGAAGCTCTGCTAACACCATGCAGAGCCCCCAGCCCCTCAGACACAGAGGGACTGGCAGCTTCCCGTAGCTGCTCGTTGCTCAGTGCCGTGCCTACACACCTGAGCCTTCCTGATGCACCCTGCTGGGATCCTGACCACCGCAGGCACCAGCCTTCTCTTCCCTACCACCTGCCCCTTAGAGAAAATCTCCTGGATTTGGGGGGCTCTCTGCCAATGGATGTGAAAAGTACAGTGTTTGCATAGGTTTTGCCCATCTCTGGAAGTATCTTAAAATCCCTTCAACTCACCCCTCTAGGGGGTAGAAAATACAATGAGCTTGGGTCATTTTCCTTTTTGTGATGGAGAAAGGTAAACCATGAAGGAAGAAGTCTTCTAAAACCCCAAAACCAAGCTCACTCACTACAGGAATTTAGACACAAGTACAGGATTTACAGAGCTCACCTTGACGCCATGGATGAATCTGACAGGAACGTGTGTGCCACTGAGCACTGGCTGCTGGTGAGTAGATCCCAGTCATGTACAGCGTGCCCGTGTACGTGCTTCATCACACACACACACACACGCACGCACACGCACACGCGTGCGCGCGCTTCTAGACACGCCCCTCCCATCCACCCTATGCCTCCAGAACAAACTAACCAAGTACCCAACCTGACAAGCTTCAGAATGACAAACACCATGTTCACGACAGGGACCAGTTAGTTCTGGAGTGGGAAGGCAGGACAAGACACCAGGGAGTTTCCTTATGTGCTGTACTGAGTCAACTGTATCTTTTGTGTCAGATTTCTTTGGAAGGCAGGCAATAGGACAGAACACTAAGAATCCATGAGCCGATGAGTGTGGTCTAAAACACATAATCATCATTCATGGACCCACAGGTCTGTAACAAAGCTTACCGTTTTTTCCCATTTACTTACACACATAGAGCCCCTAAGTGCCCCTGTCTTCTTCCTCAGAGGTAACAATCATCCTGAAATTGATGTGTTATTCACATATATTTTTATATGCTTATTACATGTATGTAAATATTACACATGTTTTTAAACACGATGGAAATGTAATCATACAAATTACTTTATTCTGAAACTTACTGTTTTCCCTCAATAAACGATTGTTCCAAGATTTAACCACACTGATAGATTTTTATTTACTTCTGTCATTTTAACTACCATGGGGTACTGCAGTGCACAGATTTACCACATTTTATTTAAGAGTCCTTATTCACAGACATTCGAGCTCTTTTCAGTGGTCACTTCTCCAACACTGGGAAGAGGTCAAAAAATACACGCAGCCTCAACTTCACTGAAAGTGCCAAATGGATGCACAGATTTACACTTTGGCCAAAGCATGCGAGAGCTGCCATCCTACTACATCCTCGCCATTTCTGGTATTACAGACTTTGCTATTCCGGTTTCCCCATCCTACTAAGTCCAGGCTTTATAAATGTGGACCTGTCCCTGTCCCCTCCATCCATCTATCCACTTACTCAACAAATATTTATGTGCCAGTCACTGTGCTAAACACACTGAAGACGCTAGCAAGCAAGCAGACAAAACTACCACCCTTTCGGAGAGCAGGCAATAGACAAAAACAAAGTGTATGATGAATGTCGTGTCAGGAGGGTGCGAAGGCCTGCTGACAACAATAAAGCAGGGGAGACAGGGAGTTGCTACTTCATGTCAGTGTGCATTTCCTCTATTGTTTTTTACAAGAGCATTACTACTGCTATTTAATCACGGGGCGGGGCACAGGCACCTGTCAGGCAAGAAGGACCAAACAGGAGCATCTGCATGGCTGAGCCGGCTCAGGCTTCCTCTTCCTACAGGTCTGCTTGGCTCCACCACCCGCTTCCCCAACTGCTGCTTCCAGATTCAAGCATCAGTGATAATCCCTCGTACAATCTAGTCCTTTGTTAGTTAAGGGTGCTGATCACATCTCCCTTTCTGTGGATTCTCTCTCCCTCTATCTCCTTAACTTTTTCTTCACTTGGGATTTATCATATAGACCTAACAACGCATAAAATGTCATAATATACATGTGACTTAGCTTTAAATTTTGCTCACATTCTCCTTTGCAGGATTTTGTAAGAGTGTGATGTAATCAAGCTGGACAGCCTCCTCCTTTCCGGTTTATGCTCTGTATGCCAAGCTGAAGAAACCCTGCCCCTCCCCTGGGTCACCCCCTATACGATCTTCTAAAACTGCAAACATGTTGCTTTTTCATCCTGGAATATTTATCCTATCCGATACTGATCTTGCTTATGGTATTCCTGGGTTCCTCCCATATGTATAACCAAACGTGCCAGCACCGTTTATGAAAAGGTTCTTCCTTGCTCCCACTGATTTAGAACATCTCCCTGCCATTCCACATTCCATCAGTTCTAAAATTCTCCTCAGAAGGTTCTTACAAAACCATGTTAGGTCTGCCATCTGGCTGACAACAATTATAAAACATCATAAATAAGATGAAATTGTATTTTAGCGATAAAATAGAGGTATTTTGTAGAATTAATGAAATAAGGCATGTCCAATTTCCCTATACCTACGGATTTGATTTGGGGCTATTTTCCTCCATTTGTCTATCTCTCCCTGTACATTCATCAGATGGTTCTAATTACTCTTGCTTCACAAGCCTTACTATCTCATGGGGCAAGACTCCACAACTTGGTCACTTTCTTCTTGGCTACTCTTGGCTCGTTCTTCTATATGAATTCTAAAATTAGCATGTCAAGTTGATTTTAAAACTCCTGTTGAAATTTTGCTAGGAATTATAGGTAATCCACAGATCTGGCTGTAAGTCAACATCTTCAAAATATCAAGTCTTCCCCTCCACACAGTGTATCATTTGCTATTTTATCAGGTCTACTTGTATGTTTTGTGACAGCCTTCATAAAGGTCTTACATACACGGTTGGATTTTTTTTTAACAATAGCAAAGTACTGGTCACTAGTGTGAACGTGAATATTCCAAGTTGTATCTTCTGATTGGCTTTTATTGGTACAGAGATATGCTATTTTTTTTAATCAAGAAAACTTGAACTCTCCAATTCTAATGGTCTGTCCATAGTCTCTTGAATTTTCCACATAGACAATCCCCCCATCTGCAGTTTTGTTTCTCCCATTATAATTCACACACCTCTTATGTGTTTAATCTTTTCTTATCATATCTTAAAAAGATCATGTGTCTGAAGTTTCACTTCTAAGTGTGTTTCTTACAGATTTTTCACAAACACCCTTAATTAAGCTAATACTCCCTCGCAGTCTTGGTTTATTAAGAGTCAGTATGAATATATGTTGAGTTTTATCTTTTTTGTAACTATTAAATTTTTGTACTTTTCTTTCAGTTGATTTGCTAGTATGATATAGGTCACACAGATTTCCTGGCTTAGAACCATCCTTGCATTTCTGAGATAAAATCTACTTGGTCGTGACATATTATTCCTTTTATACCCATCAGAGTCTGATTTGCTACTGTTTTATTTAGGTTTTTTGCACTGTGCTAAAATTGTAGCCACCAACGAACCTAGAACCCAGCTAACTGCTTCATTTTTTTTTTCTATTTCATGGGATTTGCTTATCTAATTTTTTAACTCACAGGTATTTCTGGTTTTCTCCTTTTAAATTTTTTCTGTTATTGTTTAAGCCCCTTTGCTGGCAAGGACAAGACAAAGCAGGACCTCACCGGGCCATCTTGGCTGGAATGCCATCTTCACCGTCTCTCCTTTACTGAAAATATCACCTAAGTTCACTACTTACTACCTAAAATGAGACCGTGTATATAAAAGTTCATACAATACCTGGCATATAATAGAGCTGACTCAATCCAACTAACAAGTAGATGTTCAATATACTAGTTAAATTTTCAAAACCACCTTTTTTGAGAAAGTATCAGGAAATACTGTATATCTACAGAATTCATGTGGAAGGTGGCACAAAACACAGGAGTAGCTGTGTGGCCACAAGGCATGTGTGACGGTCGCCACAGCAAGCAGCTGTCTACCCCCTCATACCACGGCACGTTCCAAGTAGGGTTCAGGGAAGAACTGAATCCTGCACTCACCCTCTGGGAGCAGGTGTCCACAGGTACCATGCATGCATGTGGGCAGGGCAGGCGATGAACATGACAGTGTACATATATACACAGTTTTCAACTTGACTTCTACTCAAGCCAATGGATCTCCATTAAGAAAGCATGCTCTGTGGGGCGCCCCCGGGTGGCTCAGTCATTAAGCGTCTGCCTTCGGCTCAGGTCATGATCCCGGGGTCCTGGGATCAAGCCCCGCATCGAGCCCCGCATCGGGCTCCCTGCTCTGCGGGGAGCCTGCTCCTCCCTCTCCCTCTGCCTGCCGCTCCCCCTGCTTGTGTGCACATGCGCTCTCTCTGTCAAATAAATAAATAAAATCTAAAAAAAAAAATTTACAAAAAAAAAACCATGCTCCTAGCAACAACTACTTTAAACTATTTTTAAATAACAACACTATGACATTTTATAATTAATTTGAGCTTTTAAATTCCTATAAAAATCTTCCTTCCATCTTAATGGTGTGGTGCTCACCTACCACTGTGCCTCTTGTACTTTATAATGAGTAATAACTAATAAGCTTCTTATAGTTACCCACACACCATGCTCTGAAACCACCTGCCCTGTCATTTATAAACTATAACCTTGGGCAACTTACTAGCTATGAGCCTTGGTTTTGAAAAACACGGGGATAAGCACACTCATCTTGCAGTATGATTATGGTAACTAATCCAATGAAGTACTGAGATTATCCATCACATAACACAGGTGCTCAATAAAGACAAGTTTCCTCCTGTTTCTATTCAAGTATCAATTTATTCTTTTCCTTCTGTATTACTGCCTCTCGGTTCCATGTTTTACTCTATCCTGCAATATTCAACAGCGAAATACCCACGTTAGTATGAACTTAAGCAGAAAATCCTATGAAGCCTAAGAGCTTCCTGAGACAAGAACATGGGAGCCCCTCCCCTATGCCAACCATAATGCCGCACACCTCTCATTCAATGTACACCTGAATTATTTTCTTTAGTGGGGGCAGCACAGATGCTCTTAGCATACACACAGAAGCTCACATCTCACAAACAACTCTGTTTCTCAGCTGATACCTTAATTCTAGGCATGAGACAGCAGGGCAGAATCAATAATTCAAGGAGACACCAAGTTGGCTGTGTCAGGGAAGAAGCGCTGTTTCAACTCCTTTGTCATAAAAGTCATAATATTTATTTATAGCTTGATAACTTCATGGCAGGAAGATGGGGAATCAAAGAATAAATCCGAACTTACGAACATTATCGGAGTTATTTTCATCTTAAGCACGAACATCACTCTGGCCTAAATGAGCATAATTACAGTGATGGAAGGTAGATAGAACACACACACACAGCTCAATCACCAATAACACTTCATGGTTTTAAAAGCATCTTTTATGTATTATTTCATTTGATTCTCAAAATAAGCCACAGAGAAGGAATTTACAGAAGAGGAAACAGAGGCAAAGGGACACCCCACTGCCCGGGGAAAGCATATGGTGTTAGCACCCACGCCTCCAGGCCCGGACCCCCACACCTAGTACCAGACGCCAGGGGGCTCTGGGGCTGTAGGAGGCTACGCACACGCAACCTCTCCTGTGGGACTTTCAATCAACAGGGAAGACAGTCATGCATTCATTCACTTACTCGGGAATGTTTGCTGGGATCCAACCGTGTGCCGGGTGCTGGCTCGGGGTATGGCAATGAACGAGACAGCCGAGGCCTGCCCTCGGGAGCTCATCCTCAAGTGGGCATAGGAACAGGCCACACCACCACCAACAGCACAAGGGGAGTGTGGGCGGGGAGGGAGGAAAGCACCTAGACCGCTCGAGAGGTCAGGTCTACCCCAACGTTTAGTAGTTATAGCTCCAGACCACTATTATGAAACTAACTCCCTCACTCGGGATTCAGTACTTTCACAGTTAACTTCCACTCACCAATCATAGGAATTAACCACACTTTCACCGGACTTCCATACCCGGCTTCTAGAGTCAGCCGTATTACACTGAAGTGGTTTCTATGCCAAATTTTCTGTTGTCAGAGAAAAAAAAAAAAACCCAGTGTACTTACTGGACTCAGTACCTAAGAAGAAGCTTGAGGACTGTCCACTAATCACCTCATTCTTACTGCCTGGAGATATTTAATGCACCACTATGTCATCAACTGTTCATACCGAGGCTCAGGACAGTAAGAACCCCTCAGGAAGCATGTCTGACAGCCCATGGTCACAGTGTCTCACTGCGGGCCTCATGTCCACTCCAACCCTCACCCCAACCCCAGGAGGCCCCTCCAAAAAAAGCCTTCTTTTTGGGTGCCTGCCTTCCAGCTCTCTTGCTGAAGTTCAGAGAAAACTTCAGGCAATTCGTTTAGAGACTCCTGTCCAACAATACTTAACATTCACCTTGCAACAGAAGGCGTAAAAAGATTCTTGGAACTGGTACATTCAGAGTTCTGAGCCCAAGATGAATGATATAATGAACAACACAAATAGAGTTACTCTCATTTTGTGCTCAGTTCTTCTATTTATTGTTGCAATCTGTTCATATTTTATTGGGATTGCAAATTGCTAATTTACAGACACTATTTACAGCCATGTCCTATTGATTAGGTTTCCGGAAGCAGTTAACCCATTTGGGAGTGGTTCACTGCATCTAGAACAGAAACAGGACATTTTCAGTCTGTACTTTGTTGTGCTAAACCAGTTTGTCTGGTGGAGCCAAATAACACAATACATGAAGGCACCTTCCAGGTGGGCAGGCCCGATCATGCTCACACTCCTGAGAGCAATGGTGCGCTCAGCCCCTGGCCGCTCCCCACTCTCTGGTCCCCCTGCACACAGCAAGCAGTGGGTCCCACGGGCACAGTCAGCAGGGCCCGAGATGACAAGCTAGTTCTGAACGGACCAGGAAGTTCTCAGTAGCTCCAGGTTCCTCAGCACTCAAGAAGGAGTATGAATATTACTCTCTCGGATCAGCAACTGGGCTTCAAAGTGTTCAGTTGGGACGTGGGGATCAAATGTCCACCATAAACGGCTGCAGTGATGGTTAACATGTATATAAATCATCATCTTCAAGGTGGCTGGCAAATACTGATTAATGCCCTGCTCGTCTCATCCAAGTGTTTGCTCAACTTCACCGAGTACGCGGAGCAGCAGCGTGAGCCCTGAGGAACCGGCATGCGAGGACACTCTAGGACACTGCACGCACACATAGGGAGACAGGTGAGAATTCATGTGTAACACTGGATAAACTCCAAAGGATTTCAGGCCAGGTGAGAAGCGGCAACGGGAGAGCTGCCCGACCAGAGTTCAACACTTGCAGCCTGCCATGTGTGGCGAGGCGCCCTGGGACACGTGGGCCGGAGTCGGCGGCGGTCACGTGCCCGTGGTGGTGGTCGTAGCAACAGTGGTCGTAGTAACGGGAACGTGTACGGAGGACTTCACGTGTACTGGGCACTACTGCCAATAAACTCTCCAGCTATATTACCTCGTTCGATCATCTCAACGCCCTCGCATGGTCTATTATTATTATTACTCCCCTCGTTTTATAGAAGAGGACACTGAAGCCCAAGAGTTACCTGGGGTGGATACTAGCTGGATCAGCGCAATCAGCCGGGAGAACCACTGAGAGCCACAGGCAGGAACTAGCACCAGGAGCGGAGAGGGGATCGTCAAGACACAGAAGCATAAGGGCCAACTGGTGAAGAACCCAGCTCCAGCACTGCCCACACTGAGGGGCAGGGAAGAGGAGGCACCTACAAGGAGTCAAGAAGCAGGGACTGAGGGCTGCTGCAGATGGTCCCGGGACCCGGGAACCAAGAGAAGACAGACTTTCCCCAGGACCCCAGGGGCACGGCTGGGGCACTGCCCGCTGCTGCTGCCCCTCCGGTATTGTCTCCTACAGGTTTTTTCTCTTTTCGGTCACTTAGATAAGCATAAAATAAGCAAATCCCTTTCAATTCTGGGGACACCACATGTCTCCGGGGAAAGCTTACCTGAAAGACAGCAGAGCTGAAATTTTAAGCAACATACTGGGCGATGTGGGGAATCAAAACCAGTAAGATGACATTTAACAAGGACTCATCTAATTCCCACATCTGGTTTGCAAAACCTCAAGCTTAGGAGAGCTTGAGACTGACAGCCAATGATGGGATCAAGGGGGATCGAGGGGTCCCTGATGCTCCCACTCCTGCTCTGGAGGGGCCAGAACATGACTCAGCAGGGGATGTCACCTCAGGTCACAACAGCGACAAAGCAGGCCTGCTCGGGAGGCACTGTGATGTCAGGTACTGGGAGCTGGCTCAGACCCGGTAGGCAGGTCTGGGTTCTGTCCTCTACGGACTTGACACTGTTGATAATCCCTCCTATTGGACGTTCTTCCTTCCTTCCTGCATTAGCCCGCTGGTGCTGCCAGAATAAAGTACCAAAACCAGGTGGTTGAGACAACAGAGATTTCTCATCTCATAATCCTGGGGGCTGGAAGTCTGAGATGGGTGTTGGCAAGGATGGTTCCTTCCGAGGCCTCTTCTTGGCTTGGAGATGGTTGTCTGCACATTTACATGCATCCTCCCTGTGGGCATGTCCGTCTCCAAGTTTCCCTTTCGATAAGGACACCAGTCATATTGGATTGGGGCCCACCCTCAGGACCTCACTTTCACTGGACTGTCTCTATAAAAACTATCTCCAAATAAGGTCACAGTCTGAGGTCCCGGGGTTAGGACGTCCACATACGAATTTTGTAAGAGGCCAATTCAACCCCTGACCTTTAGTCTCTCAGTTCCTGTGAAACAGGAGTCTGATATCACCTACCTGCCCATCTCACTACCTTCTCCCACCCATGATGACAATACTGCTTTTATGTTGATGGTGCTCAGATCCCGATCAGAGGCCAAGCCCTCTCCTCAACTTCCAGATATGAAGCCAACCGTCTGCTTAGCACCTCTACCTACATGTCCAGAAGCCTCTGGCTCAGAATGTTCCACTTAGCTCTTGTATTCTCTGTCTCGCTGGGGAAAGAAGCAGTATTCAGTAGGGGTCAAGACCATGGGTTGTGGGACCAGAATGATGGGGTTGGAGTCCTGGCTCCCCAGCTTCCAGCTGTGTGACCTAGGGCTACTTCCTTCCCACTTCCTCACCCATCAGTGTGGACATACAGGCTTGTAAAGATTACCTCTTGAATATCGGTCACAGGCTTAGAACAAGGCCTTAGACATCGTCATGCCTCACACCTGTCAACCTCTTATTAAGTTAGCAATGTCTGAGTGAAGCCATTCTCCCAGGAACTCATGCCAGAAAAACATGCATTTGAGGATCAGCTTGATTTTTGCAAAGAACCCAGCGGGGATTTTGATGGAGACTGCAAGGAATCTGTGCATTGGTCTGGGTGGTACCGCCAACTCAACAATATGAAGCCTTCCAACCTGTAAACTTGGGGTGTCTTTCTATTACTTCGGTCTTCCTAAACTTCTGTGATGTTTTGTAGTGTTCAGTACACAAGCCTTGTAGTTTTTTGTTCATTTTATTCCTAATTAACTTTTAATATTATGAAAAGAATTATATTCTTAATTTAATTTCCTGGTTGTTCATTTTAATTATTTACTAATACAACTGACTTTTGTAGACAGATCTTATATCCTGCTGCCTTACTGAACGTTATTAGTTCTAAGAGTGTTTTAGTGAATTTACTTCTACAACATCATGTTATCTGCAAATGGAGGTACATTTTACTTCCTTTCTACCCTGGATGATTTTGATTTCATCTCCTGGCCCAATTATCCAGCTAGAGCTACTAGTACAATATTTAATAAGAATGGCAAGCGTGGGCATCCATGTTTCATTCTGGATCTTAAGGGGAGAGCCTTTAGTCTTTCACCACGGGGCATGATGTTAGCAGTGGGTTTTGCAATAAATGGTCTTTATCCATTTAAGGGAGTTCCATTCCATTCCTAATGAGGTTTTGGGGTTGGGGAGTGTGGGGTATTTTTTTTATCATGAAGGGGACCTCATAGGCTCTTGCCTGAAAATCCATTCTCCCCACAGCTGCAA
The DNA here is from genome assembly GCF_004348235.1 of Phoca vitulina. NCBI lineage: Eukaryota > Metazoa > Chordata > Mammalia > Carnivora > Phocidae > Phoca > Phoca vitulina. The sequence continues at coordinate 31,893,328 of NW_022589721.1, forward strand.
AATGATCATTCTAACAGGCAAAGTTGATCATATCACAGCTTTCTTAGTCTAGCAGACACTGGAAATCTAGGCCATCCTCACTTCCCACCACTTTCCCTTTGCTCTTTGCCTTCCGGCAAAAAACCAATGGAGGTCTCCTAATATACTACACTACTTATTCCTTCCATGATTCTGTTCTTTCTACCCCTGTACTTGGAATGCAATTTCTTTTTTTTTTTTTTTGACTGTCCTGAATTATTTATTAGGTTAAGAATTTTACAAATATTACTTATGTTAGCGGTAATGGTGGAGGTGGAGAATACTACATCTTCTCCATGCTGCATGGCAAGAACCACCAATAGTGTGGTGGAACTTGTGACCCTTTCCAAGGCCACGGCTCTTGGGCCTGCGGATGTTAGCCCTCGCATCTCCCTGTGCTTGTGGACTGGTTTGGTGATCCACTGGGTGTCAGGATTTCTTCTGATAGCTTTATGGAATGGATCAATGAGGATAACCTCAAAGAATTAGTATGTGGAATCTTCACCAACCCAGGAAGAATTCAAGACTCTCAGAGCCCCAGTGGCGTCCAATTCACTCCTCTGCCACAGACGGAAGGCTTCAGGCAACCTGAGCTGGTTACCCCAATTCACTCCTCTGCCACACTGAAGGCTTCAGGCAACCCGAGCTGGTTACCCCAATTCACTCCTCTGCCACACTGAAGGCTTCAGGCAACCCGAGCTGGTTACCCCACGACGGACAGGCTTGCCACAGGTCGCACCCTTCGGAACTGGGCGTGTGCGGTCCCCACGACGCACACGAGTCTGAATATGACATAACCTTGCTTGGCTTTGTACCCCAGACTGCACGCTTTGTCGGGCCAGGCTGGGTGGGGGGCCCTGTGGAGCGCAGAGAGCTGGCGGTCCTGCCAGCGTGCACCCTGAGAAGTGCATTTCATCGGACTGCGTCTTCCTCTGTAGCTCCCGGATGGACTTGCAAGCGCCCACCTTGGCCTACGTTTGAGCTGATGGCTGCTGCCGGATGGAAAGGTGGAATGCAATGTCAATGACCATCCATCTCCCCTACAATTTGTTTAAAACTTTGTCTAATATCATCTTAGAAACTTTCTCTAAACACAGTCTAGCTAAGCTATTCTGAGCTAATACTCTATATACATGGGTATTCTCACAATTACCATACTGAATATAGTTTTATGCTTTTGGGTCCCTCTTCCTCCATAGACAACCAACTCATTCAAGTACAGTCTCTGCCTTGACCTCAGTCTCCCCAGCATCTAACACAGTGCTGAGTGCACAGCGTGGAAGAGACGGCACTGGGAGACAAATGAGGGAAGGAATGACTCACCCAATCAGTCCTTCACTTTACTGGCAGTGATTTTTCTGAAGTATAAACCTGACTATAACACTCAATCACTAAAAGCCCTCCACTAGCTGATGATAGCCTTTAGGATAAAGTTCCAATTTCTTAACATGGCATAGAAGATTCCCCACGACCTGCCCAGCCCCAAATCTCTCCTTTCCCATCTTGGCTACACACCCAGTTCTCAACGCCACGACCATTCACAGCTCCCCTAACACCGCGCTCCTTCCAGTCTCCCGACTTTCCCTCATGCCACGCCCTCCACACTGGGCTGCCTTGCCTGTCCTTCCCTACTGTTCACTTGGAAACCATGCAATCTTTTTTCCAAGAGTCAGCTCAAACATCACCTCTGAGCTCTGCGTAAGTCTGTTTATACAGCTGTCTGCTTTGTGTGGGTATTTCAAAGGCACCCTATGCTCCCCAAATCTAAGACTGAACTCACAACAATCTCTACCCTGCCCCTGCAAGAAAAAGAGACCATCTCTCTTTCCCACATCCCTCTGCTCAACAGGAACTCCACTATCATTCCAAGCATCTGAGTCAGAAGCCCGTCTCCTCTCTTCACACCCTCCATCACCAAGTGCAACCCATCTACTTCTCTCCGTCTCTGTGCTATCACCTCACCCCAAGCCATCACTGTTGTCCCCCATCTAGTGTAACAGCCTCCTGATGGATCCCTGTTTCAACACTGGCCTCCCTCCAAACACCACCCCTCCACGGGAGCTGGGGAGCAGGTCTCATCTCCATCGCCCACCTGCAACCCTGCACAGGCTCCCTGTCACCTTGATGATCACCACCAAAGCTCAAGTGGCCTCCAGGGCTGCACATCCATGGTTCCCCTACCACCACTCCAGCTTCCCAGCCCCTCTTAGCTCTGCCCTCAGTACTTGTCCCCGCAGCGCTTTCTCTAGCTCTTACTCATCCTTTCGGACCTCAGCGCCTCCTCAAGAGCACCTTGTCTGATGCCCAGTCTACAGCCTCATAGAATCACAGTCTTTTTCTTCATAGTTTTCATCTCAGTTTGAAGTAACCCCTCATGTGAATGGGAGCACTATGTCTGTAGACCACCAGCCCCCGAGACAAGGCGCAGTGTCCTTAGGTGCCAGCTATCCAGCACACGGCTGGCATGGGAAAGGCACTCAGTAAGTATTTAAGTGAATAAACATACCTGAAATCTTTACTCAGTGCAACTGTCAAGGAGAAATGACACTCCCTTCTTCGGGCCCCACTTTCCATGTCAGATTTCTAGCTGAGTCCGTAGAACACTGAGAGATTGCCCCTTACGGACTGTGAGTCCCACACGGATGGGAAACCTCCTGTTTTCCACTGGGAACACATGGCACATGCAACAGTTAGCTCACTACTGAAGGGCTCCCTCCCTGGGAAGGTGGGCTCTAGGGGCTACAGTGTAGAAGGGCCAACATTCTCATCAGGAAACATGGGGCAAGGAGATCTGGATGGCTTTCTAAAGCAGGACAGCTTAGCCTAAGGACAGAAAGGCTGAGACACAGGGGACTGCCCCCCCCCCCCATGTTAGGAATCTCTACTGCAAAGCTAGGCAGGCCCTGGAAGGAGGCACCAGGGCGCAGAAGCTGTGGATGTCCGAGTAAAGAGGAACCTGAGCTCCCATCACTGGTCAGGACCAGGCAGAGATCCTCCCTCTACCCCAGCCATTGTCTGGATGCTCTACAGAGAATCCCTGCATGCAGTAGAGACTGCACTAAATTCTTTTAATTCAGTATTTCTTGAGCACCTATTGCATGAATGCTAGGAACAAAGAAAACATCAGTATAAGAGATGATCCACAGAGCACCCTGGGGGACCTTACAGATGACAGTTTTAATCACTTCCAAGCCTTAGATAAGCAACCCTTTGGCCAAAAAGATAAGTTTCTTTGGGTCTGTTGACATGTGACCCCCTGACTATCAATCAATGCCCAAAAGACCAGGCTAGCTAAACCAATTGAGTGTATAATTTGGTTCTTACTGCAGTTGCCAGATTGATTGGCAATGCCTAACAGGAAAAGAGGCTATGAACTATTTTTGTTTTTTTTAAAGATTTTATTCATCTATTTGACAGAGAGAGACACAGCGAGAGAGGGAATACAAGCAGGGGGAGTGGGAGAGGGAGAAGCAGGCTTCCCGCCGAGCAGGGATCCCGATGCGGGGCTCGATCCCAGGACCTGGAATCATGACCCGAGCCGAAGGCAGACGCCTAACGACTGAGCCACCCAGGCGCCCCGAGGCTATGAACTATTAACAAAAAAGACATCCCGCTTTTTTGGAGACGCTTGCAAACCCTTAGAATAGCTGATCTGAGAGCCTCCACTTTGCAAGTGACACTCCAGGGCACACTTTGCTAACCACAGTAGTCAGTGCTTATGGCCCACAAGGGATGCAGGAAGAGGAGGAAGGCACTGGGTTTTGGAATCAGGGAGCCCAGGCCTCCAACCCACTAGCTGTGTGATGGACGACTGTCTCCTTCCCTCTCTGAGCGTTGGCTCGCCCCTTGCCAAATGCTAAGAATAAAACTCAACACCAATAGGGTGATTGTGAGGATCTGCTGGGTGTCCCGGGAGCAGGGCCTGGTGACACGAGGCCCTCAACACCGGCCATCACCTGTCTCACAGAGCCAAACATCTGGCGGCGCTGTCCCGGGAACAAGGAGTCCTGAGCATCCAGTCCAACTTGGACACTCACCAGCTATGCAACTCCAACGTCATCGCCTAGCAGCCTAAAACTTCAATTTCTGCCACTGAGAAGCGAACACGGTGCTGCTTCCCTCACAGGGCTACAGACGGCTCGGACAAAAGATGGAACCCAGAGAGCCACATTAAACTTTCGTTAGCACCGCAAACAAAAATACTGTCAAATTATTTTGTAATTACAAATTTATTTTCTTTCTTCTAGTATACAAGAAAACACACACACACACACACACACACACACACACACGATTCCTTGAAAGAAATCTGCAAACAACCTGGACCCGCAGCAGGAGCGTAGGGGCAGGCGGACGGAAGGATGGGGCTCTGCTCCTTCGTGCCCTCTGCAAGCCACAGCAGGTGCGGCCTCACACTCAGAAGGACGGAGGGAGGCCACCTGCACGTCACACCTCCAAGAACAGCGTACAGCCCCTGATACGTGGGGGCTGTCACAGTACCTCCAGAACAGAGACATGGCTGAGAAAACATGTAAAGATTTAAAAAAAAAAAAATGTGAAAAGCAGAAAGAACTGACAAAAATTCTAATATGGAAGGAGAGCACCTCCAATAAAAGGACCACAAAACCATTATGCTGCGGCCCAACTAGAAAAGCACTCCTTTTCTCTTCAAAAGCCTTCCTGCTCTTCTCCCTGCAGGTGAGGGGCCGGGGCTGAGCTGCCACCTTCTGTGGATGACAAAATGAGCACAGGGCTCTGGAAAGAGTCAAGAGCAGAACAAGACTCCACATGACACGCTGAAGTGCTAAAGGAGATGGCTATCAGCCAATTTGGGTCTAAAGATTCAATTCAAAGAAAAATCCGTTCAAAGTCGAACTTTCAGATGCCAAACCCGCATTAGCTCATAAATTCTTTTTCACTCAATTCAGTAATTTTTCTTTAAAAAAAAAAAAAAAAGTAGGTTTTTGTAACATTTCACTGTCAAAACATGAGTAAACACGGAGAAGCAAAAAGAAATCGCCTGTAGTCTCCAAACACAGAAATAAGCCTTGTTAACATCTTGGTGTATATATTCTTCTGGACCTTTTCCTATGCATACGTACAAAGGCATGTATTCCCTAAGAATGGGATCCTATCATTCATACTGTTTTGTAACAGCTTTTATTACTTAATCATGGATACCTTTCCATGTTAATATATGTCCTTCTGGATCTTCTTTTTTAATGTCATCTATTATACAGATATCATAATTTAACTAATTCCCTATTACTGAAGGTCTATATTCCTTCTGATAAGTCTGGTGTTATAATGTTATGACAAATGACCTAATATACACATCTTTGTGCACTAGTCCGTTTCTTTTTCTTAAAATAAAGTAAATATGGTATTTTGGGGTCAAAAGATTTGCATGTTGTGGTAGACCAGATAATGCTTCCCCTCAATGATGTCCACTGCTAATCCCCAGAACCTACCAATAGGATCCCTCACAGACAAAAGGCACTCTTCGGATGTGATCCAGTTAAGGATCCCAAGATAAGGAGATTACCCTGGAGGAATCACAAGGGACCTTCTGAAGGGAAAGAAGGAGGCAGGCGAGCCAGAGATTGCTGAAGAGACCCCAGCACAGACATCCCAGGTGGAGGAGGCAGCCAGGAGCCAAGGAATGCCACCGCGTGTAGAAGCTGGAACAGGAAAGCAGACCCTCCCCTGAAGCCTCCAGAAGGCAGGCAGGCCTTTACTTTCATTTGGGAGTCTTCTGACCTCAAGAAGTGTAATACAATAAGTGTGTGTTGTTTTAAGCCACTGAGTTTATGGTTTTTGGTACAGGAGAAACAAGAGACATACACACTGTTACTAAATGTATTTCTTTAGTAAATACGTTACTTCCAAGGTAACCTGTACTTGATAATTCCGAACCACTCCCCCCTCCCATTTTGCCAGCTAATCCTCTCTGCAGCTGCCACAGGCACACTGTCCCCAAGAAAACGGAATTCACATTTGAGCATCTACCACGTGCCAAGTACTACACTGGGCTGATCTCCCACATTTCTTCCCCTAAACTTGAACGCAAGGACCAACCTCATGTTATTTTACAACTCAACAAACCACCCCTTGAGGAAGTCAAGTGACTTGCCCCAGATTCGTTTATTTATTTATTCAACACACATGGCGAGAGCACCTACTGTCGCAGGGACACTGAAGTTCCAGGCACGCGAGACGCAGCAGTGAGCACGCCGCCGTCCCTGCCCCCAGTGCAGCCTGTCGCCCAGCGGATCACAGAACTGGGAAGGGAGGGAGCCGGGCTGGGAGCGAGCGCCCTACTCTATTCACCACAGAACCCCCCAGCCTCTCTTCCCTGTTCTTCTCTGTCCCCCCCGCCGACAAATCTCACGACACTTAGGTCACTTTAGATTTAAAATGCCTGAATGTACTCATCGCTGCATGTACCGCCAGGCCTGCTGGAACGCAGGTCCCCGAGAGCGGGACCTTCGCCTCCTCTGTGCACTGAGGTACTGCATGAATTCTTGTCCAAGACTCTACCTCTCCCCCACCCAACACTGGTTTCCAACTCCACAGCAATCGAGGGTGTCTTCCCTGCAAAGGCTTGCTTCCCTCCCACCTGCCTGCCTCCAAGTCCCGTCTGCGGTAAGGTATATTAGGCAAGAGAAAGGAGGGACTGCACCTAAATAAAGCAGAACTTCACAGGTAAATCCAGAACTCCTTCTGAATCTCACCCAAGCCATTCAGCTAAAGGAAGGAAGGAAATCAGGTCTCTCGCTCTGCAAATCCAAAGAACATCCAGCGTTACTTGTAAACGAGGAAGGGGGGAGCACACCAAACTCACTACTATTTCTGAACGTGCAGGAGCCCACAGAGGGCGGCGAGAAGCGGTCCGCTGAGAACGGGCTCCCCCCTGTGCTGACACGAGGAACTGCAACGCTGTCCGCTGCCCGAGGGACTGGCTTCTTTCTTGAGCCAGAGCCAACAGGCCAACAAGGGGCCTCCCCATTTCCGCGTCAGCGAAGGAGAGCAGACACCAGTGAAACAGGCTGTCCTGAGTTTTGAAAGGACAGCAATAAGTGCAAAGTGTGAGCACCCAGTGCCTGCACACCCACTATGCGCCGTGGCACGCGCCCAGTGCCTGTTCACGGTCTGATTTAGTCACATGGGGCTCTTCTATCCCTATTTTACAGAGGACGACTGCGTAAACGTGTCACAGCCAACACCTGAGGAGCCCGTGGGAGCCCAGGTGGACGTCATCTGAAACCAGCCGCCTCAATCCTCCTTGACTCTTCCTTTCAGCAAAACCTTTGTGACTCAGGGTCATCTGAGGCATTCCGAGGCTGCTTACTGTGCCGCGGGTGCCCTGCAAAGGTGAGCTCCAGTCTGCACACCACCCAACGTCAGTCTCAGCCCAGTTCCACTGGTGCAGAAGCTGGGGCTCAGAGACACAGCGTGGGTCGCTCACAGCGACACAGCAAGTAGCAGAGATTCCCTGGTCCTCCTGCCCCAGACGTAACTGTTCATTCACCCATACCACGGGGCTACCACAACAGGCTCAAGATCCACACCTGAGCAGCGCGAGGTCGGAGGTCACAGATACGAGCATCGGCTCAAACTGGCGGCCAGAATGTCCAGAGCAAGCACACAACATCGGGACACGAACCAAGAAAGCCTCATTCCTGACCCCCAGCAGCCTCCCCAGGCCAAGTGCAAGAGCTCCAGCAGTGTGGAGTTCAGAGCGCTCTCCACACCACTCCAGCTTGCCTCCTCCAGCCCTTCTCAGACTGCCGTACCTCATGACCCAGCCCCACCGCATGACACAGTGTACCTGTCGGTCCGTAAGTGCCAGCACACTGCACTGCACCTGCAGACCCCACTGCACCTGCGGACCCCACGTGCACCTGCAGAACCCAAGCACTGCACTGCACCTGCGGACCCCACTGCACCTGCAGACCCCACGTGCACCTGCAGACCCCATGTACTGCATTGCACCTGCAGACCCCATGTACACCTGCAGATCCCACGTGCACCTGCAGACCCCACGTGCACCTGCGGACCCCACTGCACCCGCAGACCCCATTGCACCTGCGGACCCCACATGCACCTGCAGAACCCAAGTACTGCACCACACCTGCAGACCCCACTGCACCTGCAGACCCCACGTACACCTGCAGACCTACGTGCACCTGCAGAACCCAAGTACTGCACCACACGTGCAGACCCCACATACACCTGCAGACCCCACTGCACCTGCAGACCCCACTGCACCTGCAGACCCTACGTACACCTGCGGACCCCACGTGCACCTGCAGAACCCAAGTACTGCACCGCATCTGCAAACCCCACTGCACCTGCAGACCCCACATACACCTGCAGATCCCATGTGCACCTGCAGACCCCACGTACACCTGCAGAACCCAAGTACTGCACTGCACCTGCAGACCCCACGAACATCTGCAGACCCCACTGCACCTGCGGACCCCACTGCACCTGTAGA
>NW_022589721.1:31901855-32275811 GCF_004348235.1 Phoca vitulina
GCAGAACCCAAGTACTGCACTGCACCTGCAGACCCCACTGCACCTGCGGACCCCACTCCACCTGCAGAACCCAAGTACTGCACTGCACTGCAGACCCCACTGCACCTGCAGACCCCACTGCACCTGCGGACCCCACTGCACCTGCAGACCCCACTGCACCTGTAGACCCCAAATACTGCACTGCACCTGTAGACCCCACATACAATCAGGAAGGACTGAAATGCTCAGTTTCCTACTGGAGGAAAACCCAAAAAAAGGCTATAGGGATAGCTGCCCCTGCCACCTGCTTTCCAACCACACCTCCTACCTCTCCTGTTCCGGGCTCCTGCTGCACTCAGCTCCTCATCTTGCCCCAGCTACCACGCTGCTTCCTCTGTGTAGGAGGCTCCTCCATACACTGTCACCTTGTCCAGGCCTGGTGCTCCTTATTAGTCTGAGTTCCATAGAGATTGGACCTGTCTTTTCTGATCTGTATTCCCAGGAGTCCAGTGCGTAATGCACAGGTGTCCCATAATATGTAATGAATAAGAGTAATCCATAAACTCTATGTAGCCTGGCCACCACTGCCAAATTACTCAATTGTGGGAGGAGGGTAGAATCAAAAGCATGAAGGTCTGGGGATGGACAGTGGAAGTGGTTGCTCAACAATGTGAATGTACGCAATGCCACTGAATTGTACACTGAAAACTGATTAAAATGGTGAATTTTAGGTTATGTATTTTTTACCATAATTTTCAAACTAAGTAATTTGTTGTAATGGGGGTGGAACTATGTAGACAAGGAAGGTGCACTAATGAAAGGCAGGGGTGCAGCCTCGCCCCATCTAAGACCCTCAACAGATAACAATGCCCCAACCGAACCCCACGCTGATCTACTTCACAGTGACTCCCAGAGTCGACCTGTCCAGGTTCTAACTTAAGGGTGTAAGCCCCTTAGAGAGAGACTGACCTCTTCCAACGCTGAGAGCCCAGCCCAGAGTCCTGAGCCCAGTGCACACTCAGATTAGGTGGACAGTAGCTGCCAGTCATTGTGCAGAGATTGAGCGTCAGGTTTTCTAGAGGTTGTTCTTGCCACTGACTGATAGGGAGACTCAAATCAAGTCTGACGCAGTCTCAGGGCCGAGTGAACCAATACATGAATGAATGAAACACCGAATGAGTGACTGCAGTAATAAATGTCAAAGTGGCAGGCAGCAGGACCAGCGGGTTCACAAAACCATGCTGTGTTTCTTAAACAGAAGCCGACATTTTAGGGACCATCTGAGTCCTAAAATCAAATCAATCTGACTATACTTAGAAACACACCAAAATTTCCATTAAATTATCATATTCTTTGTTTCAATAAATTGCATCTTAAAAGGAAAATCAAGGGTGGGGGGAGATCAGAATATAATTGCCAGTTCCGATCTCAAGGAATAAGGTCAATGCAAAAGCCCATTAGCTCCAGGCCCAAGAAAAGGGCTGTACAACGAGAATGGACTTAGAAATCCTATTAGAAAGAAAATTTAGGTTTAATTAACAAAGAGAGAAATTTTTTGAGAAACTAAAACTACCTCACCTGATGAAATTATCTCAAATAAAGAGCTGCTACCTTAAATCTCCAGTGCAGGAGTGAGTGAGAAAGCGGGAAATCGCTGTGTCTCCTCGCGGAGCGTGGGACAGACAAGTGCCACGCACCTCCCGCAGCCGGGCTGGCTCTGGGCTGAGGGGACACGAGAATGCGCGAGACCCACTTCCCAGTTCCGACTCATCTCTCCTACTCTGTATCGGCAGACCTCACAACACAGCAGCAGTGTCCACTTGCTGCTTACTGACCCCAGTGGCTCCGAAGCACCCCACAACCTGGCTTCTGCCTACCAGCGTACCCGCTGTGGAAACCTCTCTTAACAGACTTCACGAGGTTGCCAACAACTTCAGGGGATACTTTCCAGTTTTCCTCCCAGAACTCCCTGCCATTAACAGTTTTATCTGTTCCGATGACCCATGGTTTCCATACCCCACCCTGCCTCGTCAGTCCCTTTCTGCGCTGCTCTCCACTTCCCCACCCTGCAGACACTGCTGGTGCAGGGCCCCGGCCATCCCCTCCGGCAGGACGGCTCCCCGAGGACCGGGCGCTTCCCCTGCCTGCCGCTCACCGCCAGGTCCCTGCTCTGGCTCAGACTTGTCCCAAGCCCTGGACTGTCTGATAACCAGCTACTGCCCTCAAGGCACAGGGACATGACTCGGTGTCCAGGGAAACTCAGGACGGACCTGCCACGTCCCTCTCCACCCCCACCACACCCTGCAGGTCCCAAGGCGGGCCAATTTTCTCTTTCAAATGCCCCTGTAATGCATCTTTTCCCATCCCTCCCTGACACCTGGTTCAAGACTGCACCATCTCCCTGCCCAACCTCTGGCAGCCCCAGCTCCTCTCCCTAGTCTCCTGGAGCTCCCAGAACAGCGAGCCCACACCGCACACCTGGCCGTAAGGTCAAGTCCCAGGTGAGCTGGGAGCGAGGCTGCACCTTCGTACGGCATCAGCAGGTGCTTACTGAGCAGCAGACGCTGTGCCAGGATGGACAGACTCAGTCCCGACATCCGCTGTGTGGCTCGGGTCCTGCTGTTCTCCCTGCTGCACAGACAAGGAAACTGAACCCACGAAGCTCAAGTGACCGACCTGAGGTCACATCCAGAGGGCAGCAGAGCCCAACTGAACCACGGCCATCGGCCCTGGGCCCTCCCCATCAGCCACTCTCACCTCTGCCTGCTTCGAACATCACCTTTCACCGCTCACCCCCTCAAGACACGCACTCCAGAGACCCACTGCCTTCCTGCTCCCGTTCACTTCCTTGCTCACCCTGCTCCCCGATGCCCCCAGGAACCCAACTCATCCCTTAGAACATGGAGCCCTTACTGCCCCCCCACACACACTGCCACCATCAGAGGGTGACCCGAATCATCCTGCTCCAGCAGCGAGGCAGGAGGTGGCCAGAACAGAACTCTGACGCCTGTGTGCTCCCAGTTACGCAGCACTCTGTCCAGGTGGGGCTTGGCTGGGCGTCCACAGCGATGCCATCACGCCGCTTTCCAGACGGGAGCTTAGAGGAATAAAACTTCCTGTTACAGTTTGCTGCCCCTCTCGCCCAAGCCTGGGAGCACACAGTTTCGATGCTCGGTGCAAAGTCTTCCCTTCTCTGTCTCCCTGTGAGCCCGTGAGCTACTCGCAGCCTGCGCTCCCAGGGGCCGTGCAGAGTCTGGAACAGAACGTGCACATGGTGACATCTGAAGAGGCACGAGGTCCTTGCCTTCCGGGCCCAGAGTTCACCCAGGAGAGGGGAGGACTGCGGACAAACGGAAACGTGGCAAGGCCACGAACGCATGTAGCCGTGGCACGGACGAGACCAGAGCGGGACGGCTACAGTCCCCAGGGCAGTACCCTGCCACCTGGTGACATGGGTGACAAGCCACTCCAATGAGAGACGTCAGGCTGAGGCCCCAAAGGCCATGTGCAGCAAGGAGAGAGGCAGGCTGGCTCAGCGGGGCAGCAGGGCCGGCTCCACATGCCTGCACCGAGGGCTTCGCCCACCGGCCTGCCTTCCCCCACGTCTGTCTACTGCCTGCTGCCCAGGGAAAGGCAGTGGCTTTCGAGCTCAGGACCAGCCCTGAGCTGGACGGGCCACCCAAAACCCCTCCCAACTCAGCCAGGAGCGGGGATCACCTCCACCCACCCACTCCACCCACCCAACGACTTGTCCCCAGTCTCCCAGCGAGGATAACTGCTATTTGGCTCATCTGGACCCCAGGCCACCGTGTCTCTGTCACACCACTGAGGACAAGAATACAGGCAGGGGACTGGATCAAATCCAAGTGTTTGCTCCCAGCTTCCTTTACTTTCACAATGATACCAGGTCACCCGAGGCCACCGTCTGAGGGACACGTCCGGGACTTAGAACTTACAGTCAGGTTCAGGGGGGAGCATGGCCGAGCCAATGTGAACAGCAATGTCAAACTGGTGCAAGTAGAAAGCAAGCAGCTAAGTCTCTGGGGACCTAACAGTGACACTCATAATTAGGTGAAGGATACATGGGTGTAGAAAAGGCTTTTTTAAAGATTTCACAAACCATGGTGAGGTGGTTTAGAAAGTGGGATGGGCGGAGAAACAGGACTACCTTGCACCTATGCCCCGCGCCAAAACACAGCGTGCACTGTGCCCGCACCACCTCCCTAACCCCCGGGGTCGCCCCGGGACAGGCTTCGTGGAGGCCGCTCTGTACAGCTGGGAGCCACGGTGCTGAGCCGTGGTCCGTGTCACGGACCCTCACACGGGCCTCCAACCTAAGCCTGCCTAGTCCCAAGGCAGCTTCAGTTTGAGGCTTGCTGAGTTTACAGAACCATGAAGGCACCGGAATGGGACTACCTCAAAGAAAACTAGAAATTCAGGAATAAAACCAGGCAAGAAAGTACAGCCGCAGAGGAGCTTTAAGTCAATATTCCGTAAGCCATGAATGCGTAGTTCTTTCACTTTCCGAAGGAGAAGGCCGCACACAGGCCGACCCAGCACTTCTGTAAGGAAGCCGGAACGCACAGGGACGTCTCCCTTCCCCCGTCATTCACCGAGAGGCCGGTTCCCTTTCCCAAGAGTGCTCTGCTCTGCGCGGGGCTGCAGCAGCCGGACAGGGTGCAGGTTTGCAGAAACCCACGCGGCAGGCCCAGGAGAGGAGGCTGCCAGCCGCAAGGTGGCCAGAAGGAGGCTGAGAAGAGCACGGGCCTCACTCCCACTCCTCAACGGGTGCTTCTCGGCTCCCGCTAGCAGGTCAGTCACCAGCCTAACAGACAAAGGCAGCAGCCGCACGGGGAAGGAGGCATCCCGCTCGCTCATGGACGTGGCGTCTTTAGCATTCATAGTAGCCCGTCCAAGTGATCGTGGTGACTTAAAGTTTTCAGTAACTTTTTTATGGAAGTCAATTTGACTTGACACAAAATGAACCGTTTTAAAATGAGTAATTCAGTGGCAGTTAATGTATTCACAATATATTGTCCAACCAGCACTCCATCCAACTGCAGAACATTTTCATCACCCCAAAAGGAAACCTCACACCCATTAAGCAGCTGCTCCTCACACCAGCAGCCCCGCCCCTCATAAACTACCCATCTGTAGTCTGTCTTCATGGATTTACCTGTTCTGTAGATTTCATGTAAATGCAATCCTATCCTTTCACGCAGCGTGTTTTCAAGGGTCATCTGTGTTGTAGCACGTGTCAGTATTTTATTCCTTTTTAGGGCTGAAGAACAGTCCACTTTCCATTTTTATCCATTCACCCACTGGTAGGGGTTTCCACCTTTTGGCTGCTGTGAACACCAGTGTCCAGGTATCTGTTTGAATACCCCTTATCGATTCTCAGGTATAAACCCAGGAGTGGAATCGCTGGGTTACACAGTAACTAACTTTATGAGGAACTGTTGGACTCTTGTCTACAGCAGCCGCACCACTGACAGCCCCACAAGCCGCAAGTAGGTCCCAACATCTCCACATCCTCACCCAACACTTGTTCTCCATTTTGCTGATAATAGCCGTCCTAGTGGGTGTGAGGCGGTACTTCATTGTGGTTTTGATGTACGTTCAAAAATTACTTTTGATTACAAGTATAATCAGTGTCCACTGTTAAAAACAAATGAATTTTCCCAGACTCCTTCTGGGCTCGTGTTTCACCCTGTACTGACCTCATGCATTGTTGGTCCACCTGCCTGTCTCGCTAGGGGACTCTGACCCCTTGAGACAGTTCAGAGCAGTATCTCCAGTGTCTACTTATTCATTCAACAAGCAGTTATTAAAAGCCTCCTCCATCCCAGGCACCAGTCAAGACATTCAGGGTACAAAGAGGAAATCAAAAAATGCATGGAGACAAATGAAAATGAAAACACAACAATCCAAAATCTTTGGGACACCACAAGAACTGTTCTAAGAGGGAAGATTATGGCAATAAAGGCTGACCTCAAGAAGCGAGAACAATCTCAAATAACCAAACCTTACACCTAAAGCAGCGAGAAAAAGAACAAAGCCCAAAGCCAGTAGAAGGACATAATAAAGATTCAAACATAATAAATAAAATAATAAAAGACTAAAATATAGAAATGATGAAACTAGGAACTGGTTCTTTGGAAAGTCAAAGAAAATTGATAAACCTCTAGCCAAACTCATCAAGAAAAAGAGGGGATTCAAATAAAATCAGAAATGGAGAAATGACAACCAACACCACAGAAATACAAAGGATTATAAGAGACTATTATGAAAAATTATACACCAACAGACTGGACAACCTGGAAGAAATGGATAAATTCCTAGAAACATAAGCTTTTAAAACTAAATCAGAAAGAAATAGAAAATTTGAACAGATGGGGGTGCCTGGGTGGCTCAGTCAGTTAAGCATCTGCCTTCGGCTCACGTTATGATCCCAGGGCCCCGGGATCAAGACCCACATTGGTCTCCCTGCTGAGCAGGGAGCCTGCTTCTCCCTCTCCCTCTGCCACTCCCCCTGCTTGTGTGCTCTCTTTCTCTCTCAAATAAATTAAACCTTAAAAAAAAGAGAAAGCAAGAAAATTTGAACAGATGGATTACTAACAACAAAATTGAGTCACTAATCAAAAAACTCCCAATAAACAAAGTCCAGGACCAGACAGCTTCACAGGTGAATTCCATCAAACATTTAAAGAAGAGTGAATACCTCTCTTCTCAAATTATTCCAAACAACAGAAGAGGAAGGAAAGCTTCTAAATTCGCTCTATGAGGCCAGCATTATCCTGATACCAAAACCAGATAAAGACACTACAAAAAAATACTACTACAGACCAGTATCTCTGATGAACATAGATGCAAAAATCCTCAACAAAATATTAGCAAACTGAATCCAACAATACATTTTAAAAAAAAATCATTCACCATGATCAAGTCGGATTTATTCCCAGGATACAAGCGTGGTTCAATATTCCCAAATCAATCAACGTGATACATCACATCAACAAGAGAAAGGATAAAAACCATATGATCATCTCAATTGATGCAGAAAAAGCATTTGACAAAATACAACATCCAATCATGATAAAAATTCTCAACAAAGTAGGTTTAGAGAGAACATACCTCAACATAATAAAGGCTATACATGAAAAACCCACAACAAATGTCGCACTCAGTGTTGAAAAACAGTTTTTCCCCTAAGATCAGAACAAGGCAAAGATGTCCACTCTCACCACTTCTTTTCAACATAGTACTGGAAGTCCCAGCCACAGCAATCAGACAAGGAAAAAAAAAAACAAAACAAAAAACCACAGGCACCCAAAGTGGTAAGAAAGAAGTAAAACTTTTACTACTTGCAGATGACATGATACTATGTATACAAAACCCTAAGGACTCCACCAAAAAAAACTAGAATTCAGTAAGGCTGTAGGATACAAAATTAATATACAGAAATCTGTTGCATTTCTATACTTATCATGAAGTAGCAGAAAGAGAAATTAAGAAAACAATCCCACTTACAACTGCACCAAAAATAAAATACCTAGAAATAAACGTAACCAAGGAGGTGAAAGTCCTACTCCAAAAACTATAAAACATTGAAGAAATTGAACATGGCAAACAAATGGAAAGATATTCCATGCTCATGAATTAGAAGAACCATATTGTTAAAATGCCTATACCACCCAGAGCAAACTACAGATTTAATGCAATCTTTATTAAAACACCAACAACATAGTTCACAGAACTAGAACAAATAATCCTAAAATTTGTATGGAACCACAAAAGACCCTGAATAGCCAAAGCAATCTTGAAAAAGAAACTTGCTAGAGATGCCACAATCTCAGATTTCAAGATACACTGCAAAGCTGTAGTAATCAAAACATTATGGTACTGCCACAAAAACACATAAATCAATGAAACAGAATAGACAGCCCAGAAATAAACCCACAACTATACAGTCCAATAATCCTCAACAAAGCAGGAAAGAATATCCAATAGGGAAAAGACAGTCTCTTCAACAAGTATGCTGGGAAAACTGGACAGCTACATGTGAAAGAATGAAAGTGGACCACTTTCTCACACCACACACAAAAATAAATTTAAAATGGGTCAAAGACCTAAATGTGAGACCTGAAACCATAAAACATAGGCAAAAAACATCTAGAAGAAAACATAGGCAGTAATTTTTTTGACATTGGCCATAGGAACATTTTTCCAGATGTGTCTCCTGAGGTAAGGGAAACAAAAGCAAAATTAAACTTACTGGGCCTACATCAAAATAAAAAGGTTTCACACAGTAAAGGAAACCATGACAAAAGGGTAACCTACTGAATGGGAGAAGATATTCGCAAATTATATATCTAGAAAGGGGTTGATATCCAAAATACACAAAGAACTTATATAATTTAACACCAAAAAACCAAACAATCCAATTAAAATGGGCAAAAGACATGAATAGACATTTTTCAAAAAAAGACATCCAGATGGCCAACAGACATATGAAAAGAGACTCAACATCTCTAATCACCAGAGAAATACAACTCAAAACCACAATGAGATACCACCTCACACCTGTCAGAACGGCTAAAATCAGACACACAAGAAACAAGTGTTGGTGAGGATGTGGAGAAAAAGAAACCCTCATGCACTGTTGGTGGGAATGCAAACTGGTGCAGCCACTGTGGAAAACAGTATGGAGTACTGAGGTTCCTCAAAAAATTAAACACAGAAATACCATATGATCCAATAATTCTATTACTGGACATTTATCCAAAGAAAACAAAAACACTAATTTGAAAACACCTATGCTTATTGCAGCATTATTCGCAAGAGCCAAGATATGGAAGCACCCCAAGTGTCCATCAACAGACGAATGGATAAACAAGATGTAGTATATGTATAATGGAATATTACTCAGCCATAAAAAGAATAAAATCTTACCATTTGCAACAACATGGATGGAACTAGAGGGTATTATGCTAAGTGAAATAAGAGAAATACCGTATGATTTCACTCATATGGGGAATTTAAGAAATGAGAGAAAAACCAGACTCTTAAATTCAAAGAACATACTGGTGGTTGCCAGAGGGTAGGTGGGTGGAGGGATGGGGGAAACAGATGATGGGGATTAAGAGTATACCTATCTTGATGAGCACTAAGAAACATACAGAATTATTAAATCACTGTACTACACCTGAAACTAACATAACACTTATGTTAATTACATCTGAATAAAAAGACACTCAGGGCTCAGCAGTGAACAAAACCTCATCCTTATCCTGACAGAAGGTACACATCACTTCTAGTGAAGGAGACACACAATGAACTAGGCAATGCATAGCAGGTGGTCAGGGCTACAAAGAAACGGCAGGGCAGGAGAGTGAATGCACCTGGAGCTACATGGCCTGGCCTCTCAGTCCACCTGTCCCAGTTTTATAGGGAGGACCAGACAGGGGGGCAAGAAATGCCCCAGAAAGGAATACACACTCAACTTGAAAGACAGTGCAGAATCAGCCAAGAGCCTCCTAACTCTCATCAGCAGCTCTTACTGCAGGATTCCCAATGGTCCAGGTCCGAGGCTGAAGGCACCATCCCCCGCCCGACCTGTGCACATGCACGTCCGTGTTAGCAGAAGGAGTCACTAAGATCAGCACTTGGCAAATCCCTTCAGTGGAGGAACAGAAGCAGCAGCAAAGAGCAAGATTCTGCAAATAGGCAAGAACCAAGCAACAGTGGAACCAAACAGATTCGAAAACAAAAATGGCCCAAATGTGAATTTTACATCACTTTTTTAAGCAGTTTATTGGAAACAAATTACTGTGTGAATTCTCCTTGGTTGCTGTTTTAATGAGTGGAAGCCCCATCAGGATACTCCGTTTTCGAGGCCTGGAAACGGCGATGGGGCGTGGAGGGGGCGGTGAGGAACAGCAGAAGCTACAGTGGGACTGTCCCCTACTTCACGCATGTCAGAGCCATCAGCTTTGATTTTTCTCAGATGCCATGCTAGGCACCGTACAGAATCCTCACATCACCCTACAAAAGGACACATAGTTATACCTGTTCTCTGGGTAAGGAAACATAGTTCACAGAACCAAAATCCAGCTACGGCCACTCGCCACTCGGTGAATCAGCACAACAGCCCCACAGCTAGACGCCGAGTCCACGCTCCCTGCTTGCTGCCCTCCGAAGCATTTGCTGAGCATCTGTCACATGCCAGAATTGTGGGAGGAAGGGAGACAGTCCTTACCCTTCAGGAATTCAACTTCCAATTGTGAAATGAGTAAGTCACAGGGACGTAATGTACGTAGAGGGAACGCGGTAATATTGCCCTAACTGTGATGACAGATGGTAACTAGACCCATCGTGGCGATCACCTGCTAATGTATATAAAAAAAACAACTCTCTGATGTACACCTGAAACTAATAGGTCATTGTGTCAATTATACTTCAATTTAAAAATCTAATTGGGGAGGAGGGAGTAAAGATGTCCGAGTAGTAGGGGGTCCCTGGGCTTGCCTCATCCCCCGAACACAGCTACATCACCATCAAATCATTTTGAACACATAGGAAATCGATCTGAGGATTAAGAGAACAATCTGCACAATTAGAGGGAGAGAACATGGCAGGTACGAGGTGCAGAGACATGAACTGGGGGAGAGAAAAGGAGAGGTGCTGCAGAGGGGAGGGACCCCTTTTCGTGGAGAGAGAAAGAGAGAGTGGGAGAGACAGCAGCGCATCAGGTTTAAGCAAAAAAAACACTCCCCCAAAACCACTGATTGGGGAATCGCGAGGAAGTATTGCAAGTTTTTACAAACAGTGGAGCTCACATTCTAAGGTTTTATTTTTTTTTTATTTTTATTTTTTTAAAGATTTTATTTATTTATTTGAGAGAGAGAGAATGAGAGAGAGCACATGAGAGGGGGGAGGGTCAGAGGGAGAAGCAGACTCTCTGCCGAGCAGGGAGCCTGATGCGGGACTCGATCCAGGGACTCCAGGATCATGACCTGAGCCGAAGGCAGTCGCTTAACCAACTGAGCCACCCAGGCGCCCCATTCTAAGGTTTTAGAAGTCCACGCCATTCGTCGGAGTCAAGCCAGGCAGGCAGTGGTGCTCCCGGGGATAGGGAGGGTGGAGGCCCGGGAACAGGCAGCGTGGTATAGGGAGAGAACGCTCCACCTCCTGGAGTACATTTGGAAGAGGGTCTAGTGCCTCTCCAGGGACAAAAGGCCCACCAGGCAGCAGGAGCAAGGGACAAAAGCCACACAAAAGGCAGGTAACCTGGTCGCAGCTTCCCACTGTGCTTCATAGACTCCAAGCACCTGTGCGGCCCGGCGACTGCTTTTCTGGAACAAAATGGCACCAGACACATCGCTGCGAGGCTCTCCTCCAGAGTAGGGAGCAGGGGAGTGGGTCCATGCCCTGCCAGGTCCTTTAAGAGTTGGAGTTTTGAACCAGCCATGGGCCAGAGATGAAACACAGAACTGTGGCACCAGGGAGCCGACGGCCAGGAACAGATAGGTTAAGGGCAGGGATCTCATGAAAGCCCGAAACACAGGAGAGGAGATTGTTCACTTTTCTGTCAGGGCCTCCTGAACAGTGGCAGGTGCAAGCTCCCCTCCTGGGGGAACAGAGGGCAGAGTGATGCCATCTTCCACCCCTGCCTGCCACCAGTATGATGGGACTTCAGAGAGAAACACAGCATCTCCAGCAGAGGCTGGAGCCGCTTACCCCAAACCCCGCCCCCTGCGCCCAGCAGGAGCATCTTTACTAGGGTAGGTGTGACTGTGAGCCGGCACAGTGGGCCTCTCCCCCAGAGGACCAGCACAGGTCCCCCACATGCACCAAGTCTACTGATCACAGAGTGCTCCAAAGCATCAGCTTCAGTTCCAGTCTTCTCCCCTCCCCTTTGGGAATCAGGCTTATAGTTTTTTGCTTATTTATTTTTTCATTTCCTTTTCTCTTTTTTTGGATCAGGCACTTTTTTTTTCCTTTTTTTTTTTCTTTGGAATTAGGCTTATAGTTTTTTTGTTTTTCAGTTTGGGGTTTTTTGTTCCTTTTCCTTTTCTCTTTTTTGGATCAGGTTTTGTTTTTGTTTTTAACCAGGCTTATTTTAACAAACAAATCAAAGCACACCTACTTAAAGGTCCAAACACTCCCCACAGCAAGCAAGGAGGAATTCTGTAGAGGACCAACCTATGGGAAAGAGCAACCAAACACAACAGCAGAGTGCACACAGCAAACAGGAGAAATAGCTCCTGAAGTGCCAGGCCCTGGACAGTGTAGCACCTCTTCTTAATATAGCATTACTCTCAGGAGCAGGAAACATAGCAAGCTTTCATAATATGCAAAAGACAGAAACCTAGACATAATGATAAGATGGAGGAATTCACCCCAAAAGAAAGATCAAGAAGAAATCACAGTCAGGGATTTGCTCAAAACAGATACAAGCAATATATTTAAACTAGAATTTAGAACAACCGTCATAAGAATACTAGCTGGGCTTGAAAAAAGCATAGAAGACACTGGAGAAACCCTGGCTGCAGAGATAAAAGATCTAAAGACTAGTGAGGCCAAAATAAAACACCCTACGTGAGAGGCAAAACTAAGTGGATGTAATCACAATGAGGATGGAAGAATCAGAGGAACATATAAGTGATACAGAAGATAAAATTATGGAAAATAATGACGCTGAAGAGGAAAAGGAAACTATTAGATCAGGAAAGTAGTCTTAGGGAACTCAGTGATTCTACAAAGCACAATAATATCCGTATCAAATAAGTCCCAGAAGAAGAAGAGCGGGAATAGGGGGCAGAAGGCTTATTTGAACAAATTATAGCTGAGAACTTCCCTAATCTGGAGAAGGAAACAGGCATTCAAGTCCAAGAGGCACAGAGAACCCCCCTCAAAATCAACAAAAACAGGACAACACCACAACACATCATCATGAAACTTGTAAATACAAAGATAAAGAGAGAATTCTGAAAGCAGCTCAAGACAAAGGTCCTTAACCTAAAAGGGTAGGCACATGAGGCTGGCAGAAGACCTGTCCATAGAGACCTGGCAGGCCTGGCACAATATATTCAACGTGCTAAATGGGAAAAATATGCAGCCAAGAATACCTTATTGAGCAAGGCTGTCATTCAGAATAGAAGGAAAGATAAAGAGTTTCCAAGACAAGCAAAACTAATGGAGTTCATGAACACTAAATCAGCCCTGTAAGAAATATTAAAGGGGACCCTTTGAGTGGGAAAGAGCCCAAAAGTAACAAAGACCAGAAAGAAACAGAGACAATCTACAGGAACAGTGACTTTACAGGCAACACAATGGCACTAATTCATACCTCCCAATAATTACTCTGAATGTAAATGAACTAAATGCTCCAATCGAAAGACATAGGGTATCAGAATGGATTAAAAAAAAAAAAAACACCCATTGATACGCTGCTTATAAGAGACTCATTTTAGACCCAAAGACACCTCCAGATTGAAAGTGAGGGGATGGAAAACCATTTACCATGCTAATGGACACCAAAAGAAAGCTGGAGTAGCCATCCTTATATCAGACAAACTAGATTTTAAACCAAAGACTGTAATAAGAGATGAAGAAGGACACAATATCATAATTAAGGGGTCTATCCAACAAGAAGATCTAACAATTGTAAATATTTATACCCCCAACTTGGGAGCACCCAAATATATAAATCAATTAATAATAAACTTAAACTCATTGATAACAATACAATAGTAGTAGGGGACTTTCACACCCCACTCACAGCAATGGACAGATCATCTAAGCAAAAGACCAACAAGGTAACAAGCTTTTTGAATGACAAACTGGGCCAGGTAGAATTAACAGATATATTCAGAGCATTTCATCCTAAAGCAGAATACATATTCTTCTCAAGTGAACATGGGATGTTCTCCAGAAGAGATCATATACTGGGTCACAAATCAGGCCTCAACCAGTACAAAAGACTGAGATCATACCACGCATATTTTCAGACCACACTATGAAATGTGAAGTCAACCACAAGAAAAAATCTGGAAAGACCACAAATACATGGAGGTTAAAGAACATCCTACTAAAGAATAAACAGGTTAACCAGGAAATTAAAGAAGAAACGTAAAAAATACATGGAAGCAAGTAAAAATGAAAACATGACAGTCTAAAACCTTTGGGGTGCAGCAAAGGTGGTCCTAAGAGGGAAGTATATAGCAATACAGGACTTCCTCAAGAAGCAAGAAAAGTCTCAAATACACAACCTAACCTTACACCTAAAGGAAGTGGAAAAAGAACAGCAAATAAAGCCTAAAACCAGCAGAAGAGAAATAAAGATTAGAGCAGAAATAAATGATGCAGAAATTAAAAAAAAAAAAAACCGATCAATGAAACTAGGAGCTGGTTCTTTGAAAGAATTAATAAAATTGATAAACCCCCAGCCAGATTTAAATCAAAAAGAAAAGAGAAAGGACTCAAATAAATAAAATCACGAATGAGAGAGGACAGATCACAACCAACACCAAAGAAATACAAACAATTATAGGAGAATATTATAAGCAATTATCTGCCAACAAATTGGGCAATCTGGAAGAAATGGATAAACTCCTAGAAACATATAAACTACCAAAACTGAAACAGGAATAGAAAATGTGAACAGACTCATAACCACTAAAGAAATTGAATCAGTAATCAAAAATCTCCCAACAAACAAGAGTCCAGGGCTGGATGGCTTCCCAGGAGAATTCTACCAAACATTTGAAGAAGAGTGAATACCTATTCTTCTGAAACTGTTCCCAAAAAAACAGAAATGGAAGGAAAACTTCCAAACTCATTCCATAAGGTCAGCATTTCCTTGATCCCAAAACCAGAGACCCCACTAAAAAGGAAAATTACAGACCAATATCCCTAATGAACATGGATGCAAAAATTCTCACCAAGATACTAGCTAATTGAATCCAACAGTACATTAAAAACCCAATTAGGGAGACAGATATCAAACTATGAGGTATATGGAACGAGTCACAGGAGGCTCCAGGAACACGCAGTAGGGCATGAGGAAGGAGCCCAGGGAGAAGCTGACAAGAGTCAGAAGGAGTCCTCACAAGGAGACTGTGAAGGCATCTCTGAAGGAGAGCACGGAGGACGTGGGTCACTCACAGTCCAACATCCGTTCATGCTGCTTCTGATAACCACGTCCCCACTATCCTCGCCAGGACACCCCACCCAGCACCTAGTGCACGTGCTCGGGGTGGGAATGACCCAGACTCAAGGTGGGCCTGAGGCTCAGGACTAGCCAATGCCAGCCTCCATCAATCTTGGGCAGGTGGCTGGGGATGGGGAGGCAGGACCAAGATTTTTAGTTAAGAAGGGAAGTGCATGCCCTTTTCCATCATCTTAAACCTAGGGGAACACAGGCCTGCCAATTCTGGCTGGCCACATTTCCACCACAGGGATGCTGAGATATCAATATGCTATCAATCTGCAGTAAACAGAGAAGAGAGTTAAGAGAGGAAGCCTGAATCCGAAAATAAATCTACACCTATACTTTCCCATCAAATGAGCCAGTCAATGACCTCTTTTGAGTGAACCACTCACGGCTGGGGTTCCTGCACGAGCAGCATCAAGAGTCCTGCTAGAGGAATCCAGACTCGCGACGAGTGCACGGCGGTAGGGAAGAGGACTGACGGCGTGGCGGCACACCTAGCCATTTGTTTCTACAGAACTGTGACCAGAGAGAGGGAGGTAAGACCAAGAGCTGGGAAAGGGGGCAGCAGGAAGGAAGATGGACCCACTCGGGCCCTCCAGACTCAGCCTTCTGCTCCCAGCCTGGGTTTCCCAGAGTTCAATCCTGTAGCTTGCAGGGACTTCACACAGCCACTGGGGAGGTGACACTCCGAGTCCCATCTGGACCTTCGTTCTTACACAGCTTCTTCAAGAGCTCAAGCAGTGAAGGAGAAGCAATTAACAGGTCACCATTTGGGCATTTCTGGGTCTCTGGCTACACGATCAAAATGTCCTCCTCCATCTTACCATCCTTATGCATAAATATTAGGGACAAAACTATCACTAAAAACAGAAACAGACAGGTGGCAGTGTATATAAGTGAGGGGAAATAATCCTTTAAAAGAACATAGAAAAAACTACTAAGTAAATGTTCAAACATTACTCATTTATTCACCCATTGCAAGCATGGTTGAATTTCTACTATACGTATATAGAAAGTCAACTCGGCAACTGAAGATTAATTCCTCTGGAAGAACAGAAGTAAAAACTTTACTTAGAAGTCACTGAGGGTCTTTGTGATTATGCTTACAGCTGTGTCCTGTTTAATCTTTAAGAGTTATTAATAGCAGGAAATATAAATAGCGATGTATAAAAGTAACCTCCAGCATCAGAGCACAGAGGAGGCGAGGTCCTCCCCACGAAGCTCCCCCACTCCCTGGTGACACCACGCACACGAACCCCTGACACTGCAGCTGTGGGGAGAGCAAGCTGGGGACCCAGTGCCCACTCCTGACATCGCTGTGCTGAATCCTGGTGCAGGAAGGAAGGAATATTTAGACCTCTTCGTGCATTAAAAGTCACATTCCAGTGTAGGGTATGACCACACCATACCAAGGCACTCTGTGCAGGAATTACCCATCCAAGGTGCTAAGGAACAAAGATGCAGAATACAAGGTCCCTGCCTTCAAGGAGGGCCTGGGATAGCGGAGAGGACAGAAGAGCAGCACGAATGACAACTGCTTGCAGCCAGAGTGCAAGAAAGGCTGAGGTGGCATCTGAAGGATCAGTCAGCAATCACTGGAGTTCGGCGCAGTACCCGCGACCTCCCAAGTGCACACAGCGGCGCAGAGCACAAAAGAGCAATGGCTGCCTTGTTCAGGAAGGGAAGGAAGAGGTGAGGAAGTGACCCTGGCTAGACCTGAAGGCAGGAGCACACCTGAAACACAGCAGAACGTGGCCGGGCGTTGTGAGCTGGTAAGGAGTGCTCCCTGAACAAGAGGAAAAGCCACAGGAGATAAGAGGGAAAAGCCAGAATTGTGTCAGGTTGAAAAAGAGCTTTGATGCTCTTTTAGCTTAAACCATCTCTGGCAGACAATGGGAGGGGATTTAAGAAAAGAATATCCTAATTAAATTTGACTTTTATAAGAGATATGATAATAACAACAGCAGTTGACATTTCCTGGGCATTTGGCTAAACGCTTAGCACGATGCTAAATGCTTTCTGTGGGACTGAAAAGTCTCCCGCACGCAGCAAGCACACCACAATGGGAGCTACTGCTATTACTAAAACTAATGCCCCTGATAAACCTACAAGGAAAGTCCTAACATTCCCAGTTTTACAGACAGCTAAACTGAGGTTTGGGGAGATTAATAGTAATTTGATCAAGGTCAACCACTACCAAGTACTCTGCCAAAACGGCCTCTGAGCCACTGCATTTTGGCAGTGTTGAGCAGAGAATGGACTGGAGGAGAAGAAACAGTAGCCAGGGGACCAGTTAAAAGGTTCACAATGGTCGGAGCCAAAAATCATGGAGCCTTCATGCAGGAGACAGTGGCTATGGAGACAAACCTACTGAAAAGTCATGTCCTACCCTGAAGAGGCAAAGACAATGCTACCATTCTATGAATCTGCAGTTTTAGTAGGTTTATACTGACCTACACACAACCTATTAACTGATGAGATTTTCAATTAATGCTTTACAATTTCAAGAAAGGAGGGAAGTAGAAGAGACAGGTGCATCAGGGAAATCACAGACCAGAGTCCTTGGGTTAAAGACATCTTCTGCTCAGCCCTCTCAACATCTTATCAAAATCAGTGACTGACTTGCCTACCACACAACTCCAGCAGGTGACCTGCGTGCCTCCTGCAAGCACTTGCTAGCCCTGGTCTAGGATAGGTCTATAGATCAGGGCTTGAACGTAGCTATTCACTCACTAAGAATATTTACAAGGGAAACATATTTGCATGAGATGGAAGGGGGTGCTCTAGAAGTCAGACAGATATGCTTCAAATTCTGGCTCTGCAGCTTACTATATGTGAAAGTGGTCAGGGACTCAGCTCTCTTACTTTCCAGGCCTCTGATGACAGCAGCATCTGTAAAATGGAGTTACTGTGAGCATCTGGCCCAGCCCAGCAGATGACACGTGGCAGAAGCCTAGTAAATGGCAGCACATTATTGTAATTATTAACCAGAAGATGTGAGTGGGGTGGGGTGGAGTAAAGGGCAAGAAGAGAATTGGAGAAGAAACAAGGTTTAGCTTTATGATTTCTTTTTTGAAATGGAGGTATAATTCACACACCACACAATTCACTCTTTTAAAGTGTACAATTCAGCAGCTTTTAGCATATTCAGAAAATTGTGCAACCATCACCACTATCTAATTTCAGAATATTTTCATCATCCCAAAAAGAAATCCTGTACCCATTTGCAGTCATTCTGAACTCCCCTTGCCTTCCCCCCAAACTCCCTAGCAACCACCAATCTGCTTTCTGTCTCTATGGATTTGCCCGCTCTGGACATTTCCTATGAATGAAATAACACGTGACCTTCTGAAACTGGCTTCTTTCACTGAGCATGATATCTTCAAGATTCTTCATGGTGTGGCAGGGATCAGTACTTTGTTTCTTTTATGGCTGAACAATGTTCCACCACATGGACACACAACAGTTTGTGTCTCCATGCATGCTGATGGGCATCTGGATGGTTTCCACTGTGGGGGTTTTGTGAATACAGCTGCTATAGACACTGTTGTCCGAGTGTGTGTGTGCATACGTGTTTCCAACTCTCAGGGGTACACACCTTGGGGTGGAACTGCTGGGTCACGAGGTGACAGTGTAGTTGTGGGGGTTTTTAAGAACTGCCAAAGTGTTTTCCAATGCAATGGCACTATTTTTGACTTTGACCTAAAGTCAAGGACATTTAAAAATCTCTTTACAGTTTCACAGAAGAGAAAAATGTGGTAGTGGTGGTTTTGGTATTGCCTGGCTTCAGAATCCATGTGATTTCCAACTGATACCCCCTTACCACATTTCTATGGAAAAACAGCACACACAGCTAACAGGACATCAGCCAACAAAAGGATGCCCAAAAAATTCATACTATTGTTTCCAAAACAGCTGGTTTTGAATCATGAGTGTCTATTATGTTGAGAGTGATGAGATTTTTTTTTTCTTTGAGAGAAAGGGAACAAGAAGAAACTGGCAAAGTTCTCACGTGAGTTTCTTAGGCTTATGCAGTAGCGTGCCTTAGTTTATCATGCAACTAAAGCAAGCAGCAGTGCTGCTCAACTTAAAGGCCCAGTCAGACTCTGGGAGGTGGGGTGGGTCACCCAAACAGGAAAAAAAAAAGAAAAAATTGATGTCAAAGAGATTAAAGGCTCACATCTCCAAAGTAAATTCCACTTGCTGATAAGACCAATTCTAAAAAAACAGAGAAGTAACCCTAGTCTTAAACACACACTGACAATAGCTGAAGATCTGCACATGAAACAACAGAATCTAAATGACTTCCCTGGGTTTTAATCCTGACACTGCCATGAAGCAGCTGAATAATCCAAAGCAAATACTTATGTCATCTAAGCTTCAGCCTTTTTGCAGATACACCTTGTGATAGGTGCAACCATGTTACCGTAGCTTCTGAAATGCAGTGCTGATTCTTTATTTGCACAACAAACATCCACTAAGATCAGAAGATTGCACACAGGAGGCAATTAATAAATTGAAACTATTATAATAAATACACACTTAAATTAAGCAATGAATATCCATGCCAACGCTGGGCTATGCTCAGGGGATAGACACATAAAAGACATTCCTTGCTCTCAAGAAGCTGAAAGTCTGATGGGGGAAGCAAGGAGGAAAGAAATTACAACTCACTGTGTGATGAGTATTATGATAAAGAAAAACACAGGGTGCAATGAACACATCAGTGGGTTGAATGGTGAGGAAAGACAGTCAAAGACTGCTCTGAACACAGGAAGTTTCTTTTAATCAATTTTATTAATAAGCAACATGCAATAAAATGCCACCATATTAAGTGTATAGAACCACCGCCTTTAACAAATGGATTTACTGCTGTAACCACCAGCACAATTAACATACAGATCGTGCATTTCCGTGATCCCTAAAAGCTCCTTCTTGCCTCTTCCCCATCAATGTTAGTGAGTGCCCCACCCACAGCCCCCAGCAACCAATGACCTGCTTCCTGTCATTACAGTTTGGTTTTATACATTCCAGAATTCCTTGTAAATCGAATCATACAGTGTGTATTCTTTGGGTCTGGCTTCTTCAGCAGAGCCTAGTGTTTTTGAGATTCATCTGTGTTGTTGGGCATTGTGGCTCCTATCTTCTCATTGCCAAGTGGAAGCCCATTATATGGCTATATCACACTTCGTTCCTTCACTTACCTGTTCGTGGACTCTTGTGGTTTTCCAGTTTGGGCTACTATGAATACAGCCACTATGAATGCAGTCGAATCCCCGTGTGGATCTAGGTTTTCCCTTTTCTAGGGTAAATACCCACAGTAGAACTGCTGGGCCTTGGGTAACTCTGCAAGAAATGGCTAAGTAGTTCTCCCAATCATTGTACTACTTTACATTCTCATCAGCAATGAAATTCTGGCTCCTCAACATCCTCACCAACACTCAGGACCATCACTTTTTAAATTCTCATCATTCTAACAGGTGCATAATGGGATCTCCTTGGGGCCCCAGTTTGCATTTCCCTACTGACGACTGCTACTGAATTTCTCATGGGCTCATTTGTCATCAATTTATCTTCCTTGGTGAATTAGATGGTCAATCCTTTGCCTCTGATAAAAAATCAGGTTCTTTATCTTACCGAACTGTAAGAGTTGTACATGTATACTCTACATACAAGTCCTTTAACAGATAGGTTTTGCAAATACTGACTCCAAGGTTGAGGTTTGTGTTTCATTTCCTTAAAAGTGGATCTCAACAAGCTGAAGGTTTTGATTTTGATCAAGTCTAATTTCTTATTTTGTCCTTTATGCTTCATGACTTCTGTGTCCTAAGAAATCTTCACCTGTCCCAGGACCAAATGTTTTTTTCTAGACACTTGTTGACCACTTTATATTTAGGTCTATGATCTATTTTGTATTAATTTTTCTGTGTGAGGTAAGGGTAGAAGTTAATTTTTCACATACTGATAATTAACTGTTCCAAGATCGTTTATTGCAAAAGTTCATCCTTTCCCCCCTTTGAATTACCTTGGCACATTTGCCCAAAATCAACTGATTGCACATGGATGGGTCTATAGCTAGATTCCCTACTTTGTCCCCAGTAATCTATGTGTTTATCCTTATGCCAATACCACACTGTCTTGATGACTAGAGCTTTGTTGTCTGGGATAGGTCAGGTCCTGTGCACTTCCATATAAATTTTAGAGCCAAGCAATGATCTCTTTAGAAAATAAGCCTGCTGGAATTTTGATTAGAACTACACTGAATCTAAGAATCAAGCTGGCAAGAACTGCCATCTTAATATTAGGTATTACAATCCATGAACATGTGTATCTTTCGGCCTCCTTCTATTCATTTGGGTCTTTATTTTCTCAAGGAAAATAAATCTTTTGTAATTTTTGATTTGCAGTTCTCACACATCTTTTCTTAAACACACTCCTAGTATACCTAGGATATGTCTTTTAACTGGCATGGTATTTTAACTTCATCTTCTAAATGTCCATTAAGAGTATATAGAAATAATACCGATTTGTGGGGCCACCTGGGTGGCTCAGTTGGTTGAGCATCTAACTCTTGATTTTGGCTCAGGTCATGATCTCAGGGTTGTGAGATCGAGCCCCACATCAGGCTCTGTACTGGGCATTGAGCCTGCTTAGGATTCTCTCTCTCGCCCCTCCCCTCGCTTGTTCTCTCTCTCTCTCTCAAAGAAAAAAATATATATATTGATTTTTGTATGTTGACCTTGTACCCTGTTACCCTGCTATATTACCTTCATTACTTTAGTACACTGTAAATTCCTTAAGATTTCCTATGTACATGATCATGTTTTCTGTGAATAAAGTTTTACTTTCCCTTTCCAATCTGTGGCCTTTTATTTCTTGTTCATTCCTGATGGCACTAGCTAGACTTCTTGGTACAATGTTAAATACAAGTAGTAAGAGTAAGCACCCTTGTTTCTCACCAACCCTAGGAGGAAAGCATCTACCACTTAGTACCACATTAACTACAGACTTTCCTGTGGATTCCCATTAGCCAACTGAGCAAGTTTCCTTCTGTGTCTAATTTACTGAGTACTTTCCTATCATTAACGTGTGCTATGTTTTGTCAAGGCTTTTATATATATATATAACTGATAGAATGGTGGTTTTTATTCTCCTTCATTCTATAAATACGGTAAATTATACTAATTAAATTTTGAATGGTTAACCAACCTTGCATTCTTAGAATAAATTCCACTGGATCATGAATTACTCATTTTACGTATTAAAAGAAAAATCCAGCAATAAGTATATCACAAGAGTATTTGATAATATTTCAAGGGTTTTGCATATGTGTTCATGAAGGGTCTTGGTCTCTAGTTTTCTTGTAACATCTTTGATTTTGTTATCAAGATAATGCTGTCCTCAAAAAAAAAAAAAAAGTGAAATTTTTACCCTCCTCTATTTTCTGAGAGAATTTTTTTTTAATGGCATTTCTTCATTACAATGTGATAAAATTCACCAGTAAAGCTGTTCAGCTAATATGTTCTTTAGGGCGATATTTTAAAATAACGAGTTAACTTTATTAAATAGAACTATTTAGGCCTTCTATGTCATCCTGAATCAATTTTGGTAATCTCTTTCCAGAAATGTTTCCATTTCATCTAAATTATCAAATTTACTCACCTAAAGATATCTATTAAAATCCTTTATTATCCTTTTCATGTCTATAGGGAAGATTGGTGTCATTTTCGTTCTGATATTGATAATTTAGGTCTTTTTCTCTTGATCAATTTGGGCTAGAGGTTTATGCATTTTATTGATTTTTTCAAAGAACAAGGTCTTAGTTTCATTGATTTTTCTCTATTGTTTGTCTTTGATTTCACCAATTTCTAGTCTTTATTTTCTCCTTTCCAGTAACTTTGGCTTTAACTCATTCTTTTCTTCTTTTTTAGTTTCTTAAAGTGGAGTATATACTTCATTAATCAAACTTTTTTCCTTTCCTAATGTGAGTGACAAATTTCAGCTACAAATTTCCCTCAAGGCAATGCCTTAGCTGCACCCAGGAATTATGATATGCTATTTTTACTCAATTCACAAAGTTTTCCAATTGCCCTTGTGATTTCTTCTTTTAACCTGTGGGTTATTTAGAAATGTGTTAATTTCCAAATAATGGAGTTAGTCAAGACATTGTTATTTATTACTATTTCTGTTGTGGTCAGAGAACATACTCTAAGATTTAAATGGTTTTAAATTAATTGAGGCTGGACTTATGGCCCTGCATATGGTGTATCTTGCTAAATGTTCTACATGTCCTTACTTGACAGGAATGTTTATTATTTTATCCTTGCGTGTTCTATAAATATCAAATAGATTAGGTTGGTTGTGCTACTGAAGTCTTCTGTATCTTTAGCAATATTCTATTTGATGTATCAGTTACCAAGAAAGGAATAGAGGAATTTCCAACTATAATTATGGATTTGTCCATTTCTCATTTCAATTTTCTCAGTTCTTTGCTTCATATATTTAGAAGCTCTGTTATTATATGCATACACATTTAAGAATGTTCCATCTTCTTGAATTTATCCTTTCATCATTATGAAGTGTCCTTCTTTCTACCAAATAATATTCTTAATCTACTTTGTTTTATGCTTATATAGCTATTCCTATTTTAAGTGTCTGCACAGGTCTTTTCCAATCCTTTTATGTTTACTGTTTTTACATTTAAAATACATAATTTATATAATATATATAATTTAAATATATATTTAAAATGCATATCCTTAAACAGCAAATAGTTGGATCCTGATAACTTTTATCCAAGAGAATAGACTCTACCATTAAATTGAAATGTTTAGACCATTTACACATTTAATGTAATTATAGATGTGGTTGGCTTTAGTTCTATTATCTTGCTACTTGTCCCATCTCTTTGTTCCTTTTTCTTCTTTTCCTGCTTTTAGGATTCTATTTTGTCTTCCTTATTGACCTCGCTCTTTGTACTGTTTAGTTTTGTGGCTTTTCTATGGTTGCAACATGCACACTGAACTTGCCACAATCTTCAAGTATTACATAATTATATATACAGCATAGGAATATAGCGCTGCATAGTTCCCTTTCTTCTTCCCACTCTATTTTTGCCATATTTTTTAAAAGA
This sequence comes from Phoca vitulina, assembly GCF_004348235.1. Taxonomy (NCBI): domain Eukaryota; kingdom Metazoa; phylum Chordata; class Mammalia; order Carnivora; family Phocidae; genus Phoca; species Phoca vitulina. The sequence goes on from NW_022589721.1 coordinate 31,926,185, forward strand.
TTTTATTTATTTATTTGACAGAGAGCACACGCAAGCAGGCAGAGTGGCAGGGAGAGGGAGAAGCAGGCTTCCCGCTGAGCAGGGAGCCCAACGCAGGGCTCGATCCCAGGACCCCAGGATCATGACCCGAGCTGAAGGCAGACGCCCAACCGACCGAGCCACCCAGGCACCCCTGCCATATTTTTTACTCTATACATGTTTAAAAAAAAAACAAAAAAATTAAATGGGTGTTTTTGCTTAAAATGTGGTTAAGTTTCTTTTTTTTTTTTTTTTTTAAAGGTTTTATTTATTTTTTTGACAGAGAGAGACACAGCGAGAGAGGGAACACAAGCAGGGGGAGTGGGAGAGGGAGAAGCAGGCTTCCCGCAGAGCAGGGAGCCCGATGCGGGGCTCAATCCCAGGACCCCGGGATCACGACCTGAGCCGAAGGCAGACGCTTAACCGACTGAGCCACTCAGGCTCCCCGTGGTTAAGTTTCTTTTAAGAAATTTTTAAATTCCAAGAAGTAATAATTTTATATTTACCCATATTACTACCATTTCCAACACATTTCAGGATCTGAGGTACTGACTTCTCCTGACTTACCAACGTCCATTAAGGACTCTCACAGAGCAAGTCCAATAGAGATTAATTCTCTCAGCACGTGCTTGTCTCTAAGTCTTTATTTCATCTTCACTTTTTTTTTTTTTTTTAGGATATTTTTGCTGGATATAGAATCCCAGCTTAACAATGGTTTCCTTTTGCCAAGTAAAAGATAAAATTCCATTGTCTTCTGGCAGCATTCTTAATGACAAAATGTCAACAATCATTACCTTTGTTCCCATATAACACATGCTTTTTCTCTGGTTGCTTTAAAGGTTTTTCTCAATACAAACAGTTTTCATCTATTTGATTATGTGATTTTATGTTTATCCTTACTAGGGTTTAAGCTTATTGGATCTAAGGATTTATCATTCTCCTTTAGCGTGAAAACTCGAACTTGATAATACTTGTTTAATTGAAGGGCCCGTTTGTTTTCTTAAGTTTGTCACTCATTATCTCTGAATATTTCCTCTCTGGGATTTCCCCCTGTTCTCTATTCCTGAAATTCCTATTAGACATATAGGAGAGCCTCTTATTCTACCCTTGTAACTGCTCTTTCACATTTTCCACTCATCCTACTGTGACACATGCTGGGAGGCTCCTTGGGACCCTTCAATTCCCTCTCTCCTCAGTCTTGAACTGCATCTAGTCTCCTCTTCACCCTCCCACTGTGTGGAATTTTTTTACTTCAATAGCTATATATATATATATATATATATATATATATATATATATATATATATGTATATTTTAACTTTAGAGCTTTCATAGTTCCCACTTGGTTCCTTTACCAATCCGGCTGGTTCTATTTCTTGTGATGTCATTTCTTCCAATGCCACCCTGACCACTCCAAACAGGACTATCTAAGTCTCTTCAGTTTACCCTCCTATTTCTAGGTCTCGAGGTGCAAATCCTTCCTGTGTTTGCCTGTAGATTCCCCTTCATGGTTTCCCCCTAGGGAGTTTGTAACCTCTGGCTGTATACCCATCCTCTGAGAAAACCATCTCATGTGCCAAGTTTGTGGGTCTGTGGGAGCGGGGAGGGTCTCTACAGCAGTCTTGTATCTGAATTTTGCTCCCTGCTGGCTTCAGGGAAGGAATTTCCTAAGGCTAGCTCTTTGCATAGCCAAAGTCCTGGGCCCTGGAACACTTCCTAACCAAGTCCCCAGCTCTGGGGGCAGGCTTTCCTGGTCCCATTTCTGGAAAGCCCTCCCAATTCAGCACCAGGGGCCTGCAGCCTGGACAGCCTTCCCCACGTCGGCGGCAGCCCAGTGCTGGTTAATTAACATTATCACAAGAAGGCACTTCGGCTTTAGTCAGATTTTGAATTTCCTCTTTGTTTTGGGTACCTGGAAATCATACTCTCTAGGTTTCCAGTGTATACATATATCAAAAAATTCATTGATTTAGAGTATCTGGGTTGAAGCAAGAGAGTATTTCAGAAGACTGTCTTTCCCTAAGAACTTGGTCTATTAATCTCTTTTCTACATACTTTCGCTAAATCAAAAGAAATCTGGCTTAGGAAGATTGGCTTCCAAAAATAACTGCCCACTACTTTAAACTCAATTTCACAAATACTTCTGAGAATGGCTGCTTCCCCAAGCCGCTATTCAATACCCGGAAAACAACTGCACTGATACACTGGTATCTGCTAATTCTTCAACTGCACACTTCTACCTTCACACTCATTTTTAAGAGATTTAGTGCACATTGATCCACTGGAAAGTGACATTTCATTAAGTGTATTTTCAACTTCCTGCTCAGAGCCCTTCCATTTTATTCTCCTATAATGAAAACCAGGAGCTGGCAAAACAAATCCATGTACCATCTGACTATTAAATCCTCAGAGCTAACTTCAAGAAATTTCAAGTTCAAAAGATACACAGACAATCAAGACCTTCTTGGCCTGGCTCTGCTCTCTCCTCAGCCACACACTCCTCCGTCAGATGCACACCCTGACTCCCAAGCACCTGCGCCAGGTGTCAGACGGTGGCCTTCTACTGTCTGATGATAGCACGGCTCAGCTCCCAGCCTCCCAGTGTAGCCTTGCTCGTGAACAGGACTCAGCAACTGCTCCCTCTTAGAGCGCTTTGTCTCTGTCACTGTAATTGCCTTCATATTACCGTCCAGCATCAGCCAGAGCTTCCATATACATCACCTCACTCATTTCTCACACAAAACTGTGACAGGGGACAGAAGAGGTAATTTGCCATATTTTTTTTTTCCCCAGTTCCAGCTTTCCCTACCACTCACGCCATAATTTCTTTCAGGGAGAGGATCATGTCTTCCCCATTCTTTAGTCCAAAGAGTACTTGCTGAGCCCATGAGGTGCCAGGCACTATGCTGGGCACCAGGAGAGAATAAAATGAAAGAAACGATCCCTGCCTAGAGGTGCTCACAACATAACTGTGGAGCAGGGAAGGTTGGTGGCAGACCACACACGCAGACAAAGCATGACAAAACTCCTGTTTCCTGTGTCCACATCCCCAGAAGCGGACAGTTTCCTCCTCAATGTGGAGGGCCAACCCACTCCAAGGACATAAGCAAGGAACCAGCCTGGGAGAGGGTGAGCAATATTACAAACAACTAGCCACACAACTCCCTGGCAATCACTTAGCGTTGCATGTAGCAGCTCTGTGTGTTCAAGTCTGAACTGAGAAGGATCCAAAACACTAGCTGGTGACCAGCCAGAAGCTCTTGACAATAAGAAACAGGTTGGCTGTGTCTGACCACCAGCCTTCTCTGCCCCACGACAAGGTCTGACCCTTTGGCTCCCATCCAGGTCTGGAGAACTGGCCCCCAGCGGGGCTGCCCAGCAGCAGTGGGCTGGGGGTGGTGATATGGCCACACAGGAAGAAAACAGGAGGGAGGGGAAACAGTACCCATGGCGGATGGGCATATTTGAGGAGACATCCTCTAAGAGAATCCCTCCTCTGTAAATGTGTCGTAGTTTGATTTAGACACGACATGGTATGGGGCTCTTCTTCCACTTTAAAAGTGCTGTATTTGGGCGCCTGGGTGGCTCAGTTGGTTAAGCGACTGCCTTCAGCTCAGGTCATGATCCTGGAGTCCCTGGATCGAGTCCCGCATCGGGCTCCCTGCTCGGCAGGGAGTCTGCTTCTCCCTCTGACCCTCCCCCCTCTCATGTGCTTGCTCTCTCTCATTCTCTCTCAAATAAATAAATAAAATCTAAAAAAAAAAAAAAAAGTGCTGTATTGTACTTTAAAAGGCAACATACAGCAGAGAAAGGCCTGGAGGAAAATTCCTGAAAGTAGACCCTGATTGACCCTGATTGTTTACTAACTGGTAGAGGCAGTGTTTTTAAACCATTTTTATATTTAGAAATAATTAAAGTTAGCTACCTCTTAAATACTATGCTTCTTAGGAAGTAAAACACATATACAAAGCCATCCTAAAACTTGCATGGAACCACAGAAGACCCCAAAGAGCCAAAGCTATCTTTTTTTTTTTTAATTTTTTATTGTTATGTTAATCACCATACATTACATCATTAGTTTTTGATGTAGTGTTCCATGATTCATTGTTTGCGTTATAACACCCAGTGCTCCATGCAGAACGTGCCCTCCTTAATACCCATCACCAGACTAACCCATTCCCCCACGCCCTCCCCTCTAGAACCCTCAGTTTGTTTTTCAGAGTCCATCGTCTCTCATGGTTTGTCTCCCCCTCCGATTTCCCCCCCTTCATTCTTCCCCTCCTGCTATCTTCTTTTTTTTAACATATATTGCATTATTTGTTTCGGAGGTACAGGTCTGTGACTCAAAAGTCTTGCATAATTCACAGCGCTCACCATAGCACATACCCTCCCCAATGTCTATCACCCAGCCACCCCATCCCTCCCACCACCCCCCACTCCAGCAACCCTCAGTTTGTTTCCTGAGATTAAGAATTCCTCATATCAGTGAGGTCATATGATAGATGTCTTCCTCTGATTGACTTATTTTGCTCAGCATAACACCCTCCAGTTCCATCCACGTCGTTGCAAATGGCAAGATCTCATTCCTTTTGACCATTGTATATATATACCACATCTTCTTTATCCATTCATCTATCGATGGACATCTTGAGAGCCAAAGCTATCTTGAAAAAGAACCACCAAGCTGGAAACATCATACTTCCTCACTTCACACTATGTTACAAAGCTATACTCATCACAACAGTATGGAATTGTCATAAAAAGACACATAGACCAATGGAACAAAACAGTCCAGGAATAAACCCACACATATATGGTCAATTTACAACAAAGACGCCAAGAATATATACAGTGGGGAAGGACAGTCTCTTCAATAAATGCTGTTGGGAAAACTGACAGCCATATGCCAAAGGATGAAACCAGACCTCTATTTTACACCATACACCAAATATCAACTCAAAATGGATTAAAGACTTGAACTTAGGGGTGCCTGGGTGGCTCAGTCGTTGGGCATCTGCCTTCAGCTCAGGTCATGATCCCGGGGTCCTGGGATCGAGCCCCACATCAGGCTCCCTGCTCCGCAGGAAGCCTGCTTCTCCCTCTCCCACTCCCCCTGCTTGTGTTCCCTCTCTTGCTGTGTCTCTCTCTGTCAAATAAATAAAATCTTTTTAAAAATTTTTTAAAAAAAGAGTTGAACTTAAAGGCTGAAACAGTAAAACTTCTAGAAGAAAACATAGGGGGTAAGCTTCCCTGACACCATGGCATGAGTCATGGCAAGGCTCTTTTGGATTTGACACCAAAAGCAAACACAATGAAAGCAGGAATAAACGAGAGCAAACTAAAAATCTTCCACACAGCAAGGAAACCAAAACAAAGGGCAACCTGCAGAATGGGAGAAGATATTTGCAAATCATCTATCTAATAAAGGGTTAATATCCACACTGTAAAGAACTCCTACAACTCAAGAGTGCAAAAGAAAAAAAAAATCCAATTAAAAAGCAGGCAGAGGAACTGAATAAAACATAATTCCAAAGGAAACATACCAATGGGCAACAGGCACATGGAAAGGTGCTTGGCCTCACTCATCATCAGGGAGATGCAACTCAATACCACAATGAGACATCACCTCACACCTGTTACAATGGGGGGTCATCAAAAAAGAGGCAAGAGTTGGCAAGGATGTGGGCAAAGGAAAACCCTGGTGTACTGTTCGTGGGAATGCAAACCAGTGCAGCTCCTATGGAAAACAGTATGGAGTGTCCTCAAAAAATTAAAAATAGAACTACCATGTGATCCAGCAATTCCCCTTCTGCATATATTTCCAGAGAAAATGAAAACAGGCTGTCAAAGAGCTATCTGCACGCCGAGGTTCACTGCAGCACTATTTACAATAGCCAAGATAAGGCAACAACCTTGGCACTCATCGACAGATGAACGGATAAAGAAAATGTGGTGTATGAATACAATGGAATGTTATTCAGCCATGAAAAAGGAAATCCTGCCATCATAACAGCACGGATGGACCTAGAGGGCATTATGCTCAGTCAGTCGGACAGAGAATGACAAATATATGTGGAATGTTAAAAAACTGACCTGACAGAGAAAAGATTAGTGACCATCGGGAGGCAGGTGAAGGTGGTCAGAAGGGACAGACAAAACACACAGTCACTGAGAGAGTGGATCTTAAAAGTTCTCATCGCAAGAAAAGAAATGCTTAGCTATGTGAGACGATGCACAGTCACTAGCCTGTGATCACTTCACAACACATACACACACCCCATCATTAAGCTGTACACCTCAAACTGATGTGTCTATTATTTCAGTAAAACTGACAAACATACAGAAAAGTACACAAAATTAAAGATGAGCGTGAATTATCCCAAAGGAAGCATCTATAAGATCCAGGGCTCCGCTCGAGAAACAGAACACACCCACACTCAGGCACCTCGTCCTTCCTTCTCCCCAAAGCAACCTCTGTCTTGACTTCTAACGCCAAATTTTAGGTTAGCACGGAATAAAAACAAAAAATTGTAATTCCTAAGTTCACCACCCCATTTCCTGACAGGAAAGCATTCTTTCGAGAGATATTGGGTAGTTCAGTGCAAGGTGACAGCTAGAATCGCAGTATATTCCCAAATCCAGCGGCAACTCAGCGACAGAGCCGATCGCTTTCCCCAGGGCCCCGCACCTGCCAGGACGCGGACTGCGCCCCGGGCCGGTGCGGGATGTGCGCGTGGCCCAGCACGCACGGCTCCAGTCCGCTGTTGGCCGATGACACAGCAAGGACGAGGGCGCCTCCCGGCCTCCACACTCGGGGTCACAGAGCCCCGCAGGAACACACCCGGGGCCCAGGCGGGAGCAGCGGCGGGGCGGGGCCCCCGAGTTAGAGCAGATGCCCGCGTGGGGCATACGCCGGGTCACAGGAGGCCAGCGGGCAGGGCCCTCCAGACAACGGACTGGACTCCCCACTCCCTCAACAGCCCAGCCGAGCGGCCAGAGCTAACTGGGCAGCTCCGGGAGGCCGAGGACACAGGTTCCTGCCCTGCTGCTCGGCCGTCCCCAGGGCACGGCCCACCACTGCAGAGCGAGCGCGGCCACGGCCCGGTGTCCCTCCAGCCGGAGGGCAGACACAGCCGGCGAGCCAGAGCTGCACTGTCCGGAAGGCAGCCCTGGCCTCGCTCGGCAACAACGGGGGCGTGCGACGCGGTCGCTGGCAGCCCGTGCCCAGCCGGAAGCCGGCGGTGAGCGGAGGGAGAAGGGAAGCGGGCCGGGGTCACGAGAGCCTCGGCCCAAGGGCCAGCAGGGGCCCGCGGTGCAGACTGCGTCTGGAGCCCCGCACGTGGCGGCTGAGGACCGCGCAGGCCCCCACCGCTGACAGGACACCGGCAAGGGCTTCGAGTGCGGAGGGCTGCCAGCAAATCTGTGTTTTTGGAGGTTGCTCCAGCAGCTTCACAGCAGAGGGAAACTACAGGCAAGGGGACTGGTTGGAATCCCAGAGGGAGAGACACAAGGCCTGAGCCAGGCACCTAGAGTAAGGAACCCCATCAGACAAAAAGGAGAGCGAGATGCAGAACCTGGCAAAGGCGAGAACCCTGCGTGCCCTGGGCTCTCTGCCCATAAAGTGGGCGCACTGACACCCCAAAGGCTGTCAGCATCAGGTCGTTGTCAAGGTCAAACTGCACAAAGGATGCGGAAGGCCAGTGAAAAGTAAAGTAAAACACTGTCTCAAATTAAATTTAAACAATGCCTATTGAAGAATCTCTATAACCACAAGATCATAGCCACTCTACAATTTGCATCAACTATTGTTACTATTATAGAACTCATCAATCTCTTTAAGAACTTATCAAATGCCTACAGAACTTACATTTAACATTACTGCTAATAATCTAAGCAATCATCCTTCTCTTCTTGATTGTATACTTCATTATAAGCCTGTGTCCCTTCAAAAGGAAATTCTCAAGTGGTGGGATTTGAGACATTTGCTCAAAGCCACACAATTATCAGGTTTTAATAATTATGTGCAACACTAAACATTAAATCAGCATTTGAAAATTTCCCCTTTTTTTCTGAATCAGGCAAATCCATAGTATTTGAAAGTCAACAGGAAAAGAACACACCAAAGATAAATGCTGATTATTAGTCTAGTGGAAGTAATCATCATATTTACCAAAAATATTCATTGTTACTTCTCCACATGGTATTCCACAAAGCTGCAGCTTGAACAGATCGAGGGGTCCTACGTGGCTCAAACTCGGCTCAGGGATATACTTCCCGAAGCTCAGGTCAACCACCACTGGTCACCAAAAACAATCCAATTCTTCACCTGAGTCCCTTGAAGAATGTCAATGACCAGCCACCATATAACCTAAATCCCTCTGCCTACATCTCCATTTTCCTTCTCAGCCATGAGGGCTCTGGAGTCGACAGCAAGACCTTAGTGCCGGCTCTTGGCCTGTCCTCTTCCTTCTGCCACCTGTTCTCATGCTCCTAAAGCACCTCCCCAGGGCTGCGCACTCCCTGGGCAGCTTTTGCTCTTCTCATTACTCTGATTTACTCCCTCAAAGACCCAGAAGCAGCCAAGAGAAACAGGGCCCTCCTCAAATCACAGGGGAGGGGAAGCAGAACAGATGAGCAAGCTGGAATATTCTCTAGCAGATTAGCGGAGGGGTGGGGGGGCACTGGGAATTTTCCCAGCACAAATGAATGATAGCATCATTGCCTTAAATTTTTAAAAAGTCACTGTTACCAGCAAGGATACAGAACTATACAGGTAATAGAGTCAACAGATTTTAACAACCATAGATTTTTAACAAATATATAAAAACATGAACAGAAACCCATGAATGAATACATCTTTCCTGATCCTCCAAATGTTGCCCTCGGATATAAGTAACCTCTCTGTCCCCTGAACTCTAGAACACATTACTTCTCAGTGCTGCTCTTAGAAACTTAGTATTCTACACTCTGCCACACAGTCTTTTTTTTTTTTTTTTGGTGTTGTTACTGTATTTTTTAAATTGAAGTATAGTTAGCATACAGCGTTATATTAGTTTCAGGTGTACAACATAGTGATTCTCCCTTACATACAACACCCATTGTTCATCATGGTAAGTGTGCTCTTAATGCCCCACACCTCACCCTTCCCCGCCCCCCAACCTCCCCTCTGGTAACCACCAGTCTGTTCTCTGTATTTAAGAGTCTGTTTTTTTGTTTCTCTTTTTCTTTGTTCATTTGTCTTGCTTCTTAAATTCCACATATGAGTGAAATCATGTGGTATTTGTCTTTCTCTGACTTATTTTGCTTAGCATTATACTCTCTAGCTCCATCCACATCATTGCAAATGGCAAGATTTCATTCTTTTTTATGGCTAAGTAATATTCCAGTGTATATATACCACATCTTATTTTTTTAATAAATTCAATGTATTTTTTTTATTATGTTATGTTAGTCACCATACAATACATCATTAGTTTTTGATGTGGTGATCCACGATCCATTGTTTTCATATCACACAGCCTTTTCAATGCACTCTCCTATCTATACCTCTAACAGGGTCCCTGCTCCTGCAAGAATTCCAGCCCCGCCCGAGCCCCATTGGTCCCCGAAGGCACAGCACTCCAGACCAGTGATGGGTGGCTGCTAATGAACCTGGCCCCCTCGACCCCCTCTGCCCTGCACTTGCAGCCTCCCCGCCAGTGACGCCCTTCGCCTCTTGTAATCCAGGAAGAGTGCTACCCCTTCCCTTGAGTCTCCATCTTTCTGACTGCCCCTTAAATGGGGACACTCCCCAGGGCGCCTCTTGTAATCCAGGAAGAGTGCTACCCCTTCCCTCGAGTCTCCATCTTTCTGACTGCCCCTTAAATGAGGACACTCCCCAGGGAGCCCCATTTGCTCCTCTTTACTTCTCTATTCATTCCGAGGAATCACACAATTCAGCCATTATCCCCAGCCAAGAGCCCTGGCTGGTATCAGCAGCCTCAACCTCCCTCCAAAATTCCAGCTGAAATTTCCTCAGGAGAAAACATCCCCCTGGGTGTCCGACAGGCAGCCCTGTAGCTAATGTCCCAAAGGCCCTTTGCCGCTCCCATTATCCCCGTCCCCAGTAACACTCTACCTGCTTCTGGAACTGCCCCCTCCCCCACCCCATACACAATACTGCTTTTCAACCAAACACTTCTCACACCAGTCCCCTTCTCACCACTCTCCCTTAACCTGCTGTATGCAGACTGGGATCCTCTGTGCCTCGGCCTTCCCAACAGCCTCCCATACGGCCTGACACGTGCCTGGCACATTTGCTGAAAGAAAGCTGGGATGAATCACATTTTCCTCCTACCCCCAACACCTGCTCCACCAGCGTCGCTGCTACGCGGCCACAGGAGTGACAGACGAAGGACCGGACACGTAACTGCCTGCTCACCATGTCCCGCAGGCTCACCATTCCGTAAGGTTAGCGCCTGTCATCCAAGTGTTATTGTGAAAAACTAGCAATCCAAGCATCAGACAAGGAATGCGGGTATAGTTCTAATGGGCAGACTTTACATATGCTTGCAAAGGGTCACTCGTGCGGCGTGGAGGGGCTTAGGATAGAGTTTTAGTGGACGGCCAGAGGACTAAATCACCCATAAGGGATGATCTCATCTATATGAAAAGACGTGCAGAGAAAAACCAGGAGGAAATACACCAAAATGATCAAAGCACTCAGTTCTGGGTAGCAAGATTACAGGGAATATTTTGCTGTTCTCCTTTTCTTAACTGTCCAGATTCTTCTTACAAGCAGCATTCATTACTTTTGTGATAAGAAAGAATAATATGCACAAATAAAAGCACAAACTCCTGGGGCGCCTGGGTGGCTCAGTTGTTAAGCGTCTGCCTTCGGCTCCGGTCATGATCCCAAGGTCCTGGGATCGAGCCCCACATCAGGCTCCCTGCTCCGCAGGAAGCCTGCTTCTCCCTCTCCCACTCCCCCTGCTTGTGTTCCCTCTCTTGCTGTGTCTCTCTCTGTCATATAAATATTAAAATCTTTAAAAATAAATTAAAATTAAAAAAATAAAAAAGCACAAACTCCCAAAATCTTTTGTTGTGCATTTGCAGCCCCTGGCAGAAGCCCTCCGGTTCCCCTCTCAGCACACAACTCCCCCTCCTCATCCTTCCCATGCTCCAGGCTGGAAGGGCGGCCAGGCTCTGGAAGGCAGACGCCCGCCCCCGCACCGCCCTCATCTGTCATGCAATCACCACACTGGACAGTCGGTTCTGAAGCACAAACACTTCTGTGAAGACTGGAATTGAACTGAGAAGCCAGAGAAATCAGAGCTAATAACCTTTGCTTGCTCTACCAGCTCTGGTGAGAAACCAGAGGAGAACGCTTTACCAAAACCCCACAGGGAACAGCTAAGCACTGGGATGATGGCCCAACTGGAATCCCAAACAGGTATTAACTGGTTCAGGGACGGGCCCTGCTGCCCAAACAGAAAGAAGCAGAGCCACTAGCGAACCAGATCTCTGTCAGGAAACGGTGCTCACCCTGCTCCACAAGGGCATGTCTCAGAGGGAAAGCAACAAAAAGCTCCACAGAAGACAAGACTACTGGCCTCCCGTCTCTGTTGCTAACCAGAAATTTGCTATTTTCTTGAGAAGGAGATTTATCAAAAACAAAAGCAAAAAAAAAAAACAAAAAACCTCAGCCAACTGAAGAACTCTCTCGGTTCTGTTGCCCAGACTTTACCAAAGGAAGAAGGTCAAACGTGTAAGAACACAGATTAACCGAAGGTCAAGCCGTACATTCAGAGCACTGCAGGGGGACTCCCCGCAGCCGAACAGGGCGCCATTCCACAGGTGAGGGGCTCTCCGACACCTGGCTTCTCGAGTACCAGAGTCATGCCCCCCACAAACCCTGTTCTCAAATAAGCAGAAGAAGTCTCCTCAAGAGGCCAAATGAGCTGGTAGAGAATTGGGGGGGCCTCTAAAGTTCTCAGCCCCTGCCCCATCCGACGCACTACTACATCCATCACTCCGGCCACTAGGAGTGGAGGGAGAGTACCCTCTGGAGGGCCTGCGTGCTAGATGCTTTCCTGGGCATTTTCTCTCTTCTCATAAAAATTCCGAGGTCCTCTACCTCTGAAACTAATAATATACTCTAGGTTAAGTAATTAAATTTAAATAAATTTTTTTTAAATTCTGAGGTCCCGTTTCTGTTTTACAAATGAAGAAATTGAGGCTCACAGAAGCTCAGTAACTTGCCCATGGGTGACAGACAGTAGCAGACCCCTAAATGTGGATCCAGGGCTACCATTCAAGCAAAAACTCTTTCTTAGTCCCATATTCCCTTCAGTGATACTACGCTGCCCAGGAAGAGCCAAACGTGGAAAGGCCACAGGCTGAGAGCAAGGAACCCTGAGTTTGAACCTCCTCTCCTGCGCTCCCACCTACTTGACACGAAGACACCGCTTCCTTCCTGGGCGTGACCTCCCTGCAGGGAGCTGAGTGTCGAACACTCAGGCCTGACACAAGGATTCATGAGATCAGAGAAATACAAAATCCCTTCTCTTCTCTAAAAATGCTGGCACCTTGGAGCTGTGGTTAATCCAAAGAATCTAAATCAACTGTGTTCATTTGCAATGCCGGCCTTCAACCCAGGCCCCTTGAATGGGCTATAATTTGCAAACCAGATCCAAGCAATGAAGGCCAGCAGGCCGAGTTAATTGCCAAGCCCCAGGAAGCTGTTCCAGGAAGTTAAAGCAACATGATGTGAAGCTCAGCGTCAGAACCTAAAAAACCTACGGCAAGGAGGTTTGCTTTAAGTACCAGAAATAACGTGCACTGTGCATGTCACATAGGTGGTCATCACTAACCATTTCACTAATAACAACTAGTCGTCACTATTTATTAGGTATTTTTCCCGGAGTTCCACAGAATGGCTGTTTAAATCTAGCAGAGGTAAACCCAATACCCTGCTGGGGAAAGATGGGTCTCAAACACCTCTGCAACATAGACCTCTATTCTTGAGTTGCTTGGAGAAAAGTTTCCAAGTAAAAACATTTCAAATCCCTGGCTCAACAATCTGAAATGTGAAAATGTGTTCCAAAGTGACTTTCTAATGGAGATATTGGTTATTCCCCCACCTCCCCCAAGAGATTTAAAATTACACCCTTAGAGCTAAGGCACTGATTCTTGCAGATCTCAGCTTAAAAATTATTAACACAAATTTAACCCCAAAGGAGTGACCTACCTTCAGGATAGGGCACAGCTTCGTGTTGTAGACATTGCAAAGCCTACCTGAGTCAGTTAAATATAAGTGTGCAAAGTGGAGTTTAAACCATCTAGGACAGAACTATTTTTCAGATTACTGCCAAGTTTAAGAAGTTCAGATTTGAGCCAGAAAAAGAGAAGATGAAACTTTTCCACAAAGCTCCGTAAGAGCAGAAAGAATCTTTGCATCCTTTGCACCACACACTTGGCGAGATCTCAGGGCTTCTCTGAGGATGACTGATAACGTACGCAAAGCCACCAGCACAGAAACAAAGCTGGCTCCGGATACATGGAAACTAGTTGGTTTTGTCATTTTGCAAAAGGAAAACACGGAGTCTAGTCCTGCCTCCAATGCTTACCTGGAGCCACAAATTCTACTCCCAGGGGTAATGCAGCCTCCTAGCCCTGGGCTACCACAGCAGTCTCTCCAAAGGCCCGTGAAGGAAGCCGCAGAGCAGGCATCATTCTCCCATTTTGCAGATGAGAAAGGAGAGGCCCAGAGTGGCACAGTGACCGCCCCAAGGACAAAGGAATCAGGGAACAGAACTTGGGCTGGAGCCAAGGGTGGGTTTTCCTCTTCATGCTGCATGTGGCTGTCGGCCACCCTGGTATCAGGGACCCTCCCAAGGAAACAGTGATGTGGGCTTGAATTTCCTCTCTCCTTACCAGACAGATCAGGAAGACATTCAGGCCACAACCCAACCCTCAGGGAGACTTCATTTTATGAGTTTCATGTTGCTTTTTAAAACAGCTGTATCTATCCAAGAGCACAGAACAAAAAAGAACATAGAAGAAAAAGAAAATCAGTATTTGTCATGGGGGCAGCAGCAGAGGCTGAAGACAAGGAGGGCAGGTGACATCAGGGCTCAAGAGAGTCCTTCCCTGAAGCTTTCTGGACACGTGAGATGAACTGGCCGGTTCCCCCTAGTGTACCCAAGATCGATGTTCAAGAAACAGAGAACAGCAGTTTTCCTTGGGATGCGGTGCGGTGAGGGGAGAAGGTCGAGTCTGTTGGCTGGCTGGTCTCCAAGACTCCACGGAAGCCAGCCCCCTACAGGGAAGGCGGCTCGCCAGCCTCCTCAGGGCATCTGCAGCATCGAGCATCTGACCCTGTGGCACCACCGTCCACCGGGCGACAGCTCCTGAATGGCAGGGACCATTTCTCTCCTCTGGTGTTCTCAGAAGTTGGCAGAGAACCAAGAACATTCTCATATTCAGCAAATGTTTACTGAGCACATTCGATGCGCCAGACACCGCTAGAAACGGAGGATGTGACAGTGAGGACAGAAGGCACAGCGGGCTAAACGCTGCATCCGAAAGCCCAGGGCCAGGGGGTGCTCGCGGGCTTCCTGGAGGCGAAGCCAGCCCTGCCGAAGCCAGAAACACTGAGCTGGTGTTGATCACAGCTTCTCAGAGCTCAGTACAGAGAGGGTTCTCCGAGCATTCAAGTCCCCCAGGGACACAGGTAAAATGTAGATTCCAAACTCAGGACACCTGGGGTTGGGGCCAGATGGTCTTTAGGTCCAGCTGGCTCCCAGGGGACACGGATGCTGTTGGTTGGTGGAGCATACTTTGAGTAGCAAGAATGCAGAGTATTCCAGATACACATTCCAATCTACCCAACAATCCCGTGAGATGCCTATTAACTTCCGAGCAATTTGTTTCACCTGGACCTTTGGGTAACTCGCCTGGTGTCACACAGTGGATGGCCAAGCTGGAATTTCAATCCAGGGCAATCTAACCCCCGGAACCCTTATTATACCCACCCTGTCATGCCGCTTCCAATAAATGTCTGCTCCAAGCAATCAATTAAGAAGCCAAAGCCATACAAATAAATAGAATTCATCCCAAAGTCAAAGGTAAATATTTCGCATCATCTGCACTGCTGCCCACATCCATAAATCTTAATTTTGTTACATGCCTCAATTAAACTTCAGAATGCACCCCAATATGCATTTAAAATATACACATGTACACTTCAAAATATATACAAAAATATTCAAAAAGATGAGACAGTAACTTCGGAAGACAAGGTCTGACTGGAAACTGGGTGGGGGCGGGGGTGGTAAGGACGGAAGGAAATGCACAGAAACTCTCCGCTCTACTTGGTAATGTTTCTCGTGGGGACCCATCAAACACAGCTCAGAAACCGCGTGACCCGCAGACTGGGGTGGGGAACAAGCAGGAAACGGATGGCGGGGCAGGCTGCTCTCTGTTGGCGAGCAATGTTACAGGTAAGCAAGTGAGGAGCGGGCACCGCAACAAACCTAGCGGGCCTGGATCAAGGCAGACATCCGTGTGAGCTCATGTTGAAGCTCAAGGGTGTGACCCTAAGCAGATGGATAAATCCATGGGGAATTATGTGTAGATACACAGATTAGTACGCACACAAGTACTTCCCAGCTCTGAGGGGGCTTAGAAGCAATGCCATGCCAGGGCAAATTCTTACAGAATTCCAGAAACTTTCCATAGCTCCCTGCCAACAGAAGTGGAGCCTGTTTCCCACTCTCCCTTCCCCACCCCTAGAGCCGGGGCTGCACACACAGTGACTTGCTCCCAGAGAATCCAGTATGGAAACTATTCTAGCAAACATCACTCCGGCCAGGTGATCAAGGTCAACGCCATCAGTGATACATGTGACAAGAAGGGCACGTCACCTCTTTCTTGTTGTAAGAAAAGCAGCAGAGAAACCCGAATCCAGGAACAGTCGATAAAATATCTGATTGCTACTCCTCAAAACCCTCAAGGTCACGGACAAACGACTGAGAAATTGTCACAAACCAGAGGAGATCTGAGGACTGAACTTCATCTGCTATCCTATCCTGCATGCGACCCTGGAACAGAGAGAGGACAGCGGGGGATAAACTAGTGAAAGCCGAATTAGGAACAGAGTTTGTTCACAGCAATGCAGTGATGCTGGGATCTTGCTGTGGCTGGGCCAGATGTGAACAGCAGCGGAAACTGGTAAGAGATACACAGGAACGCACTCTTATTTTTGTACCTTTTCTGCAACTTTCAATCCCTTCTAAAATAAAAAGGTGCCTTTTAAAAAGGAGATGAAACTATAAAACCTTGCATCCCAATGGCCTCTCTGGGCACCACTGTTAGGATGCTGCAGAAGGGATCTCAAGTTCTCGTACCTCCAGAGGCCAGGAAGAAGGCATGAAGCAGGCAGGAGGTGAGCACCGGGCAGAAGAGAGGGCCACGGCCTGGAAAGCACGCACCTGGTATAAACATCCAACACGAAATCCTCTGGGAGCACCGTCGAGGCCCCACACAAACCCGCAGGCTCCATCTTCCAGCCCGCTGAGTGCCAGTTTGCTCCCTCTAAACGGATGGATGGCTACTGGAGACTGCAGGGTCATGTTTACGATGGAAATGCTGCACGTTCATGCAGTTTCAGCATGTATCTTTCGAATTTTTTCATTAATACTACAGCCCAGTGTTGTATAGATCATTTCTTGAGGGAAGTTTCCTATTTCCTGGCTAAATACTGCTGTCCTGTGGTCTGGCTAGACGGAACACAGAACTCCTGGATTCTTCTAAGGAGGCTTCAGCTGCTTTGTTTCTTACCACTCGGTTGCTACTTGACAAATGTTGTTTTCTTCTTCCGGAAAGCACTACTGCAGTGAGCTTCACTCACTTGTTCAATGCCCTCTGTGTACACTGCTACGGAACAGCTCTAATGTCACACGTCAGGTCTCACTGTCATTCATACCTTCTGGCAGATGACAGGTCCTGATACTGTGAAAATACAGTCATACTTTTAGCGCTGGCGACACATCACGTTGGACCCCCACACCAGGGAAAGGCTGGCAGCAGGGACGAGGCGCAGGGAAGGGACAAGGACCCAGCCTGGGGAGGACACCAGCACGCAGGTACAGATCAGTGTCTCCAGCAGCGCTGTGAGCCACTGCGAGGGACAGCGTGCCCCCGACTAACCTAACGCAACACCGTCAGAACCACGGTGCAGTGGGAGGGTCCTGAGGACAGACCATGGAAGCTCGCAGCACTGCGGGAAGGACTCTGGACCCCAACAGAGCCACTGACGGCCATACTGTTGGGAAGGGTCTGTGCTAAGCCTCATCCCTCATGGAGAGAGCCAGAGGTTACACGCTGCTGGCCACTTGTCAAGAGCACATTTGATGTGAAGCATCCGGCACACTCCTCGGCTGCATTAATTTTCTGCTGCTGTGTAACAAATTACCACAACCTTCACAGCTAATAGTTCCCCGGGGGAAAAGGCAATTTGAACAAGCTTCAAAGAGGGTACCTTTCTCCATTGCTCTTCTAAGGTGTTTGGAAATGTCAGAGAGCTGGTTCGGAACTGCTCCCGGTGCACACCACAACACGGACATGTCTCCGCTCTTAACAGCCTGTACTGTTTCCAAAACAAACTCCAAATTTCCGTGACATTTTCACTTCTGAGCAATCCCCTGGGGAGAGGAGAACGCCGCCGGGGTTCAGGGCCGCCTGTCTGCAGCACCCCTCCAGTGCTCTCAGTCACCAGGGTGAGAATGGAATGCTCTCCCCCGGACGGTTGTGAAAATGAAAACAGGATGACGGAGAGAGCGGAGGTGGGCAAATGGAGGAGTTCTCAGGTGTATGTGAGCAGGGTGCCACTCAATCTCAGAGTGAGAAAAATAATGCTGAGCACTCCCCTCACACCAGGGGCTGTCTCAACGGTCCACATCAATTCTTAATTCTCAGCAATCCCAGGAGACCGGTATGAGTGTTACCCCCAGGGTTCCACAGATGAGACAGGGCACAGAGGGCTTACGTAACCTACCCACAGTGGCACAGCTGGTAGGTCAGGACGCCAAAGTCCATGCTCCTGAGCACGGCTTCTCTATAGACCAATGAGATTTGTAATCATGATAAATAGAATAATTACATTTGGTAGGACTTTAAACTAAAAGTTCTCTCTTATCACTGCATTCTCAAAACTACCCTTAGAGGGAAATAAAGATATTATTCCCCACCAGGGGTTCCTGGGTGGCTCAGTCAGTTAAGCGTCCCACTCTTGATTTCAGCTCAGGTCATGACCTCAGGGTCGTGAGATCAAGCCCCGCATCAGGCTCCATGCTCAGCGTGGAGTCTACTTGAGATTCTCCCTCTCCCTCTGCTCCTCTACCAACTCACACTCTCTAAATAAATAAAATCTTTAAAAAAAAAACTAATTTCTCACCATTTGAAGACGTTTATAAACAATTCCTTAACATGAAATTAAAGATTAAAAGGAAAACAGAAGCATCTTGTTTGTTCCTGGTAGGCACTGTATTTCGGAGTAATTGAACAGCCCTGTAGTTGAGCTAAAAGTGCTACTTTACAGGAGAAGGCCACTTGATCAGAGTAGAGACATAATATAGAAAAACATTTCATAAAATCTTAATGACATTAAATCAGGCAAGGATGATCAACTGATTTTAAAACCATTAGATGTATGATTGATGCATCCATATTACTGCTCAAGTACCAACGTGCAGAATATTCTCTAGTGGCAAGAGGAAGAACATGGTGGGCTCAGACCACCATCGCCCACTCCAGGGGTCAATCTCAACCTCACTGATGGCTGAAAGCCAGATACTGGGCGTCTCTGATGTGATACAATTTGAAGTACCAACTTCACCAATGAAGTGTCCTAGCCAGAAATGTTTCATCTGAATCCATTAAGTCTTTACATACAATTGGTAGTTTCCAGGAAATCAGAATAGAGAAATTGAGTAATGCTGTGGGGCAGCAAGTAGACAAATCCAGAAGGTAGCACGAATGGCCTGGTCTCTTCAACAAGCATTTAAAAAAAAAAAAGTGCTAGATTAAGACAAACAAGTGACACACGGACCAGATACAATGAGTAATCCCAGACTATATTCTGGTTTGGACTAGTTAGTTAAAACAGAACTTGGGGATCATATGAGGCAAATTTGAATATTTCCTGCATAGTAGAGGCAATGAAAATTTACTGAAATAAAAAATGGAATGGAATTAATTGAACAAAGTTATAAAACACAGTGACCTAATTTTGATCTAGGAACAAACATGCACAGGTATTCATGTATGCATGCTTATAAGAACATGCCCAAGTATTTGTGCATGCATGTTCATGAAAACACATCCACACGTATCCACACATGAACAATAAAACAACCCAGGAGGATACGCACTCTGGGTTCCCACTGGGGTTCTCTGGGCCGTGGGGAAGTGCAACTTCACTCCTTTTATTTCTGCTTGTCTCAACTGCATGATCGAATTACTTTTTGCTGGCACCGTTTCTGTAATGATAAAAAATGTCTGTCTGTCTGAATGTGCCCATGCTCCACGGATCTCCCGGTGTTGGTGAGTGGGGATGGCAGCAGCGCTCACCGCTTACGCCTATGTGAGGGCCTACTGAGAATGACAACGGTCACTTGGGGCTTCGTTCGATAAACTAAGTTCTCTCACAGAAAGAGATTTAAAAAAAAAAAAATCAGCACTTGGGGGAAGAGCTGATGGAAGAGAGACGAGGCCATTTGAAAAACACCAAGGGAATGCAGCTGGAGGCAAGAAGGCTCAACTGAAGCAGTGGGTGTGAGTGGCCGCGGAGGAGCACGCTGGGCCAAGAGCCACTGGTGAGGGGGCATCTGCAGGACACTGCCTGGCTGACCAGGTTCTGGCAGTGACAGAAGCATCACACGGGAGGCCAGAACAGAAAGAAACAGGAGAAGCCCCCTATCGCACCTCTATCAAAGGAGGAGAGAGAAGAGGCACCTGGGGGTAAGTTAGGTGCCTGGTAATGTCCAACCCGGTGAGAAAGGGGAAGGCGGGGTGGTGAAGATCTGAGCTCATCGGCAGAAGAGTCACAGAAAAGCTCAGAGAAAGTCTTCATCGACATGCCGAGAATTTAAGCCAGATGCCAGGGGTTTGGGAGAAGAGCGTGAACAAACCTAATGGAAAGAGCTGATGAAAGAAATTCAAAATTCATCTATGGCGGAAAGGAAAAGCATGTACCAACACTCACACTAGATGCAGAAGTGACGGCGTTAAGTAGCACTTGTGAAGTCTGTTACTATGACCAATGTCAAAATTCCGTGGACTAGAAAATTCTTAGTGTTACCAGGGCTTAAACAAGGTATCACTGGTATTCAGAAGATACAAAGACTATCAGAAACAATGGGAAGTTACTCAATAACCACAAGTGCTCAAAGGAAGTGGCTTCTGTCACACAATCCATGAAGTCACATCCTGAAGGCCACAGTCAATGTGTTCATTTACTTTTAGCCCAGCAAGAAAATGAACGCCAAACTACACTAGCTACAAAGATCAAAAACATCCATCACTAACAGCATCTATAAAAAGGTTATGTAAATCTCATTAATATAGAATACTGTTTAAGTGCTGTGATCCAGAGGCAATCATAAGATTAAGAACTTAAATTCTAAGACTGCCACATCATGGCCTATTTGGAGATCAGGGATTTTAAGCCCTGAGTACGCTACATGGCCTATCTTAAACCTCAGGGCGAACAGGGCTAACGGATGGACGGAGTACTGCTGGGTAAGAGGAGTCCACCCAGGAGCCCTGACCCACCTGGTGCGCAGCCATCCCGACAGAAAGCTCTTTCTGGAATGGGCTCCTGCTGCCCATTCCTCCTATATCCCGCACCTCAGGCCAAACCTCACAACCAGACTTGGGACTTCCCCTCGCCCTCTCAACACCAATTCGTGTCACAAAGAAGCGCCGATAGGGCCCAGAAGCAGCCTCTGAATTGCAGGCCCCTTTCTCCATGCTCCCCACTTCTTCTGACCTCCCTCCCCTTCCTTACCGTTTCAGGGCACAGATCCCACACATCTTGTGTCAGATTTACTCCTCAGCATTTCGTATGTTTTGAGGCTCACAAGACTAGGTGATGAGAAAAGCTACTGCTCTTGACTTGCTGTCTACACATCCCACAGTAGGTGACCTGCTCACACCCAGAGTCTGCGCACTCAGATAAGGTCCTGAGCTTAGGGTTCCAGGCCCAAGTTCCTGCCTTGCTTTTCCCCAGGCACCTTTTAAAATAACCACTGAGAGCTGAGCCCCTGAAAAGTCAGTGAACTCCGTCCCAACCACCTTATGAGTAACACGTGCTCATATCCTGCTGTCTCCTGCTCGCCTATGACCTGGGACAGAGGACTGCCCTTCCACCAGCTCTGAGAATCCCCATCGGTGCCATGAATCTCAACCTGTGGAAAGGCCTGGACTAGAATCAGGCAGGCTTATGGATTTCCTAAATGGGGGTTTCTGAACTTTCCCCAAAATAAGCATTTTAATGTGTAGATTATTAAATCTATTAATTGTATGCTTCTGTTCAGATTTTATCATAAGTGTTCATGAAAACGCCTTCCCAGGAATCCAGGTACTACGGATCAGTCACCGAGGTCCCTCAGACCGCGCTGAGAGCTCACCACGAGCTAATCTAGGAGTCACTTGAGGAAGGTCAGATCTATTCTTAGTGATACTTACGGTCCAGTCCTATAGACTGGGGGGAAAAAAAAAGGCAATTAAAAAAAAAAAACAAATACTCCATACCTTAAGGCAGCGGTTCTCCAAGCATGGTCCCCACACCAGCAGCAGCGTCACCTGTGACCTCGTGAGAAAGGCAGGCTCCCAGCCCCCATCCGGACCTACTGAATTACAAACTCTGCGGCCGGGGGCCAGCACCACTTTTAACAAGCCCCTGGGTGATTCGTATATGTGCTCATGTTTACCCACCAATGTAGCAAAAAATTAATAGCAAAAGGAATTGAGAGAATACAGCAACTTTTTAGGAGCTATTTCTTTGTCTTTCTTGCTCATTCATTCAACATTTACTGAGAGCATATCATGTGTCCGTCCCTGTATCAGGAGCTGAAAATGCAAAGATCAATAAGGGATCATCCTTAGCTTTGACTAACCATCTACAGGGGGAAGGGGCTTGTATATAATAAACGCTTTGGCAGTTGATGTTGATATTCCAAACAACATCCCAACTTCAGTACAATAAACCGTCCCTCACACACTATTTAACTCTCTCCGACAGCATCTACGGCCTCTCTGCAGAAACACCCTTGCTGATGGTTCTACCCAAACCAGCAAGCAGTCCTCAGCCCATCACCGCCTTCACTTTCCAGGGAGCACTCTTCATAAGCTGACATGTCCGTTTGCTGTTTGTCCCTTCCCTCAGAAGGTGAGCTCCAGGACCTCGTCCTGTGCACACGCGTGCACACGCACGCACGCACACACACCCCCTCCGCCATCCAGAACTGGACATGCAACAGTCGTCCAGTGAACAGGGCGGATAAACAGTTACGGGCGTTCAGAGCAGCGTCACCACAGCAGACAGAAGTCCCACAGGTGTTACGGAACCTCAACGAACATTCTTCCAACCTCTCCTTGACATTTGTTTCAGAATTCCACATGCAGTAGACTCTTCCACTTCTCTTACTGCTGAGTTTCTTATTAAGTTTTAGAGGAGTTGAGCAGATTAAAGGATTCCTTGAAGCTTTTATGCTTCACTTTGTAGAAAGAAATTCCATCTATTACTGGGACAGATTAGGAATAATTTGGAACTGAATTGGATTGGCCATTTTGTAAGCTTTTCTTATCTACCAAGGCTAATAGCAGACACTTTCCTCCTTACAACAGCCCAGGAAGAAGTCTTATTATCCACATTTTACAGATTGAAATGGAAGGTCAGACAGGCAAAAAGCTTATACTCACTGCTCTATAAATATGGCTTAAATCAATAGAGAATGTTTTGTGCTCCCTAATAAGTTTGGAGACTTAGAAATTATATGAAGAGGCAGAAGGATATTGTAGAAATAGCCCAAGCTTTGGATTCAGACACATCGGGCTTTGAATTTTAACTTCTACTGTGTACCTGCTTGCCGTTGGGCATGTTACTTAATCTTCCAGAGCTGTGCAGTGACTTCCACTTGCACACTGTGAGGTGGGAGCATGAGAGAAGTAATCTGTAATACCGCTTCAAGTGCTAAATCTCCCCGGCGTCACATCCCAAGACGCTCCGGCCAGCACGCTCCACGTCCTTGAGCGAGTACATGACCATGAACCAATGGCCTAATATGCTTTCTCCTCCCAGATGAAGGGAACCTTAATTCTGCTACCCCAGGCCCCAAAAGGCTCATGGAACCTTTTCTCACCCATAACACTGCTTAAGAAAATATGCTCTTTGCATAACGTAGCAAATGTATTCAAGTTAAAAAAAAAAAAAAAGACTGTTTCTTAAGCAGATGCTTCCAATCAGTCCATTTATAAACACAATTACTAAAATATAAGAGTGCATAAGAACTTTATGAACATCCCACATTTCTTTATATAGTTTATAGTTCTTTATTATAAAAGCTGAAGCAATACAAAACATTTAACATGATGTAAGATATCATCTGAATGTGTTGGGATTCTGAAGAATCCCAGAGTTAAACCTTACTATGATGGAGAAGAATTTAACTTTACAGTCTTGCTTTGCCACACGACGCAAATCTCTTCATAGAAGACAGAATTCCCAAGGAGAGGGAATATTTGAACTATAACCCAGACCATGTGGATCAAGAGCAATCTACTGAAGGCTGAGCGCTCTGCCAGGTGGCAGGGAACACCCCGCAGCCGTGAGGAGCTTCTATTCCAGGAACTTGGGGACATATGCACAGAATGACAATGGAGGTGGGAGCAGGCAGCAGGTGGGGACAGGGAAGGAGTGCCGGGCTCTACTTGGGTGAAGGCTGGACAGACACATTAACAGCAAAGCGTGGCCGTACAAGAGGACTGGGAACAGGCCCAGAACCCAAGGTATGGAGAAGGAACCTCCAATCCAAGGGGACAGCCAGCGCCAGCGAGGAGCAGTGTGAGCGGGCACGGCTGTGGAGCCAGGAGCGGTGCGTGGTCACCCGGAAGCACAGCGGGAGGCGAAGCGTGCATGGGATCGGGCTGAGGAAGTGCCCTTCTAGTTCTAGTTTGCTGAGAGTTTTATCAGGAGCCCACATTGTACCTTGTCAGATGCTGCTTCTCCAGTAAGATGCTCGCATAGTTTTCCTTTCTTGGTTTGTTGATATAAAGAACTACATTTGTCGGCTTTCTAACATCAAACCAACCTCGCATTCCTCAGATAAACCCTACTCCTCAGTATTTTACATATTGTGGAATCCAATATGCTAACACGTTACTTAAAATGGTGCTCAGGAGTCTTCGTTGCTGTTTTCAACTCTGTCTGCCTTTGCCTTCAGGGCAGTGCGGACCTCACAGAATGGGTCAGGAGTATTCCCACCTTCAAGCTCCCTGAAAGAAGAGTTTAGGTAAAACTCCTATTCATCCTCCTTCAATGTCTGGTGAGATGCAGGAGTGAAGCCACCCAGGCCTGATTTGCTCTATGGTGAGGGTTTTAACCAAAAATTCTGTTTCTGTATTTCCATAATGGACACAGAAACAGCTACTGAGAACAGCCCTGTCTGTAAGCTCTGTTGTGTTGGGTCTTCCAAAGATTTGGTCTAGTTCATGTCGGTGTTCAGATTTACGGGCATTGAGCTGCTCACGACAACGCTCTACCTTCTCCCTCTCTATAGAGTCTGGAGCGATGCCACCTCCTCTGCCCCTGTCTTCTATCGTGTCTTTCTCTCCCATTGCGCTGGCTGCAAGTTGCTAAATTTCATTCATTTTTCTCAAAAAACAAGCTTTTGGTTTCCTTGTCTCTATTAGGGTTTTCGTTTCTGATTTCATTGCTTTGTGTTCCGATCTTTATTTCCTTGTTTATGGTAGGTTTAATTTCCATTTTTCCTACTTTCTTAAAGTTGAAGCAGGGGTCTCGACTTGAGAACCTCCTCCTCCTCCAAGGCAGGCCTCAAGTACGCCACGTGCCCAAGCAAACACTGCGTTAGCAGCGCCCAGATACTACACTGTGCTTTCATGTTCACTTGTGTCAAAATACTTTCTATTTTTATTTTGTTCTCTCTTCTTTGGCCCATGGGCTCTTTGTAAGTGTGTCATTTTGTTTCCAAACATTTGAAAAATCCTCAAAGATTTAGTTATTGGATTCCAAGTTCATTACTGTCAGAGAATATACTTTGCAAAATGAGAATCCTTTGAAATTGAGATTTGTTTCGTGGCCCTCTTCAACAGTCCCAGTTCCCCAGAGAACAGAGCCACAGAACCAAAAGACAAAAAAACCCCTCAGAGGTGGGAGCAGCAGCAGATCACCCCTGGCCACGTGCCACCAGGACGTCAAGGCCCTGGGCCCAGGGAACCAGGGGTCCGGACGTGCAACTGTCTAAGCTCCATGAGGACAGCCTCCCCTGGCTCCCCATGCTCACTTCCACTCCAGAGTGGCCTCCCGTGGAAGCCGGGGAAAAAGAACTGCAGCTGGCCTCCTCCGACTCAGCCTCTTGTCCAGCAAGAGCCTTGCCCCAAATTGTCAGAACATGTTTGTGCGTCAGTTCACTCCACAACTACTTCTGGAACACTCGCTGTGTGCGGGGCGCTCTGCTCGGCCTGGAGACGGGACAGCGGCAGGAGGAGAGGCTCTGGCAGGACGGACATGCTGGCGGGACCCCACAGAGCACGAAGGCAGCAGGACAGCAAGCATGTGGCCAGGGCAACGGAGCAGAGTCCCTGCGGAGGCTCCTGGGACGAGGTGGCGGCCTGCAGCACGTGTGGGGGGGGGAAGGGGGGTGCGAAGGTGAAGCGTGAGGTGGGGCCCAGCCTGGCAAGTCCACGCGACAGAACACCGGCCCGTGTGGGAGAGGTGGGCAGGGTCCAGGCTGGGGGGCTCTGCTGCTCCCTAACCAGGAAGGCCCTGGACGAGCCTTCAGCACACCCTTGCACTCCCCAACTCAGGCAACCCCCACTGTTGTTCCTCCTACGCAAGCTGTCCAAATAGTCCTTCAATGGCTCTTCACTAACAACCGAGTGGGAGAACAGATTTTCTCCCCAAACTGCAGGTCAGGAAAGCAAGGCTCGGGTGTTGTGAGTGGGTGACTGGGACAGGGGCTGGGTTGTGCAGGGTGTCAGGGCAGCGGCGAGAACAGAGGAAGTGAAGGTGCATGAGCACCAAGCTTGCAGCTCAAACCCAAGCTTCCACGGAAAGCAGCCAGCATGATACCCGGCTCCCGGCAGAGGAGCCCCGGGGTGAAGCTGCCGCCAGGGCGGCTACAGCCATCACACCTATTCTCTAGGATTTTTAAAGATAAGATGTTGTTGACCAGGGCGGGCATGCACCAACAAGCTCCCAGGAGCCAGATACGCACAGAGCCCAGAAGCAGGCCCGTTCCCGCCCCTTCTCGCAAACTTGCTTTGGTTAGGACTCCCGAGTTCTCCAGCAGGCCTTCTGCAGGCACGGGGTGTGCACGGAGCATGCTGTCGGCGGAGGGCAGGCCGTGGTTAGCAGCCAGAGCTCAGCCAGCTCCCACATTTGCTGTGTAGTCCAGCCCTGGAGGCTGAAGCTGGACGCTCCCAACAGGCAGGGCTGTGGGGACCCTCACTGATACACTCAGCACAGGCCCACTCAGGGGAGAAGCCTCCCACTCACTCCGCCAGCCCACGGCAGGCCAGCCCAGGTCCTGGTGCCTCGGGAGGGCTTCGGTGGAGCCCTGGCCGCTCCAGTCCTGCTGCCACACTGAGTGCACACAGGCTCTAACTCAGGGGTCAGTACTCGCCTCGCCAACCCTGGGGAAGCCGGGCTAAGCAGGAGTAACTGCAAACGACCTACTCCAGTCAGTGACCCCCGGACCCCACCCATCCCCAGCTGCTCCCTTTTAACCAGCAGGACTCACTTAATCAAATCTTTTCTTTTAATTTACCAGAATAAAGTCTGTTTGTTATTACTTCTTGATTTGGTCCAGCTTTTTCCCCCTGCCAAGCTCTGACATTAAACCTCCCAAATACCCTACACAGGAAGGTTACTCCATTTTACAGATGGGAAACTGAGGGTCAGGAGAGGCCTTATGTAAACTGACTGGTAGGAATACTACTTCTCACATGCAGCCACTTCACACACCTCGTCTCAACCCTAGAAATTCTTCACGTTGGTGCGCGGCGGTGCGTGGAAAACCAGTCACGAACACGGATAGACACAGTCAGAGCTGGTGGAACAGGGGAAGCAACCTTTCTGGGAAATCTCAAGAAACACATGGTGCCATCTCCCACTTCTGCAGGGGCTCCCTAGAAGCTGCTTTCACTGAATTACTGGTCTCCATGACTACACCATTCTTCGGCGATAATTTTACAGGTTTAGCACATTTCCAATTAGGTCACGTTATTCCTGCTCTGGGAGCAGAACTGGGGAACAAGCTCAGCAGAGCCAAGAAGCCCAGGTGACAGATGCCCCCACAGCACAACTCCCGCCCACTCCCCAGGAGTACAACCGAACCACAGAAGACTCACCTCCACAACCAGGAAAAACTGCCTCACTTCATTGGTTACCAGCACCACGAGGCCTCCGAAGAAAGAGGGCTGTTCCTGCGTGCCTGTGAATGCCCACACACCCCTTCCCGCCCGCCGATGTCAAGTGTCTGTCACCTCAGTGCTGTCCTCCACACAGAGGAGCCTGTCCGACTCAGGGTCCAACCCCAGGGTAAGGTTAGTAGAAGGAACATGGATTCAGACCCTTAATGCCCCACCTGCTAACCCTATGACCTTGGGCGAGTGACATAACCTCCGTAAACCTGTTTCCTACTTACCTAGTAGGGTGTTTGCCCAGCTGGTGTACGTGTGAGTGTTTAGCACCCAGCAGAGCTCCTGGCCTGCAGAACACACTTCACAAATGCTAGTTCTTTTCCTTTCAGTTTTCTTGGTAAGAAACTAGTTGAGGAGGGCCCCCAGGCTCTCTGAGGAAAGTGGCAGAAGCTTTCATGTGGGTGATGGGTATACTTCAAAGTGCTGAGACACGGAAACTGAACGCCAAAGTCCAGTGGGGGCCAAATCCTAAGGGCATGGATGCAGGAATTGGGGTACCCAAAATATATAAAGAGCTTATATAATTCAACAGCCCCCAAAATACATAATCCAATTAAAAATGGGTAGAAGACATGAACAGACATTTCTCCAAAGAAGACATCCAAATGGCCAACAGACACCTGAAAAGATGCTCAAAATCACTCATCATCAGGGAAATGCGAATCAAAACTGCCATGAGATATCACCTCACACCTGTCAGAATGGCTAAAATCAACAACACAAGAAACAAAGATGTTGGCGAGAAAGGGGAACCCTCACGCACTGTTGGTGGGAATGCAAGCTGGTGCAGCCACTCTGGAGAACAGTATGGAGGTTCCTCAAAAAGTTAAAACTAGAGCAACCCTACGACCCAGCAACTCGCACTGGGTATTTACCCAAAAGCTACAAAAACACTAATTTAAAGGGATACATGCAGCCTGATATTTACTGCAGCGTTATCTACAACAGCCAAACGATGGAAGCAGCCCAAGTGTCCGACAGATGAATGGATAAAGAAAATGTGATATATATAATATATATATATATACACAATGGAATATTACTCAGCCATAAAAAAGAATGAAATCTCACCATCTGCAACAACATGGACAGAGCTAGGGAGTATAATGCTAAGTGAAATAAGTCAGGAAAAGAAATACCTTATGATTTCACTCATATGTGGAATTTAAGAAACAAATGAGCAAAGGAAAAAAAGAAAAAGAAAAAAAGAAAGGGAGGCAAACCAAGATACAGACTCTTAGCCATACAGAACACACTGGTAGTTCCCAGAGCGCAGGTGGGTGGGGTGGGGGGTGGGGAAAACAGGTGATGGGGATGAAGAGTACACTTGTCATGATGAGCACAGAGTAATTACAGAATTGCTGAATCCATGTATTGTGCACCTGAAACTAATATAACACTGTATGTTCACTACACTGGAATTACAATTTTTAAAAAGAGACATTGAGGCTATTCATAAGCAAAATTCAGGAGAGGGTACAGGGAAAGACGGTGTCACAGTACAATGGAGAGGGACTGGAGTGGCGGACAGATGTCACATGACCTGGGAGCCACGGGCCTCTCTTTAGAGGAGACCATCTACTCAAGAAGTTGTCGTAAGAATGTAGAAGGACAATTTCTACACGTGCCTGACACACAGGATGTCCTCAGCAGATGGTAACATGTTTCAGTGAGTACATGTCAGGACACTCACGCTCATCTACATCTATATACATTTATCATCATCCAAGAAACAACGCATTCAGCCTTGCGACGCTCGATTCAAGAAAGCACAGCTGAGGCCACAGTACCCGAGAGACTGAATTACGACCTCCTGGATTTTGAAGTTGGGCCTCCAACTCCAAGAGTGCCCCGTGGGGAAGGCCACATGGCCGCGGAGCTGAACCGCAGAGGGAAGCCGGAGTGCCGAGGGGCCTGGGCAGGAGAACGGCTACCCGTCCAGGGTTGGCCATCAGGAGGCTCCAGGGGATGTCACACCCAAGGGCCCACGAGGACGGCAGTGCTCCAGCTTCGCCACAAATCCAGTGCTTTGTGGTTCCAGGCTTGAGTGCTGTTGCACGCCTCCTGCCTTCCTTCCTCTGGTGGGAAGCATCGTCCCACACCCCAGCCCCGCTGGCTCACAGGGGAGCCCTGACGCCCAGCAATCAAGCTACAGTGTGAGCACGCCTGCGGCTACAGCTCCCGGCTGCACCACTCCCCTGCATGGCCCTCAGTGGACAAGACGCTCCCCTAAAACCTACCTCCTCGTAACTGCCATCCACGGACAGGACCTCAGTCAAGGAAAAGCAGCTTGTTTCCCTCCTGCCCTGACCTCACTTCAGAGAGCATCCATGCTCCAGATTCGCTGTGCCAGACTCACAACCAGCATGGCCAAGCTCTCCTGCTGGGTCTCACCAGTCACGGCCCCTCGGACACGCTGGCATGTACCTCACAAGGCTGGGCCTCAACACGTGCTGACTTGACAAGTCATCCTGGTGACCCTGCTGCTTGTACCCCCACCGTCGCTGTGAACCTCTGGTCCTCTCACTACGCCCTGTCCCTGGGTGGGTGTGGGCAAGCAGAGCTTTCCCAAATACTGAAGTTGTCCCCAAAGCTTCAAGCTCCAGTTCAGGCCTCTCCTAGGGCCCTTGGAAACAGCAGTCTCTACCCCACCAGAAACCCTAAGGAACCTCTGCACGGATGTCGTATACTCACTCAGTCTTCCTCAGGGCTTAGAAACCAATTAGTGGAAGGAGCTCCCAAAGGCTTAAGTTTATGAGATGAATACCTGAACTGAGAATGATTAGGCAATAAATACACTTTTCAATGATCAGGGAAAAGGTAGGAAATTTTCCACTTTAATCACTGTACTCCTTGACTCAACCCCCAAATTCCCAGTATTTCATGGAACAGAGAGTTAGCAACAACACAGCCACGGAAGCTGCACTGTAACTGCTTTCCAGAACATTCCACAGAATGGAAAATACTGAAACACCAGCTCCCCACGAACACGATTCTGTTAACACATGCATCCTTCCCTTTCCGAAAAACACCCAACACTTCGCCTCTGAAGGCGTGGCGGAAACCATGAACACCAAGCCGCCGAGCAGACGGACTCACCTTCACGTGGCTCGGGTCCCCCGGCTTGCTGCCTTCAGGTGGGTTCACGGGCTTGCTCTCCACTCGAGGCCTAACCACCTGTCGGAAGGGACTGCACAGTGGAAAGCCACTCACACTGATTCCATCTAGAAGAGCAAAATTTCAAGATGTTAGCACATAGATAATATAGGGTACTTTAAATCTGTTTTCCTGAACTTGAGTTCAACCATTGGTTTTGAACAAAAGGAAAGCAGACAATTTTACAGGTGGATCCCAAAAAAAGACGGAGAAACAATGACCAACACAGAATAATGAGCATCCCTGATGTCCAGACTGTGGTCCCGAATTATCACTCACCCTTTTAGTGAAAAGAAACCAGGGCTTCTCAAAGAAACCAAGGATGCCAACTCAGTGGCAGGAAATGGACAGATGAGCTTTGAACCTCTCCTTCCACGGGAGAGCAAGGAAACCAAGACTACAAGGGTGGTGTCAAAAGCCTCTGCACCCGATTCGAGAGGCTCCCACCGGCTAAAGAGGAGACAGTTCAAACTTGAAGAGTGATAGTAATTGCAACTGATTGACATTCTTCAAGTAGGTTTAAATCCATAGTTAACAGATCCAATTTAAATCCCTTTTTAATCCATGTGTTCACAGTAATTTTTTCAAAAAGTAAACGGCTCCCCGTGGAGGTTAAGAATCTACTCATTTTCCTGAAAACTGGTGAATAAAAGAATCAAGCATTTATGGGCACCTGGGTGGCTCAGTTAAGCAACTGTCTTTGGCTCAGGTCATGATCCTGGAGTCCTGGGATCAAGTCCCGAATCGGACTCCCTGCTCGGCGGGGAGTCTGCTTCTCCCCTCTGACCTCCCCCCCTCTCATGCTCTCTCTCTCTCTCTCATTCTCTCTCTCTCAAATAAATAAATAAAATCTTAAAAAAAAAAAGAATCAAGCATTTAAACTCTATTTCTTATTTGAACTGCACAGCTCAATGACCAAATAATAAGGCAACATATATCTTTATAAAAGTATTCTAACAAAATGAAAAACAAGGGATAAAACTGGAATACTATTTTACAACCCCTAGCCCAGGATTTTTCAACCTCGACACTACGGAGACGTGGGGCTGGACATTCCTTATGTTGGGGCTGTGCTGGGCACGCAGGAGACTTAGCATCTCTGGCCTCGACTCACAAGATGCCAGGAGCAACCTCCCCCCAGGCTGTAATAACCACAAACTGCCAAATGTCCCTTGGAAGGGTGGGGGCAAAATGGCCCTTGGTTGAGAACCACTGACCTAGGCAATGAGCATGAGTGATTTCTAACATCACAAAAAGAGAAAGAGCCAGACATTTCCTGTCTCGTGAGGTAAGAACACAAGACCACCACCGGATATGCCAGAAGGATCAGAGATGAACCGGATCAAGCTTCTGGATCTAGCTGCCCATTTGCAGGAGGGAGGGGCACAGAAGAACAGGTTAAACCCCACCCACAAGCATGCAAGCAACAAAGCCCATGCTACAGAAAGCTCTTTGGGTCAGATGTCCCAGGTTCTTCAACATATAAATTACAAGGAAAAGCAAAGAATGGGAATACTTGTACATGAAGAGAAACTTACATTTAAATAAATGGGCAAGAATAAACTATTCTATCTAGTGATTAGTAAACATCAGGATAGTGTTTCCTTTGGGGGTAAGGATGATGAGAGGCTACTCAGCTGGCGATGCTCTGGCATTTGATTCAGGTGATGGATTGAAGAGGTTTACCTTATAACAACTCAAACTATGTGTTCGTTTAATTTCGTTTTAACTTTTTATTTATTGTTTTAATTCCAGTATAATTAACATACAGTGTTATTAGTTCCAAGTGTGCAATACGGGGATTCAACAATTCTCTACATTCCTCAGGGCCCAAGATACATGGACCCTCCTTAATCCCCTTCACCTATTTCACCCATCCCCCACCACCTCCAGAATCTGTTTCTAATTTCAATAAAACAGTTTAAAAACACAATTCTGTTTTTGTTTTTGTTTTTTTTCAAAAAAATTTTGACTTATTTTTCAAATAAGGAACAGTGTCAGGATTCACATTTAAGTGTGCCTGGCCCTCTACTTTCTGGGACACTGTTCCATTTGCACATAAGTCTACTTAAATTGACAGGTCTGAGGTGTCTACTGTGGAAATGAGTTCCCAATTAGCTAAAAACAAACAAACAAACAAACAAAAAACAGCTGAATTAGTGAGTTTTTTAACAATAGTTTTATTATCTTGTGTCCTGCCAAAATATATCCCTTGTCAATCCCCGTTCTGCTCTGTGTTTCTTCATCTTTGTGCATTTCCGATTCTCTTCCCTCTGACAACCATCTTTGTGATATCCCAAATTGTCAGTTCAAATGCTGCCTCTTCCGCAGTGCGTCCCCCTAGTCGCTGTGGCTGAAAGCAAGAACTCTTCCTCAGCGTCCGACACCTCATCCACCCTACGGGCCATGCTCACAGCATGTAGTCTCTACCAAGAAGACAGGCCGCATGGCAGGGCCACGGGGACGTCAGATGGGCCAGGAACTTCTACACCATCTGGCTGAGTAATCTTTACCAAGTTACTTAACCTCTCTGAGTTTTCAAATTCCTCATCCCTAAAATGGGAGCAACCAGAACACATAAGCTGCACGACTGCCTGGAAGAATGAGCTCTTACATATAAAGTGTTTGTCACGACGCCTGGGACCTGGCGCCTGTTCCACAGAAACAGCTTGTGTTATTAGAGCAACTCACGCACAGGTCCTGGACTCCTTAGTGGAGTATCAGCTCCTTGAAGACAGTTCTCACTTCACTGCTGTATCTCCCACAGCAGCTCACACAGGCTCTAGCAAGTCAACTCTCAGTAAATATTAAGGCAATGAAGTAATAAGTTACAGAGCCAAATGTTTCACTCGGTTTACACCCCATGTTTACCAAAAACTCCATCACCCCCAAAGTCACATGCGACCATCAACTCTTGGTTTGTTGAAATCCCATCATTCAAAGCCCCAGCCCACAGCTGTTACAGCTGAAGGAGCTTCCCCTCCCCACTGTCCACTCCCCCAGCACCATGGGCACTATCTAGAAAAGCTCTCCACCACACTATGGGGCTTGCAAGTCTGCAAGGGGGCTCACATTATGAACACATACACTGCAAAACCTAAACCCACACTTGTCAGCAACCTGTCCTAGACACTAGGTCATCCTCTGCCTGTGAGCTCAAGACCACGGTCACTCAGCCCCTAGGTCATCCTCTGATGGGTGAAGGCCAGATGCCCAAAAGTATTTTAAATACTATCAGTGTCACCCTGACTCACACATTCACACACAGCCTGGGACACAGCGTACCCTGCTCTTCCCTAGGGAAAGCTCCCATCATCAGCAAATTACACAAATGCCACTAGTTCCCAAAGGACACGGGTTCTTTTTTGCCTTGGAAATACCAGTCCTTGTTCACACTAACACAATGCTAATGTCTCCATTTCTGCAAGTGGTCTGGAGCCCTGGACTGCAAGGGGAGGGTGTCGTAAAGCCAGGCTCCCCCCTTCTCCTTGTTCCTTCTCCACCCAGCTGGCTCTGACGGGACCAGGGGTAGCCCTAATCCAGCCATGGCCAGAAATGGAAGCATCCCATCAACAGTAGCTGATCCAGACAGAAGATACCAGAAGGGTCACACACAGTCTTCGTAGGAGATTTCATCTATGAATTCTAGGGGGAGAAGCTGCGGGTGGGAGGTATCTTCCTTTGAATGACAGCTATGAAGACGCAGGTATGGGGCCTTCATGCTGCCATCCTTCCCACCACACTGAGAGAATCTGAGCAGCTCACACAACCCTCTGAACCTCTATTTTCTTGGCTCAAAAATGGGAACCACTTCAAGGGAATCCATGAAAATACAAATCTGCAATGTCTTCGAACTGGAAGGATCTAGGATATGCACTTAGCAAAAAAAAAAAAGCTGAAAATTACATCTGAAATGTGCCTCCTTTTTGGACACAGACCTCAAAACTTCAAAGAAACCTCAAAAACCTATAATCTTCAAGCTCAGAAAAAGACTACAAAAATCTCTCTACAACTTCTTTATAGACTATTCTGCCCTCTAATCCAACTGAGGATGAAAAAGACAGGTAACGGGTAAATATGAGTGGAGACAGAAAGGAGCCTTTGGAAGGTCGGGAGAGAGGCCAGAGCCCAGACAAGGATGGGGCTGGAGAGGAGCCGCCGCACAAGGTGTAAGGGAGGAGATGAGCAAACCAAGTGCTCCAGGAGCAAACCCCCCCCCCCACCTCCCCTCACCCCCATGCCCATGGACGAGCAGCTCTCCAGCTCGGCTGGGCTGCATGAGAGAAAATTCTGCTTCATCACTCGGGAAATTTTTCTGCCAACACAGGCCATCACAAATAGAACAGAGAACAGATTGGAATGACAATTAATGGGAAGACAAGACCAAAAAAGTTACAAACAGACGAAGGCAGCCTAGTAGGAGGACCAGAGTGGAGTGGATTTCTCGGGGTATTTAAGAATGGGATGAGTCTGCTAGATCACAATGAATCAAACTGAGCTTGAGAGAACTGCATAGTTACTGTTTATAGTGCTTAATTTTTCTGTTAAGAGCATCTCTGTGGGCAATTCAGAAATACAATTTTGTGTACTAAAATAACAGGTTCCTGAATTCAGCTGCATCCCAACCACAGTGACAACTTGAGAGGTTGACAGCTCAAAGGGGGACCCATGCGGCAGAAAGAAATGGCAGTCACAACAAACAGCTGTAGTGGGGGGAGGGGTGGTGACAGTGTTTACGTGTGCTGGGCATGGCCCTGGGCCCCAACACACGCCATCGAACAGTCCCCCACTCCCTGCAAGGAGCACTGTTTTTCTCGACTCTGTAGATGAAGCTGAAGAGTCTGAGAACATAACTCAGTAACACCACACAGCTCATCAGAAGTGGATGCAGGACGCAGGACTGTCGGATTTGGGTCTACCCAGCAAAACTGCAACCACACATTTCTGTCCCCACATGAGCTTCTATGAAACCTCACCAGCCAGGCTGTTGTGTGGCCCACCATGTACCATCCCATAAGCCACGTGACCCTAAACCCATTGTAAGGAGCCTCACAATGGCTTAGCATCCATCTCCACTGGTGGATCTCAAGGCATGTGCACATTTTTGCACACTTTCAAAAGAATCTAATGCTTAAGGCTGAGCATCAATTTCTCTCATGACAAGTTACATGGATTGGAATAAGATGTAACTAGAACAAAATACATTTTCAAAGGCAGAAAGAGACAATGATCTCCCAGTAGGGGTTTGTCAATATGCTTTTCCAGGCAGAATATATTTTGAGGATGCATTTTTTATTCTTAAAATCCATGGGTGCCAAAAGAAAAAAAAAGTCCATCTGGTATCTGGCTATCATAAAATATCCTCCAGAAAACCAAAAGAGTAGAAGCATTTGGCTCAGAAATTAGCCAATACTCATCCTCAATTTCCATAGGAAAAGCAGGGAGTTCATTCACTCAGAAACTCTAGGATAGGCTTAGGAAAGAAAATTCATGTAGTAACAGGGGCCTTCATCTACCATCCAGACAAAGCAGTCCTCACTCCCACGGCAGCCCTGCTTTGACGCTGGGCTCCCTCTGTTGGAGGCTCCACTCAGCCCTGTGCCTTCGAGGGCCTCAGGAACCTGCATGTACGTGGCTGCTTCATAACTACCCACTGAGCGTGTGGGTGGTTCCCAGCTTGCTTTCCTAGGCCCACAGACAGGAGCTCCTCAGTAGAACCTATGCTCTGTGCTTTCCATCTACCGGAGTGACACTCACCTATCCCCACACCGCCACCGCAACACCTGCTCTGACCTCTGGCAGCTCCCATCTACTCCCTGTACTTTTTCTCCATCCGTCAGCCCCCTTGCCCTCTCCCTCTCTTCCTTCTCCAGCCTTAGATTCCACAGTCAAACCAAAGGGCATGACACGTCCTCTCTAAAGGATCAGATAGTATTCTCGGCTTTGTGAGCTACAGATCTCTGCCATGGGCACCAGCAGCTGCCGACATCCGTGAACACACGGGGTGGCTGCGTTCCAGTAGCCCCGAGACAGGCAGCAGGCCTGCTGGCCAGGGCACAGCTGGTGACCCCTCCCTGGAAAGCACCCATCATTCCCCTGCCTGTTCTCCCCTTAAGCTCACCTGACAAGACCCCACTCCAGGCTAACTCCATCTATGTTCTCCACAGTGGCACCTGAAGCCCAAGATCGATGGGGGAAAACCACGCACGGTGCCAAGCAGGCTGTCTTCAGACACACAACCACACACCTGGGCCCATTCTCGCCACCGCTGAGCATCCTACCATATCCGGAGTAAGTCCTCCCTCTCCTCCCAAGTCACTACCACCCTCTCCCCCGCCCCCTCCCTGCTGAGAAGCCGATCCCAGGAGAAGCAGAGAGGCAACCAGAGGAGAGGGGAGGACCAGCCCCTCTCCCATCACTGCTCCTCCACCCACCTGCATCTAGGACCACACTAGTGTTCCTGTTAAGGGACAGCCTGGCTCCTCCCACATCCCAGATGCTCCCTGTGAACACCCACCCTGGGCAGTCTGCAGCTCTGCCCCTTTCCTTTTTAACATTCTTACTGAGATGTAATCAGCATAGAATAACCTGCAGAAGTTTAAAGTATACAACTCGGGGAGTTGACATTCCTCAAACAATCAATGTGATCAAGATAGTGAACATATCCATCGACTGCAAGCTTCCCTGTGCACCCTTGTGCCTCTACCCACCGCCATCCTCCCCAAGCCTCCTCCTAGCCCCACATAAGCACTACTGTTACCACAGGGGCGTTCGCATTTTCCAGAAGTTAATTCAGATGGAATTGGACACATTATACGCTCTTTTCTGTCAGGCTTCTCTCGCTCAGCATACTCATCTAGAGCTAATTCTAACATACTATGTGTATCCACGGTAGAAGCTTTTAATTGAACAGAATTCCAGTGAATGGCTCTGACAACTTGTTTATTCATTCACCTACTTATGAACACTTAGACTGCTTCGACCTTTTGATTGTGACAAATAAAGCTGCTCTGAACACTTGTGTACAAGTCACTGGATGGACATATGCTTTCATTTCTCTGGGTTAAATATCCAGGAGAAAAATGGCTGGGTCCTTTGGTAAGTGTATGTTTGATTTTCCACGAAAGTTGTTAATGAGCTATTAATGTTTGTCAATAATCAGAAGGACTCAAAAGAACAAGGAAGAAGAGACTATCAAAAATGAGCAGGCAATTTGAGAAAGAACAGGGCATGACCTCTAAAACTGAGAGACAGGACCACGTAACGCTCATCAAAGAGCACATCCGAGAGTCAGGAACCACAGACAACCAAGGGATCCAAGGTGTGGCTCCACCCGGCCGCACACGAGGCACACTCCACACAGAACGGCATCTGTCTGTCCCTCAGAGGCAAGTGTGAAATCCACGCCACAGCAAGGCCTCCTCACAACACCCAAGGGGGACAAGAGGCCGCAAGAGCCAATTTCCAGTAAGATCCCACCTTGGAGCCTGATGACAATGCTTCCCTTTGCTGGAAAGGGACACCATTCGAGTCCCTGGCCACACAGGAGACCAACTAGAGTGGACTTTAAATCCATGTAACAGTTCTGTTGGCATCAGGATATTACTGAGTCGTGTCCTCTAAAGATGGTTAGTGGGTGAGACTGAAGCAGGGGACACTCAGCCCAAGATAAGGACGCTCGTGGCTGCTGGAGACAGGGCCCGGACATGTGTGTCCACGAGCGCAGCCTTCTCTTCTCTGGACACCTTCGAGAGAAGTCAACACTTCCCAGCAGTCGGCCACCTCTGCATGCCGCTGACGAAGACGGGCAGCTCCCCTGGTCAGCACACACAGACCCTGGCATGGACAACAGTGCCCTGCACGGACCTCTCCCCTAGACCGGAAGCACCTCGGGCAGCAACTGCACATCTTTCGTCTGCACTTAAACCGCCTATCACGGCACCCAGCATGAGGCATATGGAGGAAGATCTGCTGGGTGAGCACATACGCCTCATCATTTCCTCCGTTACTAAGTGATGGGAAAGGCCTCACACCCTCAGGCCACTGCCTGGCACGCAGGGGGTCCAGGGCCAACCTCCAGGGCCATCAGTCAGATGGACGGGGATGCACAGGCCCCCTAAAGCTGCGTGACATGGCAGCCCAAGCTACAAGCCTGCATCTAACAACATGAGAGGAACCAATGAATGATTTTGTGAATGAAGGACTTCATGAAGGAATAATCATCCAAGGACAATTTTCAAAAAAAAACACCAATAAATCACTTTTCTGTAGAAGAAGAATGCCAGAATGGGTTGAAGAGTGGGGGGTTCCTGGTCACCACGCTGGGCCAGGTGGGAAATAGGAAACTTCTTGGCCAGGACCTTGGGGACAAGTGGATGGAGTGTGGTACCCTGGCCCCCACCCGAGATGGCAGGAGTTGCTGTCACCCTCTCTCTCCTTCTCCAAGCAGCTGCGGCACCATCCATGGCCCCCGTTTCCCCAGGCCCAGGCCTTCTCCCTGTGCGCACAGGGGAAGGTAGTCCCCAAAGGACCAAGCGATAGGAGGACCTGGATTCGAACTGCAGGGTATTCCCTGTGTCTGTCCAGAAGCAGATTGGGGAAGGGGTCTGGACACGGAATCAAAGCTGTGGGGCTGCCAACCCTTGCCTCCAGCCCTGGGCAAGACTGCCAGCATCACTCATCAACGGGTGATGAAGGGCTCTTCTCAGGTCTCACAGCTTGTACACCTTGTTTACACGTGTTATTCCATTTCTACTTTAAAACAAACCCAAACAAACATCCTTTCTCCCAAGACAGCCACAGAAATAGCTCAATTAGCATGTGTTATCTTAGGATAAAAATCAGGGAAAGAAAAGCAGAGTACTGCCAGTTTGAGACTGGATGTAGAAGGCCTTTTCTCGAGATGATAAAGGGAGAGCGGTGTTGTCCCAAGGCAAATCATGCCATGTGCTTGTTCTCCTGAGAAACAAGAAATTCAAAGTACAACCTGAATGTTTTGTGTGCTCTTCACAGCGGTCCTCAAGCACTGAGCATCCCTACAAGACAGGGAATGTCCTTACCTCTTCATTCGTCAGCCAGCCAAATCACAGAAACTACATGTCTGACAGTTTCCACTTGGAACATTAATTTACGAAGCTATCAAAAAGTACACCCCAGCATCCCACAAAACCTTTCTTCCCCAACAAATTAGTGTTAATACCTGTGGGTAAAGTCTCTCAAGAACTAACTGTGCATGTGTCCCTCACTCATACACTCACACTGTTCAAAAATGTAAGTTCCCGGGACCTGCTTTTGCTCTTTCTGCCACAGGGTTTTCACCCATGTGTGAAAAACTGTTTTCCCCATCCCACCCTCTTTTACCTCCTTCAGTCCTGCCCTTTCTCCAAACCTTACCTCCATCATCACTTCCAAAGCAAAGCTTTCCCTGACCCCTTAAACTGTGTCCTTCCCAATGATATGGTCACCTTTCCTACCTAGCATTTAGCAAAGTTGCCATTTTTCATTCATTTGTAAAATTGCTGGTTTCTCTCACTAGACTTGTGCTAACAGTAACCACTAGATAGTGGGCCTTTAATTAAAATCAAATAATAACTTCAGATCTTCAGATGTACCATCCACACCACAAGATTAAAGCCACATGCGGCTCGTGGCTGCCCTGTCGGACAGCTCAGAACGGGACGCTGTCCCGTCACGCAGCGTGCTGTTGGACAGTGCCGCACCAGACTCTGAGCTCCTGGAGGGTAGGGACTGGGTGTCAGCTCACTCCTCAGGACAAGCCCCAGAACAGTACAGTACATGGGATAAAATGGATACTCCACAAATACTTGTAAGGGGAAAACATGCACTATAATTGCTTACTTTACTAAACTATGCAGTGCTTTATAAAAACCAAGAAAAAGATCATGTAAGTCCTGTTACCTGATTAGAACGGAATATTAGTAGTTACTTCATACTTAGAACTAGGACATACTTCAAATATTCTATAATGTCCACTCCCTTATACAATATTTATGAGCATCTAATGTGTATCACAATACTACACACAAAAATTAGCTCATGGGCACCTGGGTGGCTTAGTCAGTTAAGCGTCCAACTCTTGATTTCGGCTCAGGTCATGATCTCAGGTTCATGAGATTGAGCCCTGTGTCAGGCTCTGTGCTCAGTTTGGAGTCGGCTTGAGATTCTCTCTTTCCCTCTCCTCCTGCCCCTCCCCCTGCTCGTGCGCATTCTCTAAAATGAATAAAATTTTTAAAAAATTAGCTCAAAAACTAGGTTAAAACAGGTAACTAAAATGGTTTTACTGGTGAATTCCACCAAACATTTAAAGAACGCCAGTTCTTCTCAAACTCTCCCAAAAAACTGAAGCGAACACTTCCAAGCTCATTTTCCAAGGCCAGCCCTATTACCCAGATACCAAAGTCAGACAAAGACACTACCAGAAAACTTCAGATCAATATCCCTGCTGCACATAGATGCAAAAATCATCAAGAAAACATCAGCAAACCAAATTCAACAGCACATTAAAAGGATTATACACCATGATCAAGTGGGATCTCTCCCTGGGATGCAAAGACAGTTCAACATACACAAGTCAATAAATGTGACATGCCATACTAACAGAATGAAGGATAACATTCGTATCATCTCAGTAGATGCAGAAAAAGCATTTGCCAAATTCAAAATCTTTTCATGATAAAAACCCTCAAACTGGATGTTGAAGGAATGTATCTCAACAGAATAAAGGCCATATATGACAAACCCACAGTTATCATACTCAACGGTGAAAAGCTGAAAGCTTTTCCTCTGAGATCAGGCACAAGACAAAAGTGCCCATTCTCACAATCTTACTCAACATAGTATCGGAAGTCCTAGCCAGAACCATCAGGCAAGACGAATAAAAAGCATCTGAATCAGAAAGGAAGAAGTAAATTGGCTTTATTTGCAAATGATCTGATCTTATAGAAGATCCTTAAAACTCAACCCCCCCCCAAAAAAAGTTAAGTCTAATTAACAAATCCAGTAAAGTTGCAAGATAGAATATTCGTATACTGAAGTCGGCTGCTTTTCTATGCACTAACAATAAGATATCTGAAAAATAAAGAAAATCCCATTCGCAATAGCATCAAAAATAATAAAATGCCTAGGGATAAATTTAACCAAGAAAGTGAAAGATCTAAACACTGAAAACTGTTAAGACCTCGATGAAAGAAATTGATGATACAAATAAATGGAGGTATACCCTGTTCATGGATTGGGAGAACACTGTGAAAAATGTCCATACTAGCCTAAGCCATCTACAGATTCAATGCAATCCCTATTAAAACGCCAATGCATTTTTCACAGGAAAAGAACAAGCAATCCTAAAATGTTTATGTAGCCACAAATGACCAAGTAGACAAAGCAATCCGGCGGTGGGGACGGAGAGAACAAAATTAGAGGTATCACGCTCCCTGATTTCCAACGATACTACAGACCTGTAATCAAAACAATATGGCACTGGCATAAAAACAGACACACATACTAATGAAACAGAACAGAGAGCCCAGAAATAAACTCCCACATATACTGTCAGCTCATATTTCACAGGAGAATCAAGAATACTCAATACAGTCTCATCAATAAGTGGTGTTGGGGAAAGTGGATTATCACGTGCAGAAAAATGCAACTAGAGCCTTATCTGACACCATTCACACAAATTAACTCAAAAATAGATGAAGGCTTAAACACAGGAACTTCAACAATGAAACTCCTAGAAGAAAACACAGGGGGAAACCACCTTAGCATTGGTCTTGGCAGCAATTTGTTCATAGGACACCAAAAGCACAAGCAACCAAAGCAAAAATCAACAAGCGGGACTACAAACTGAGCTTCTGCACAGCCAAAGAAACAATCAACAAAATGAAAAGGCAACTACAGAATGGGAGAAAATTTCTGCCAATCCTCTATTTGGTTAGGGGTTAGTATTAAAATATCTGAAGAATGCATGTGACTCAGTAACAAACCACAATCTGAAAATGAGAAGAACTGAGTCTTTGAAGAAGACCTATAAAAGGCAGCAGCTACGTGAAAAGGTGCTCCACATCCCTCATCATTAGGGAAATGCAAATCAAACCACAAGGAGCTATCGCTCGCATGTCTTACGGCAGTCATCAAAGAAGAAGTACAGGTTGCCGAGGGTGTGAAGAAAAGGAAACCCCTGTGCACTGTTGGTGGGAATGTAAATTGGTGCAGCCACTGTGGAAAATAGTATGGAGACACCTCAAAAATTTAGAACTACCTTATGATCCTGCAACCCCTCTTCTGAATACATATCCTAAGGAAATGAAAATAGGATCTCAAGGAGGTATCTGACTCCCATGCTTATCGTAACATTATAGCCAAAATACTAAAACCACTTAAATATCCATCTACAGAGGAATGGGATGAAGAAGTTGTGGTATATATACAATCCAACATTATTCCATAAGAAAGGAAATCTTGCCATTTGCAACAATATGGATGGACCTTGAGAGCATTACGCTAAGTGAAATAAGTCCAAGAAAGAAATACTGTATATCACTTATATGTGGAATCTAAAAGAGCCAAATTCATGAAAACAGAGACTGATGGTTATCAGGAGCTGAGAGGTAGGGAAATGGGGAAATGTCGGTTGAAGGGTACAAGCTTTCAATTAGAAGATAAAAACATTCTGGGGATCTAGTGCACAGCACTGTGATTATATATAACATAACATATTAAACTGTTGCATATTACATACTTAAAGTTGCTACAAAAGTAGATCTTAAGTGTTCTCACCACATAGGAATGCAAGCTGGTGTAGCCGCTCTGGAAAACAGTATGGAGGTTCCTCAAAAAGTTAAATATAGAGCTACCCTACAACCCAGCAATTGTACTTCTAAAGATTTACCCAAAGAATACAAAAATACTGATTCAAAG
Source organism: Phoca vitulina (assembly GCF_004348235.1). Taxonomy (NCBI): domain Eukaryota; kingdom Metazoa; phylum Chordata; class Mammalia; order Carnivora; family Phocidae; genus Phoca; species Phoca vitulina. The sequence goes on from NW_022589721.1 coordinate 31,970,000, forward strand.
GATACATGCACCCCAATGTTCAGAGCAGCATTATCAACAATAGCCAAATTATGGAAAGAGTCCAAGTGTCCATCAACTGATGACTGCATCACGATGTGGTATAGTACAATGGCATATGGCTCAGCCATCAGAAAGAATGAAATCTTGTCATTTGCAATGACATGGATGGAACTAGAGGGTATTATGCTAAGCGAAGTCAGTCAGTCAGAGGAAGACAAATACCGTATGATTTCACTCATATGTGGACTTTAAGAAACAAATGAGCAGATGGGTGGGGAACAGAGCGGTAAACCAAGAAACAGACTCTTAACAATACAGAACAGACTGATGGTTACCAGAGAGGAGGTGGGGGGTGGGGGGGATGGGAGAAACAGGTGATGGGGATGAAGAAGGGCACTTGTGATGAGCACTGTGTTATATGGAAGTGTTGAATCACTGTATTGTACACCTGAAACTAATTACACTATGTTAACTGGAATTTAAATAAAAACTTAAAAAATGTTCTCACCACAAACAAGGAATTAATTATGTGTGTGATGGAGAAGTCAGCTAAAGCTAAGGTTGTCGTCATTTCGGAGTGAATCAAATCAGGACCCCGCAGCTTACAGTACCATGTGTCAACGGTATCTCAATAAAGCTGCAAAAAACTAAAACCGGTAACTGCACACGTTTCATATGCTTATTTATCATTCGGACATACAATCGTGTGACATGTCTGTTAAAATATATTCTTCCATTTTTATGGGCAACATCATTAGTTATCGGGGAAAGGCAAATTAAAACCAGACTGAAATACCACCACACATGGACCAGAAGAGCTAAAATTTAAAGATTTTATTTATTTATTTGACAGAGAGAGAGGCACAGAGAGAGAGGAACACAGCAGGGGGAGTGGGAGAGGGAGAAGCAGGCTTCCCGCCGAACAGGGAGCCCGATGCAGGACTTGATCCCAGGACCCTGGGATCACGACCTGAGCTGAAGGCAGTCGCTTAACAACTGAGTCTCCCAGGTGCCCCCAGAAGAGCTAAAATTTAAAAGACTGATCCAGAGCAGCAGAATTCTCACACAGATGATGTGTGTGTAAATCCAAACAAGCACATTGACAATCTGGATGGCTATAAATCTGTAAACGCTAAACATACATATGATCTACAATCCAGCAAAACCACTCATAGGCTTATGTGGGTTCATGTCCACCAAATACCTGTGCCAGAAAAATTACAGCTATTCATAATGACCAAAAGCTGGGAACAACTCAAATAGGAAAACAAAACTTCTGACCTCCAGAACTTGAATAAATGTGTTGTTTAAAGCAAAAGCAAAAAAAAAAAAAAAAAAAAGACACACAGGAGTGTATACTCTATTTATACTCTATTTCTTCCCTGAGTCAAGAACAGGCAAAACTAATGTCTGATGACAGAAGTCACAGTTACAGTCCTCTCTGTGTGGAGTTCTCACCGGTGACAAGACTCGAGGAAACAGGAGAGGTGCAAGTTACCCCATCCGGTTCTGGGCGCTGGTTGCAAGGATGAAGGAGTATAAAAATATAAATTCATCCGGGGGCGCCTGGGCAGCTCAGTCGGTTAAGGGTCTGACTCCTGATTTTGGATCAGGTCATGGTCTCAGGGTTGTGAGACTGAGCCCCGTGTCGGGCTCTGTGCTCAGCAGGGAGTCTGCTTGAGATTCTCTCTCCCTCACCTCCTCCCCCCACACCGGGGCCTTGATCCAGAGTCAATGCCAAGCCCTGGGAAGTCATCCAACAGGACGACACAGGTTTTGCTTCAGGAAGGACAGAGAGCACAGTGAGCTGCTGGGAGACCAACCAGAACCCTAAAACGGTGGAAAGGGTTAAAGAGAAGGGCCGGCGATACTTAGGAGACAAACCTAACAAGACGTGGTGCGATCAACAGGCAGAGCTCACAGCAAACCGGCCTGCAGTGATCCATAAAAATCATCCCTTTCTCTTTGGAAAAACAAAACCTCCTGAATCCCCTCTGCTGAACACCTACCTAATTTGCTTACCAGCAAATCCCCACCAGCTTGGCTGGGAAGGCAGTAATGAGAGCAGGGAGATCAATGGTCCTGAAGGCTTCAGCTCCAGGGGCCGGCAAAGGATCACCTGTTGCTGATGAATGACAGCCAGCTGGGTTTTCATTCTATCCTGGTGGTTTAGAAAGTTATCTTCCCACCTGAATTTACATCAGAGAACTGAGTCAACCTTCCCACCTGCAGCTAAGAGTGGCCTGGGGATACGGGCACCTCCACAGGTTACTAGACAGAGGTCTGGGGCAAGAACTCGGCTTCAGGGTGTCGTGAAGCTTTTTCTCACCCACAGATATGCTCCTGAGAGCTCCGGGGAAGCCAGGCAAGCTGACCTTTCCCCAGGCCGAGCCACCAAGCTGTGAAGTTATCGCTGGGGAGTCAGAAGGCTGGTGGGCAATAAGGGCTGAACACAACATCGGGCAGGCTGTCTGGCGCGTCGGTAACCTTGCCCTTCAGAAAGGAAGCAGATAACCCACTGAACACAAAACAAAAGCAGTGTGATCTGACGAATGGCCAACACAGTCTGAAAATGACTGCAGGTCTGCATTACAACCCAGGAGGTGGATTTCTGAGTTCAGCTCGGAGATGTCCAGAACTGAAAACAGCACTGCTCCCAGCCTTAGGAGAAAAGCTGGATACAGGCTTCCGCTCACATTCCCGTGGTTTTCGTGTAAAGAATCCGTGGCTGAATTTTTTTTTTTTTTTTTAAGATTTTATTTATTTATTTGACAGAGAAAGACACAGCGAGAGAGGGAACACAAGCAGGGGGAGCAGGAGAGGGAGAAGCAGGCTTCCAGCTGAGCAGGGAGCCCGATGCGGGGCTCGATCCCAGGACCCTGGGATCATGACCTGGGCCGAAGGCAGACGCTTAACGACTGAGCCACCCAGGCGCCCCTCCATGGCTGAATTTAAATAAAAGATTGTTTTAGGTTTGTAAAAAAAAAAAAAAGAACAAGCTGGATAAACTGAAAACCAACTTTTCCCAAACTGATCAGATAACTAAAGTCACAGGGAAAACTAACCTGAAATCTCTGTTGAGAAGCAGGGCCCCAGCATTCGCCCACATGGGCCTCTGCTCGACACCACAGAAGCCAGTAAAAAGGTTCAGCTAGAAATGGCTCATGAATTGCTAAAGGCCTTGCATGGGCTCCAGGAGTGTAAAGCTCCTGGGGGCTGCTGTAGGATCCTGAAACCGTGCCTCCTTGGAGCTGGCTGGGAGGGGAATGCCAGCCACTGCACTAGCCCCAGCCTCTCCCCTCTCCCTGCGAGACCAAAGCCCTAACCTGCAAGGCAAGAATCAGCAAAGACTGTGCCTGAGGGCGCTGATGGAAACCCACCACCGCTGGGGAACAGCCGCCAGCCAAACCTCCACCCAGATTCACCTGCCCGCTGATTAAGAGCTTCACAGGACACGTGGTCACATACATGGACCAAGAGTGCAGAGAGGACATCTGGCCTGGGTGGGATGGTTACTGAAGCTATGTGAACACAGGAGAGTGTCTTGAGAAAGAGGGAACTCAGAAAATACAAGAGGGCCTGGGGAGGAGCCCTGAGGAATTCCGTGTGCAAGGCTGAAGGGGACAAGGGCGACTCGGCAGAGGAAACGGAGAGCTCTAGGCACAGAGCGAGGCACTGGAATTAAAAGACACCGACGACGCCAGCCCCGCCCGTAAGACGCGTACGCGAGGAAGACCAAACTGCAGACACGGTCGCAGCAGCTGGGGACCCGCGCCAGGAGAGAGACGCCACAGAGCTGCGAGCGCCAAACGCCACCTGAGGGGACGGCAGCGCCACAGCTCAGGGGTATGGCAACAGATCTGCGAGGACCAACAGGACATGCCCTCAACATGGTGAGCTCTTGCCATCCTTGATACTCTCTAGCCTCAGAAAAAACCCACGATTCAATAAGATCCTTGGCCACCCTCAAAATCTCATGTCTGTGAAAGCCTCGGGCATCTAGGAATTGTAAAGAGAAAAGAGATACGGCATCAAGATTCCACCACCTTTGATTTCTGGATAATTCAGAATGAGTCACTACTCTATAAGACTGAGATTTCCAAGAATTCATATTTCTTTTCAAAGAGAGCAGCAGACCATGACCAAGACCTGGACTAGCGCCCCACTCTCAGAGCGCAGTACGGGGGGGAGGCAACAGCATAAGAGGGAATGTAGGACATCCCACAGCGGCAGCTCTCGGCCCCGGGCTGCAATGGTAAGCTGAAGGACCCCTTATCATGAAATTGTGAAGAAGAAAAACATGATGAAATGCCAGATGGAAATATAGGGTTGGGGTTTTTTGGGTTTTTTAAGTGGGCTCCCATGGAGCCCAGCACAGGGCCCAACGCAGGGCTTGAACTCACAACCATGAGATCAAGACCTGAGCTGAGAACAAGAGTCTGAAGCTTAACGGACTGAGCCACCCAGGCGCCCTGGAAATATGGTTTAATATAAGTCTCCAACTGTGGACAAAGAACTGAACGTGTCCACCTTCCCATAGGCAGAGCTTGTCTTAATCATAATAAGCATGAGGCATTTCAGGCAAGAAAAAATGGATTTTTCCACAGGGAACAGAATAAATTCTAACAGGAGCTCACCAAACTGCTTGGCCAGCTACTGAACTCTGGGCCGCAAACATACATGAAGTCTTTCAGGGAAGGCTGCCCAGTGGGGAAGGTCTTTGGCGTCTCCTTCCTGCACGAGGCCCTCCTCCCCAGCCAACCAGGCTCTCCCCTGCTTAAGACCTCCATGCCTCACCCTTGAGCTGTTACACCTATCACCTACCACATCCAGATGAATCCACCCACCCACCTTCTCAAAACAATCTCCATCACATCAACCTTCTGAAACGCTCTCTATGGATTTCCAGGACCTTCCAATAAAGCCCATGGTGCTTCTCTGGAGTTTAGACCTCCCACAGCCCACCTGCCCCACCATCCTACCCAGATCCTCTCTCTCCGCCCAGTCCTCTATCCCATCACCTCCATCCCTACCCTCTGGTGTCCAGCTTACCCTTCAGTGAGGCACCATTCGAGGGCCCTGCATCCAGAGGTCTGATCATCCGGCCAAGACAGCTCTCCCTTCCCTGACCTCAGGGTGAGGAACACTCAGTGTGGCTTCACGACATGCCTGTCATCCCTCATTCAGTAAATATTTGCTGGGAATCTTCTCTGAGCCAGGCCCTGTGCTGGGTGCTGGAACAGTATGGAAGAAACTAACAGCACTCGAAGGTGCCCAAGTAACACCCAGGCCAGCAGAGGCCTTCAAAGAGGAAGTGACCAAAGTGGGGCCAGCAGGCGAAGGCTGACAGGCATTGCAAGGGGAGGAAAAGGCAGCGACTCAACACAGTATTTCAGAACAACCAAAGTATGAAACGCAGGGGGGCCCCAGCAAAAATGAGGCCAGGAGGGCAGGGGGTCAGCTGGGACCAGATTATATAGGATGTTACACTCCAAAGTCAGAAGCACATTTGTTTTCAAGAAAAAGCAAAAACAGAACAGAGGATGGATTCCAGAAGGCAAGGCCAGTGGCGGGAGACTTGTAGGTTCTTACAGTGGTTCCCGGGCAGAGGGGGAGGGTCGCAGGGACGTTTAGGAGACAGCAGAGACAGGACTCGGTGGGGAGCGGATGGAGCTTTAGCAGCGACAGAACAGTCCACTTCCGAGCACTCGGTGACAGTTCTCATCCACAGAGGAAGCAAAGGAAGAGGCGCAGGTCTGGGTGAGCTGCAGCATATCGGGGTCTGCATGGGTTGCACATGAGCTGCTTTGGGGACTGCCAGGTGACAATGTCAGGAAGCCAGCTAAAAATAGAGCTGTGGCATTCAGGAGCAGAAATAAAGATTTTAGAGTCTCAGCACAGAGTTGGAATTGTAGGTTTGGGGAGCTGTTAAAATCATTTAGAACAATATGACTTTTTAAAAAAGGGGCTAAGGACCAACTGTTAGGAATGTCATTAGTTGGGATACAGACAAAAAGACAGAACCAGTGCGGGTGAGTGTGGAGGGAGGAAGGGGCACCCAGACCTCACAGGGGCTGATGAGTGGTGCCCTAACCCAGAGACAGGCCTGGCCTCAGCAGCCTGAGGAGGACAGGGACAGGGAAGAGAAGGGAAAAGCAGTAGCTGGGGAGAAAGCCATGGTTGAGGAAAGGGCTTGTTCTCTGTTACCTAGATTTTAAGATCAATATTGAGCACATTTACTAAGGGACTGGTACAAAACTGCTCAGACCTCGGTGTGCAGAGGAATCCCCAGGAAACCCTGTCAGAAACACAGACCCCAGCCCAGGGCCCTCGGAGGTGGATTCAGAAGGGCTGGCAGGCCAAGGAAGCTCCATGTTATCAAGCAGCCTCTGGTGCATGCTGTCCGCGGACCATGACTTAAAAAACCAGTGGTCAAGTTGAAAGGTCCAAAGAGAGAGGATCCTGAACGCAAGTCAAAGAATTCACCTCTGATTAGAGAGACCTCCTCCTCCAGGATCAAACAGATGGAAATACAAACATACTCCAGATACGAGAAGGAAGCTGAGAACATCTCTGCCCAGTGGCCTCTGTGAAGAGGACTGGAGGATGGCCTGCCGGGAGCAGGCTACAAGACCCACGTTTGTCCGCAGCCTCTGAATGAATGGGGGGGAGGGGCCTCTATGAGGCAGAGAAGCACCCTCTCCCCACAGTATCAAAGTTCATGAAACAGTGAATTCTGCTCAGCAATGTCAGCTGGTTCCTTCTCAAGATGCAAAAGCAGTGGATAATCTAAAGGACAGGATCTAGCATCACCCCCTCCCTCCCTCCACCCTGCCATGGGTAAGACGCTTCCCATGTACTAGTACCACATGCCCATTATGAAAATTGCCAAGTCTCCATGTGTCCACAGAACTACAACATTCCATTCTCTACAGCCACCCCAAACATGAGCCTGGAAATATCGTCCTGTTTGTTCCCTAAGGGAGGGAAGGGGCACAGAACAGCAGGATAAACTCCCTGCAGTGAGCAGGGCCCCTGGCACTATTATGTTGAACAAATCATTTCGCCTTCTGGGACTCAGGCTCCTGTGTGGCAAAACTGGCTGGACGCGAGGCTGTCTCGTCTCGCCTGGTCTGCGCTGCTAAGCATCGCCGTGGCCCACAGTCAAACGGAAATGCCACATTCGGTTATCGTGTCCAACAGAAATGGTCAGCAGAGAAAGCTCACGTTTCTCCTAAAAAATTGAGAGCCAAAAAAGTGTACAGAAAGAGAAAACCAAATTAACTGACTAAAAAGGAAACCCAAAGCAGGTGATGCTTTCATTCACTTTCCAGAAGCAGAAACCCAGAGGATGGTTTCCATCCAAAGCATCAACCCCAGTAAAATCAAAACACTAGCTCTTCAATCTCGCTAAAAGTTCATTATGCTCAAACATTCCCCCAGAAAAAGGCACGCGCAGCGTCCTGACGTGATCTTCAAGACAATGCCTGGATGAAAAACTTCATGGATAAATGTAATTTTTCAATCTGGTCCAATGAAAAAGCTGTCATGCAAAAGCAGTGTTATGAAAACATTTCTAATGTTTTTGTTCTTTTAGAAACATTTTATGGTAAAACAGAACACTGACCAAGCTGCATAAAGTATGTTGTTGAATGAAGATCTACTGGAATCACCGCACGGCTCAAGCAATGGGGTTCTGCCAGCCCCCCGGGAGCCTTCAACTGGCCTCATCCCCATCACAACGTCCTCCCTCCCCTGAAGCTCACCCTGCCCTGGCCTCACGGCAGTCATTTCCATACTTTTTTTTTTTTTTTTTAAGATTTTATTTATTTGACAGAGAGAGGGAGAGAGAGCACAAGTAGGCAGAGCGGCAGGGCGAGGAGCCCGATGCAGGACTCGATCTCAGGACCCTGAGAACATGACCTGAGCTGAAGGCAGAAGCTTAACTGACTGAAACACCCAGGCGCCCTCCGTGCTTTTCTTCATTGTCTCGCAACCCAAGCACAGAGCCAAGAGTGCTTGTCCTTAACTGTGCGGTGTGTTTTCAAATACGGTGTTTAAATGTACTGTTTTAAGTTAGCAAAGTTCAACTCCAGGAAGCCCTTTTACCCCTTTGAGGGGGGGTGAAATATACATCATGTCAAATTTACCATTTGAATCATTTTTAAGTGTGTCCTTGAGTGGTGCTGACACCTTCACCCTCCTGTGCAGCTGTCCCCGACTCCACCCCGGTTTCCCCTTACACCTTCCCCTTGAAGAAAGCAGGCCGCTGGGCTGTCGAGGTGGCCCTAGTCTGGACTGGTGCTGGTTAACAAGTTTTACTGTAGTCTGAGTCCCTGCAAATCGGTAGCTGGATCCAAAGCACTGATGGGTCTCAGGTGCGATGTTCGGGAGATGTGTGTTCTCCCCCCAAGGAGGAACGTAATGGCTGGTGGTCTCTTCCTCTGCTAGGTGGATGCTCACAGTTTTGGTCCACTCATCTATCAGGGACCGCAAAATGATGGTATTCCAATTCCATCATCCCTCCTCAACCGTTAGCTGGAGCACTTGGGTAAAGAGAAACCCCCTCATCCACTGCTGGGGGGTCCAACAGTACACATGCATGGAAAAGCAGAATAAACACCCATTACTTATCATGTCCAAAATAATGAACTGGTTCCCTGTCATGTGCAAAGGTGGAAGATTCTTGTAGCATGAAGAGCGCAGAACTGAAACGGCTGTCACCCTTGGCGATCCTCAAACTGTCAGCGGCAGCACCTTCGGTCGGTCCGCCTGACGCCACCTCAGTTCACTCTGACAGCGTCCTTGCTAGAGGTCTCACGCCGCGTGTCAAGACCGTCCGACTACACTTCCTGCTCCAGACCAGGAACGGGCCCGCTCCAAGGAGCCCTGGCTTCCCGACCGCCATGTGGGGATTCGGAAAGCTCCCTGCTCTGGGCGATGGTCAGTTTCCAGGCCTTGGCCGCATACAGGGCAGACAGATAGGTGGACTTATTTTTAAATACCTCATAATTTCATTTTTTTTAAGATTTTATTTATTTGAGAGACACAGAGAGAGAGAGTGCATGTGCTTGTGCACAAGCAGGGGTAGAAGGAGAGGGAGAAGCAGACTCCCCGCGGAGCAGGGAGCCCGACGTGGGGCTCGATCCCAGGACCCTGGCTCATGACCTGAGCCAAAGGCAGACGCTCAACGACTGAGCCACCCAGGCGCCCCTTTCATGCTGTTACTTTTATTCAAGGCCTGACTACAAGGTTTTTACTTAATCTCTATTCTCTTACATCTATTATCTCCTTTCTTCCATACGAGAATCCTAGTTCAAGACCAAATGCTAGAATCAGATTGTCACAAAATTAATTACTCACTTTATTCCACATCAATACATAGTTTCCGAATACCAATACCAATATTATCTTTATCAAAAGAATTACTAAAAGCAGTTCAAAACTATTTTTGCAGAGAGTGGCATCGTCATCATAGAGAAGTAAGAGTTCTACCATCTTCCCCCCAAAGCATGCTGATTTAGACAATCACCCACAAATGAGGGAGCCTCTGTGGAGGTCCAGGAGTCCAGTGGAGAAGAGCCCGAATACCACAGAAGCAAAAAACTCCGCAAGCGGACATGCTGAGGAGGGCCGTGTCACCCCTCCCACCCCTCGGCACAGCTCAACGCCGAGAGCCTGGGATTTCTCCCTCAGGGACTCGGAGAGTGTGTGAGCCCGCCCCTCACTTCCTCAGCTGTGCAGGCTGGCTGCCAAGGAAGGTCCTTGCTCCCGTGCCCCATCCAGAACACCGAGGTCCCAAAAATGTCCTTCAAGTCTTTTTATTAAATCCAGGATAAGATGAGGATTGCATATAGCTTTCATTGTTCGATTTCTCTTCAATCTCCTTTCATCTACAACCATCCTCCCACCTGTTTTACAAAAGGGGAATCATTTTGTAAAAGCATCTACTTTCCAGAGCTGTTGGGAAGGTTAAACAGAAAGAGTCCAAATCAAGTGGCCAGTCCAGGCTTACATGCAGCACCTGACATCGCTCGACAAATATTACCTCTCTGCCACGTGCCTACAGCCCACACGGAACCCAGGGTCCTGGCTTGCATGATAGCTATATTAGTTGTTCTAAATTCTTAAAATGGCATCTAATTTCGGTAATCTGAGTCCATGCTGGAAAAGCAAACTGGGTCCACAAGTGCTCCCTGGATGAAGGTTTCTGAACATGTCAGACTGAGAGCTGCACGCGGGTCCCCAGAGGCCACTGCCGCTGAGGTCACGGCTGTCTCCAGGCAGGGCTACCCATGGCCTCCCTGGTGTCAGGCCAATGTAGTCAGCGCACGGTGCAGTATCAGCTCCGGCGTGCAACACGGCGACTCAACACTTCCATCTACCAGCCGCTGCTGGTCCGGGTCAGTGCGCTCTTGATGCCCTTTGCCTACTTCACCCGGCCCCCCAGCCACCTCCGCTCAGGCAACCAACAGTGTGTTCTCTGTATTTGAGAGTCTGGGAGAGTTTTTGTTTTCTTTTTTGTTTGTTTTGTTTCTTAAATTCTTGACTCCTTAGCCTAAACTACACATACAATGCATCATCCGCTCACCAGATGCTGGAAAGTCCTTTGTGGGCCTTGGTGCCCACCTTTTCTCCTCTGTAAGACTTGCCCTGGTTGTGGACATTAAGATTCTGTGCCTCAAATCCTACAATATGCTGTGGAAACAACCATCATCAGTAAAGAGGGCACCTGGTTAGTAACCACCATGTTCTATTGCACACGTGTGCTGTAGCTAACTGATGGGGAATTAGGCCAGTCTTATATTTACAAACCACTTAGTGATCATGATCCTAGCTCCCTTTGATCTGGTTTTATTTTAAAGGATAGAAGAAGGTATTCCCAGGCTACGAATCTCGGACTACAGTTTTACTTTCAGCTTGGAAAAGCAAAGGCAATGCTCCAGAGCTCTGTAACAAAAGGCAGAAACACAGTAACCTAACAAAGCCTGTCTGCCTGAGCACATGAACTCACAGAGCCACCACAAGGAAGAAAGGTACGGTTTCCCCTGGAGGCCTCCTGTCGTGTCTCTCAGGGAGAGCGCGCCACCCCCTTTGGCAGGTAGCCAACTCAGCATCCTGTCCTTGGTCCTTGACTCCTCACAGCTAGGTAGCTCGGCTGGAAGTCTACTAGCCCAGACATGCCCCTGGGACGAGAGCTAATCAAGCACTCCCTGGACAGCTGTGAGGCACCATTTATTCTGCCAAACTCCCTTCCTGGGAAAAAGAAAAGTCAGAACCTCTGCCCGTAACCCTCTACTTGCAGAAAAATGTAGTCTGGTGCTATCAAGCAGTTTACAAACAGAAAAAAAATCCATCCTATCTGATATTCTTCAAGCCCTGGTATAATGTTAAATCCACTTGACATTTTCACAGTTTCTAATGTGTCCAACAGTAAATTTGCTTTTCTACCTTTGTTAATAATATACCCAAAAAAATGTTAATCAAATACTATTATTATACAAGGAAGCTCGTACGGTTAAACACTAGAGAGTGCACAGGAGAGCAAACTTCATGACGAGTGTTATGGACTGTCTGTGTCCTCCCCGAGTTCCTACGTTGAAGCCCTAACACCCAGGATGACAGTGCTCCAAGGTGGGGCCCTGAGAGGATATGATGTTGAACGTGGAGCCCCCTCACTAAGGGAAGGAGATGGGGAAGAGGCACTCACTCACTCATCCTGACTACAAATGTGCAAAGGCTCTTTCTCCGCTGTGGCCTGGATAGTGTGAATACAGGCTGAATAGGACACATGGGGTCCTTGTTCCCCGAAACTTCTCATCTAGAGGATGGAGGCAGATGGACAGGAAAAACCAACATGACACTTCCAGGAACAACTGCAGTTAAGAACGCAGGTGCTTCGACAAGAATGACGAGGGATGGGGTGCTGGTCCAGCTGACATGCTCGGGGCGGCCTCTCTGCAGGGGAGACTTCCAAACTGCCGTCTGAACAGTGAGGTGTGGGTGTGAAATTGTGGTAGAGAGCGATTCGGGTGAGGCCCTCAGGCAGGACAGCTGGGCACACTCTGGGGACGAGGTGGCCAGTGTGGCCAGAGATGCCTCAGGGGCACAAGAGGGAAGAAGACAGTCCCCGTCACGGGAACACGAAACCGTAACTAAGCTTTGTCTCTCGAGTTCAATGGGATAGCATCATTCCTGAGCACCCACGTACAGCTGAGAGACTGGCTGGGAGACAGAGTCCCATTCCCAGAGAGAGACAGACAGACAGGCATCTCATCCCTGGAGGTAATACCCACTTCAAAACTGACAGGCCTCTGGGCCTCTGTACCAGTGGATTTCTTGCAAGGCCTGGGGGGCCCATGCTTTTTCTTCATCAAGGTAGCTTCCCAGTTCAGGCCCAAGTCACACATCAACTTTGGGAGCCCCTACAGGACCTCACCAGATAAAGTGAGCTGCATCTCATCATGTCCCTGAGTCTCGGGGTGCTCTAATCCCGTACTTATTTTTCTGGCTGACCCCCTGGGCCACAGAAGAGTTACAAGGACAGGCTCTGGAGTCAGGCTGCCTGGATTCATAACCCAGTTCTGCCACTTCCTAGCTGTGTGACCTTTGAAAAATTACTCAACCTCTCTAGGCCTTAATGTCCTCATTTGTAAAGTGGAGACATTAATAGCACCTATTTCATATGGTTGCTGTGAGGACTGAGTGAGTTGATTCATGTAAACCTCTTAAATATTAGCTGCTATCATCATCATTGTCCTTCAGGAGATAGACCCTTCCTCGTTACTCATCCTGTGGTCCAAGAGCCCAGTCTAGTGCTTGGTTCATAATACGAGACAGTTAAATGTCGTGTCATGCTACAGAGGATGAGTGATGGGCGAACACAACATAACTAACATTTGTTGAACCTTTACCAGGCTGCAGGTGGAGTGCAAATCCTCACAACCCTAGAGATGCTCATGATCATTTCATAAACTAGGAGACTAAGAGAAGTCAAAGTCGCTCCCCAAAGTTACACGGTTAGTAAGTTCTAACAACAGAATCTGCTGACTGTCTCAAACCATACCCTTCAACTCAATGCTTGTGGCCCCCAAAATTCCTGTGTTGAAGCCCGAACCCCAAACGTGCCTGTATGTGAAGACAGGGCCTGTGAGGAGGTGATAAAGGTTAAGTGAGGTCATAAGGGAGGGGCCCTAATCCAACAGGGTTGCTGTCCTCATAAGAACATGCTTAGCACCCTGATCTCAGACTTCTAGCCTTCGGAACTTGGGGAAATCAGTTTGTGTCATGTGAACACAGTCTGTGGATCTTGTTACGACAGCCTGAACTAACTAATACACCCCACAGTGCCTCCAGATGAACGTATGAATGCATACACCCATTCGTAATCTGACACAATTAATCCAGTAAATCCTACTCCTAATCAGCTGGTCCTAATGCTACAACGAGTATAAATGCCCATTTTCTCCAGACGCCACCTCCTTGCAGAACCACCAGTCTCTGAAGGAGAACTTTATCACCATAGCTAATTAGATCACAGCAGTTATACTTGAAAAAATGCAGTAATTCCACCAATTTAAGATGACCTCCTGGCAAATGAGCACAAAATAGTAAAAAGCGTGAATTAAGAAATGATTTAACAAGAAAGTACCTTTATTGCTTTCAGATCTATAGAGGAACTCAGTGGGCGAACTGAGTGCCCAAGAGAAGTCTCAGTCAGCTCGAGCTAATGACTGGCAAGCAAGTTACGATGAGCAGGCAGCAGGGGCCAAGGAGCCACGACCTGCTGATGAAGACTGGGGGGCGGGGGGGGGGGGGGGGGGGCCCCCCCCGGGGGGGGGGGGGGGGGGGACTCACCGTCACTGAGGTCTTGGAGGAGATTCTCCTGGCACGAGAAATCCAACTTCACCTTGATGTTGACCACAAAAGTGGCCACCTTCCCCGGCTGCAGAGGAAACTGGGCAAGGGTTTCTTCCAGGTTCCAGCTCAAGAAGTCGCCGTACAGTTTTTCTACAATGACAATGACAGTGGTGATAAGGATGGCGGAACTGAGGCAGTATGTGACTTACCAATCCCCCTGGAAAATCCTGATGCAGCCCCAAAAGCAAAGGAAAAGGCAAACCATTTAAAATGTGATAGATCAAAGTACCAAGAAAATTCCAGACTCATGGGTATTGCAAGGCAATGACCCGTGCCCGTGTGCAAGGCACGGGGGGCCAGAGCATCCCCGCTCCTACTGCTCGGCTTCCTCTCGCCAACAAAATCAATGCACCCTTTGCTCTAATAAACAGAATCAGAGCTAAACGGAATTTCCCCACAACAAGGACTGTCTAGGTCATGTCACCTTAAGGAGAAACAGATCCATGTCGAGTGGGAGAAGCACAGTGAGTAGGAGAGACCCTCTTCAGGAAACAAGGATTCAAAATCAGAAACCCAGGACCGGGTGCTGCGCCCGGGACCTGCGGGGCTGCAGAGGGGGCTTCTGCACCGTCCGACAAATCCGCCTCCATCTTGGAGAGATCCCGCGGGTCAGAGCCAGATGGCCTTGGGTCTGATGCCTTTCCGCCTCTGACTAAGTGGAGCAGACGGAGCGTAATGAGGCCTTTAAGCCAAGGTGTCTCCATGTGGAAATGGGGTGACAACTCCCATATCACAGGGCAGCAGTGTCTGTGAAGTGCTGTAAAAACTAAAGGCGCTAATGCACTGAGGGGGAGGAAGGGAGACGGGAAGGAGGCAGGGCGGGAAGACCCCATTTGTGCAGTTTGGAAGCAGCTGTGTCACCTTCATGGCTCCCACACCTGCCAGACAACCCCTGCTTCAGGCCTGAAATCAAGGCCTAACATCAAGTGCTGCCTCGGCATCTCGTGGAACCAGGAAGGCCTGGACCAGCCCCACCACAAGTCCGGCCCCCACCCTGCATCCATGAATGCCCCTGTCTCCCCAGCCCCCCCGCCCCCCCAAACAATGCTCCTCCCAGGAGCAGTCCCTGCTGACCCCCAACTGGCGGGTTTCAGTTCCCAGCCAGCCATGGACTGATTCAAGCAAGTCAATGATAGCCTCCCGCAGGAACCAGGGACACCCACACCCTTGTGACTACAGAGCCTGCCTCCTGCAGCCCCTGGCTTCCCTCTGTTCCTGAGGGTCACCCCCACGTGGCCCTGTGTGCACGTGGTGTCCTCCTCCCTGGGGCTCTATGTGTGACGAGTAAATTGCTGTTATCACTGTGAGAGGCCGAGGGTCACGTGCTGGGCCATCCGCATCACCCTAAGGCGAGACCCTCTGCTTGCCAACCAGGTGATAGGAGAGCATTCAAACAGGCCCCTCCTTCCACCGAGAAGGCCCTGCTGCGGTTCCCCGCTCAGGGCCCAGCTCCCTGGCTCTGCTACTTCCCCTCCTCCCATAGACCCATCAGCCCCCAACTTGCTACTGCTTCCATCTCTGGCTTACCTACCTTTCTGGGAACCAGTGCTCGGTGCTAAATGTCCTCTGTCAGAATAAGGCAGCCAAGGCTTCGAGAGATTAAGTCACTTGTCCCTGGTCAAAAACCAGAGCATGCCAACGGTTCCGGGGCCACTATACTCATCCACTTCCCACATGGAGGCAGCTCAAGGCAGAGGCAAACATGAAGTCCTGCTCTCGGGACCCAGAAGTCACCCACAGAAGAATCCAGTGGGAGATGGAGTGCTTGACGCCGGCCCATACTGAAGAACACAGGGCCGACCCACGCTGCGAACACGGTCCACACAGTGTGCATGGCCCAGGCACAGTCCCTCCAGAACCAGCTGCTGCGCTCTGGCCATAGCACACCTACCAGACCACACTTATTCTCCGTGGCCCCTCGGAGATGGGTGCGAACAAGCAGGAGCAGATGGGGCAGTGTCCACGCAAGGCACTTAGAAGCCATGCCATGTCCCTCTGTTGACTCAGGTACTCACTGCACACCTCGAATAGGCCAGACCCTTTCCACACGCAGGTGATCTCACTCGATCGCCACCACAACCCAGCGGACTAGTGGCTCTCATCCCCACAGGAAACCAAGAAGGTGAAGGTACTTGATCAAGGTCATTTAGCTAGTAAGGACAAGACGTGGCGTACAACCGGTGCTCAG
The DNA here is from genome assembly GCF_004348235.1 of Phoca vitulina. Classification (NCBI taxonomy): domain Eukaryota; kingdom Metazoa; phylum Chordata; class Mammalia; order Carnivora; family Phocidae; genus Phoca; species Phoca vitulina. The sequence continues at coordinate 31,986,108 of NW_022589721.1, forward strand.
TAAGTACCAGCTACACCGCAGCTTCCCCAATCCCACTAGTTCACAGGTAAGCAGAGGCTCCGTAAATGCACGTTACCACATTAATTCAGAATGACCGAGGGAAAGATGGGTAGTGGGGAAAGGGATGATGATTGTAGGGCCTGCTGGCTCCTGGGACATAAGACTGACGACCACATGGGGCAGAGTCACCACAGACTGGGACGGTGGGGGACCTGCCCACAGCCAAAGATGCAACGCCCTGGAGAGACTGCTATTGAGACACAGCTGGGAAGGTGGGGAGAAGCCAGGCAGGTTAAAAAGACGGAGTGGGAGGGGCGCCTGGGGGGCACAGTCGGTTAAGCGTCAACTCTTGGTTTCAGCTCAGGTCATGACCTCGGGGTCGTGGGATCGAGACCCGCCTCGGGCTCTGCACTCAGCGCGGAGTCTGCTTTTCCCTCTCCCTCTGCCCTCCCCCTCTCTGTATGTGCATGCTCTCTCTCTCTCTCTCTCTAAAATAAATCAATAAATAAAATCTTTAAAAAGAGAGAGAGAGAGACAAGGAGTGGGAACTTGTCCGGGTGACCCTGGACCTGCCCCGGTACGTGCCAGCATAGCGGCTGTGGGGATGCCGGCGCGGGCCCTGCCTTCACCTTCCTACCGTCTCTGCACAGACTCTCCGTGGGTGCTGAGCATTCTTCCACCTGTGAGCGCGGGCAGAAAACACTGACGCGGCATCACAAGCTGACCTGACCTGTGGCCTGAGCGGCAGCCCCAGAAGTCACACTGCCCGCCGCCTGTGTTCCCGGGCTGCACCAGCCCGACTCCACAACGGAAGTGAGTGCCTTGGCTCCCAAACCAGTGAAAGGACCAAAATCCTCTCAAGAACCCAGTAATTCACAGTCTATAAATACACATTAACCTACTTACTCTGTTCTTTACCTCTGTTTTCCACTCCAGTGCATTATTTCAGAATGGAAGGGGATACGAGATGCCAGGCTATGGGACACCAGGGAGAACATCATTTGGGCCCTCCCTGCTGGAAGGCCAGGTCCCAAACCCCCAGGGTACCGAAGTGCATGCTAACTTCTTTAACCAGCCTAGCCATCCTCTCTAGCAGGACCGGCCAACCTCGGTATGAAGTGCCAACACCGGCTAGGACCCTGAGGCCCTGCAAAAGCCCCTCCCGAAGATTCCAGCAGGCCTATGTTTCAGACACAGTTTCCCCCGCATGGGCAGGAACCAGGTGAGGTCTCTGGGGTGCATTCCCGCTGAACCAGAGGATGGGCCCCGACAGCACTGAAGTGTCTGGAGCCGCCTGGCCTCACCCTCTGAGCCCCAGTTACCCATCCACACACACTGCTTCCCCGCCAAGCTCTCCCAGCCCACTTTCCTACATGGCGGATTCTGACTCATCCTTCACAACCCAACCCTGGAGCTTCTTTGCTCTGATGCCTTTCCCATCCCACGTTGCTCCTCTGGGCTCTGAAGTGCCCACCTCCGTTAGAACATCACTCCTGTGTCCAGCAGCTCACTCTTCCACCAACTGCAAGACAGGGGCCAGACCTTGCCTTTGAAGCTCACCACTTCCTGGAGAGGGAGGGCACCATGCTGGTTAAGAATGCCCGGTTTAGGAGAAAACTGCCTGGGTTCAACTCCTAGCTGTAGTTGGGCATCCCTAGATAAGTCACCAAACTTCCACATGCCTCAGTGTGCTCATCTATAAAATGGGTTGTCGTGGAGAAAAAATGAGCTAATGAAAGTAAAACAATCAGAACAAGGTCTGGCCCCCAACTCATGTTAGCGATTCCTGCTGGACCAGCCTAGCTCCCCTCCACGGAGCTGCGCGCGGAGCAGGTAAGTCGCGTGGAGGCTCCCGGCCTGTGCTTGGCGCTCAGGAAGCGTGCAGCAGTGCTGGCTGCCATCAGCGTCCTTCCCACTCAACGAGGAACAGCGCTGGGCACGTGGGGGGCACTCAGGAAGCGTTCAACGTGGGACGGACAAATGTATTCCAAGACGTTTCAGATTTAGACTTAGAACAGATGGGGAAAAAGTGACATGAAAAAAGCAGATTACCAGATTGAATGTACACTGGGATTTCACTGCATAAAAATGTTCACATGGAGAAAAAATATAGGGATAGCATACCAACAAGTTAATGTTGGTCCTCTCTGAGTAGTGGGATCACAGGTAATTTCAAATTGCTTTTATTTTCTGAATTTTCTACAATGAGGTAATATACACACTTTCATATACATAATACACATGCACACACGCTAACCTCTCAGTGTGGTGTCTAAATCCGCCCCAGTCCCCTGCCACCTCAGTGTAACATGGGGAGAAGCCCCGTGGACCTGGCCTGCAAGCCCACAGACAGGACTGAGCGTGCTGAGCACCGACGCGCCCCCTCAGGAGAGGGAGGTGGGATTCTAAACCAATGCAGCTGCTTTTCCCGGTGCCCTCTATCAGGGCCCGACGATAATGTGGACTGATGACAGGGACAGCAATCACTTGGGGCACGTGTGTCCCTGAGCCCCCAGACTCAATCTGCCAGCTGGATCAACTTCTCGGAAGCAGCAGATTAGCTCTGCTGCACTGTGCAAACTGCGCAGGTGCCGAGGAAGAACGGACCAGGCTTAGGAGAAGCTGGTCCAAGCTACTGAGGGAAGCTCTGTCTCTGCTTTCCACTCCCCATGCCGACGGGCTCTGTGGGGCAGCAACGGGGAGGTCCAGGGAACAAGACAGATTCCTCCCCTGGAGTTCTTTATAAAAACAATAATTGATATAACCATCTATTAAGTACTATCTTCTAACTTCAGACTGCAGCTATATTATTCCCATGTTATAAAAGAGGCAACTAAAGCTCAGAGAGTTTAAACAACTTACCCCTAGTCAAACAGCTAGAGGTAAAAGAACCAAGGTCAGGGCCAGGACCAGCGAACAGCAGGCTCTTTGCATTAAACATTCTGCCTCTCGCTGCTCATCTGGAACATTAACCTACTCAGCTTCCCAACCAGAGTGCAGAGTACTTATAATGAAAACATCACTAAGGTGATGGGATAGAGGACCTTGAAAAGACATGGTAGGAAATCAAAAGTAATAGCCAAATGGTGAGCTTCAGGATCAAACAAAAGGAATCTGACACCGCCCCTGACAGCTGTCCTCCGTCGTCCCAAGACGCCTCGTCAGCGGGTGGAGACAACTCTGGAGTCGGCACCAAGATACAATGAGGCACGGCAGCCTCGGCACACGGAGGTGGCCTGGGGAAACCACAGAGCACCGCGCTGTTTGCCTCGCCCCTTCCATTCACCCAGTGAGCACTCACCGCACAGCCACTGAATGTCCCCAGGGCAGGCACAGTACTCCATCCTGGGGAAAAGAGGTAAATAAGAAAGGCTCCCTGTGGGGCACCTGGGTGGCTTAGTCAGTGAGGCATCTGCCTTTGGCTCAGGTCATGATCTCAGGGTCCTGGGATCGAGCCCCGAATCAGGCTCCCTGCTCAGCTGGGAGTCTGCTTCTCCCTCTCCCCCTCCCCCTGCTTGTTCTCTCTCTCTCACTCTCTCTCAAATAAGTAAATAAAATCTTTAAAAAAAAAAAAAGAAGAAGAAGAAGTGCTCCCTGCCTATAAAACTACACATGCCTGGGTGGAAGATCTCTGATTTTAGGAAGGAACAAGGATGGAGGGCAGAGGAGAAGCCCCCAAAAGCTCAGACCAGGTGACAGACAATGTTCTTCCTTTTTTTTTTTTTTTAAAGATTGTATTTATTTATTTGACAGAGAGAGACACAGCGAGAGAGGGAACACAAGCAGGGGGAGTGGGAGAGGGAGAAGCAGGCTTCCTGCAGAGCAGGGAGCCCGATGCGGGGCTTGATCCCAGGACCCTGGGACCATGACCTGAGCCGAAGGCAGACGCTTAACGACTGAGCCACCCAGGCGCCCCTCAATCTGAAAATTTCTTACAAGTTTATATTGCCATCACATACAGAACAGGTTCAAAACTGCTGAACTAATGCACTACCCAAATCAGGGCGGCATATAACTAAGATAGGACTCGCTGTGCTAGGAGCTGGAACTAGGAAGTGCACCTGCTGAGGCCCCAGAGTTGTAGGAAAGAACGAATGCTCTCGGCCATCAGTCCAGTGTAGCAGGAATTCATCACCAGAGGAGGGGGGCAGAAACGAAACTAAAACCTGTAATTACAGCACTATTCTTGGCTGTTTGGAGGACTTTTCATTTCTCAAAAGTGTTGCAACTGAGAGATCAACTGTGCTCAAATGAGCTGTGAGATGTCCTCGGGGCTCCCCGCGGCCCTGGCTGCAGCGCACGAAAGGCTGGATGTCTCACAGACATCCAGAGGCAGCAGGTTGTAAGGGAGACGCGGAATTAGAGACACCATCACCTGCGATCTCAGATGGGCTGTGGGGGGCACCCCCCCGAAGGAGGGCGGGGCAGGAAACAAACATCTGGTGCAAGCTAGGGGCTGTCACCCACACAGCAACCACGGGGCGGCTGACGTGTAGGGAGCACTTCCACGAGGCAGGCACCGTGCGAGGATCTCCACGTGCACTGTGTCACTGAATCCACGTCTGGCTACCATCCCCTCTTGGCCAGCTGCCCAAGGCCACACAGGAGTGGGGGGAGCCAGGAGTCCACCTACCCCAAGATGTTGCCTGGTCTAACCCTGACAACAAGCCTGTGAAAGAGCCAGTGCAGAGCCCAATGCAAGGCTCAATCTCACGACGCCGAGATCACGACCTGAGCCGAAATCAAGAGTCGGGTGCTCAACCGACCGAGCCACCCGGGCACCCCTCTTCCTCATTTTAACTGTTTGCATCAGCATTCCTGGACGTCTGTACCTCCTGGGGAAGCCCAAGCCCCACAGAGGTGGACATCAGAGCACCTGGCAGCTACATGCTGTCAGACTGAAACACCACAGGCCCCAAACAACAAAAGTTCCCAAACTGGGGCGCCTGGGTGGCTCAGTCAGTGTCTGCCTTCGGCTCAGGTCATGATCTCAGGGTCCTGGGATTGAGCCCCGCATCGGGCTCCCTGCTGAGCAGGAAGCCTGCTTCTCCTTCTTCCTCTGCTCCTCCCCCACCCCCGTTTGTGCTCTCCCTGTCTCTCAAATAAAATCTTTAAAAAAAAAAAAGTTCCCACACTGCAGGGCCAGACATCCTAAATTCCTCTGTCCTCCCTGTCCTGCTTGTTTACTTCTCACCCACGCTCCCAGTGAGCTGAACATATCAGGTCTTAGAGCAGTGATTAAAAGGCATTCCACTTGGTCTTCCAATGAATGGGGTTTGTAAACTTCTCCATCGTGACCCCACAACTGTGCAACACGCCAACTGTTCGAGAAGGCCACTGCAGTCATGTACACCAGGGACACAGAGCTGGATGAGTTCTAGACATTCATGAATTCCAATGTCTTCCTAGGAGTGCAGCAGTCGATCCACTCACTGTGGTTACTCACAGGTGGCAGAAATCATATGAGATGTGCAGTCGGAACTTAATCCCATTCCGTGAACATGCCTGACTCCCCGCACTGAATCGTGAGCTCCTTCAGGACAGGATTCATGGATTATTCATGGGCCTGGCATGATGAGTGTATAGAAATGTGATATAAATCCCTGATTGTTGAGTAACACAAAGCCAAGTGAAGTGAGTGTTACTGTAACAGAGTGTAAGCAAGGCCACGTACAGTAGGAGCGGCATGACTCCATCTGAGGGGGTCAGGAAAGCTTTCAGGAGGTAGTGTGGGGACTGGCATGTGAATGATGGATGGGATGTCAGAGGCACCCAGGACACCTGAGAGTTAGCAAAACTATGACTACATCCAACTGTGGCCACAGGTAGCTAGGGGACAAAGACTGTGGAAGCACGCTCCACACCCCAGAGGACAGGGACTTGGCGCTGATTCCTGGGTGTCCCAGTGCCCCACACAATGGCCACCATGTAGGCGGTGCTCAGGAAAGGCTTGTTGAAGACCTGAGCAAAAGGACGGACAACTGGTGTAGGGACAAATGGGAAGAAGAACTGAGAGGGGACCTTCCCGCTGCCTCGTGGCCCACAGCACACGTGCTACCATCCGGCTTCCGCCCACGCCAGCCCCACGAGGACAGGGGTCACTGCTGTCCTGCTCCCCAAGCACGGCGGTGGGAAGAAAGAAAGCAGGCAGCAAGCCAGATGGGAGGTTTCTCCGAATGCTGGGCTAAGAAACGGAGTATAAGAAAGCTATGTAAAAAGACATTTAGTAAAAGTGAGAGAAGAACAACACTTTTTTTTTTAAGATTTTATTTATTTATTTGACAGAGAGAGACACAGCGAGAGAGGGAACACAAGCAGGGGGAGTGAGAGAGGGAGAAGCAGGCTTCCCGCAGGGCAAGGAGCCCGATGTGGGGCTCGATCCCAGGACCCTGGGATCATGACCTGAGCGGAAGGCAGACGCTTAACGACTGAGCCACTCAGGCACCCCAGAACAGACACTTTTATACCAGTGAAGGCAACATCAAGACAGTGACAACAGGTGACAGGAAGACCTGCTGCGTGCTGACCCCTCATGACGCGAGGCACGCATATCCCAATGCCCGGAAGGACCACACAGTCCTCTCCCGGGGATGCAGAATCCGACTGCCACAGAAGTGGTAAGCACGTCCAAGTCATGCCACCAGTAAGTGGCAAAGCCAGGATGTATGTTTGGTGCCAAAGACTGTAATGGGAATCACAACAGCTATGTCTACCTCTGAGCACGGCCTGATCCTGGGGGTTCTCTCCTGGCCCCCCAACCCACTGCAGCCCACAGCAGCCTGCTCCCAGCTCCCCTGGACCTGCGTCCATGCCCAAGCATGCAAGTGGGACCTGGCATGACAACGGAGGGATATATTGAGAAACTGAGTCCTTTTTCCCACTCCCCAAGACACTCCATGCTTTCACAATGCTAACAAGTAATAAACCACTTTTCTACAAGAATTTTTTTTTAATTTTGCCCTATATTGCCATATTTAAAAAAAAAAAAAATTATATAAAAATAGCATAACAAAAGCAACTTAGAAACAACTCTGATGCCCTGGTTTCCCAGGGCCGGGCAGAAGACGTGGAAAATGGGGAGGAGAAGCCCCGGCTCACTCCCCCACATAAATGGAAGGGAACCAGCAGCCGTGCGCCAGGCACTGTGCCGGGTGCTCCAGAGGCATTCCCGCTTGTTCTCGAATGAGCACCGGAGAGAAGGAAGGGTCCCGGGGAGAGCCCGCACTGGAACTCTCATCCCCAAGGAGTCACACGGCTTGCTCAGGACTAGTCGTGCAGCCGGTAAGGACCGGAGCTGGGGCTGGAAGCCAAAGCTGTCAGACTCCAAACCCCATCGTGCCTCTCACTGGCTGGAGAGAGCCCGTGCTGGACACTCTGCTCGGACAGAGCTAAGTGGCCAGAGCAATTAGGAAGGGGAGGAAAATGACACAGGAACCAGAGGACCCGGGCTGGTTCCGCGGACACACAGGCAAGCAGCAGCACAGCTCAAGATGCTCTCGAACCCTGCACCCCAATCTATACCCCCACCCACAAAAAAGGAGTCAGTAAATAGGCTCCAAGTCCTGCTTCAGGACTTTGCTCAGAATCTAACGATTCCCAAGCCTGTGCTATACTGAGAAACATTTCTCACTGCTTATTTTTCTTTAAGTTCCGTGGCTTAAGAGTGACACATTCAAACAATAGGTAAAGCCACTCACAGAGAACAGCTTATTCACCCTCCAGTGCAAATAACCACAGTATTTACATCTAAGTAATGACACAGAGGAAACGCAGAGAGACAAGAAGTCTCTCGGGCCACTGCCGCAGGACAGAAAGCCCAACAGCTTCATTTTCAGGTTTAATACATTTTTACGCCTCAAAAGTGGACCTTTCTGTTTCTTCCTTTCATTACCGTGGTACAACATGGAATATCCAGAGAAATTTTTCAAAATCCTATGCTCGAAAAATTAAAAATAGAACTACCATAGGACCCAGCAATTCCACTTCTTGGTATTTATCTGAAGAAAACGAAATTCAAAAAAAATATATGCACCTCTAGGTTCACTGCAGCATTATCTACAGCAGCAGAGACATGGAAGCAGCCTAAGTGTCCATCAACTGAGGAATGGATAAAGAAGATGTCGTGTATTTACACGATGGAATACTCCTCAGCCATAAAAGAATGCAATCTTGCCATTTGCAATGATGTGGATGAGCTAGTGGGTATTATGCTAAGTGAAGTAAGACAGAGAAACACAAATACCGCACGATTTCACTCCTATGTGGACTCTAAGACATAAGACAAATGAATAGACAGAACAAAAGAGAAATACACTCATAAATACACAGAACAAACTGGTGACTGCCAGAGGAGGGGATCGGGGGATGGGCAAAGTAGATAAAGGGGATGGATACGTACAAACTTCCCGTTATAAAATAACTAAATCATAGGGATGTCACGGACAGCATAGGGAAGAGAGTCAGTACATACCTTTGTGTGGTGACAGATGGGAACTAGACCTATTATGATAATTTCATAATGTATGAAAATATCAAACCACTATGTTATATACTTGAAACTAATAAAATACTGTATGTCATTTATAATTCGATGTAAAAAATTCTCAGGCTTGACCTCAAAAAAAAAAAATCCTATGCAACAATATGCTGCAAAGAACAAACTGATAAACATAAATCAGTAGTGAGCATATGTCTCTAATTTTTTCCCTGTGGGATTCAGTTTCAGAAATAACAGTCATTATTTTAATGCTAGAGTTTAGCTTCATGCAGTCAAGTGAAACTGGTTATTTTATGTTGACAGTGATCCAGGAAGGGCTACTGCTGTTGACCTCCACCATCTGACCGTTCCTATCTGCGTCTAACTGCAGAGACTCGGCACTACAACACTCATGAGAAATGCGGGCAGTAGAGAATCTCGCTTCAGTCCAAACGTGGAGTTATTGCTTTTTGTCAAAAAAATTACACTAGCAGAAAAAAGTTATTAAGGGGGAGGTGTTTTTATGTACATATGTAAGCGAATATTTGGGTTTGTATACTCACATGTGTCTTAGAAGATTGCTAAAAAGCAGATACAATCAATTCCCTTAATTTGGGCTTTGTTATAATAAAATCTATGGTTATTTAAGTAAAGGTAGAAATTTTCATCTTAAACAAGCTGCTTCTCCCTCTGATCCTCCCCCTCTCATGCTCTCTCATTCTTTTCAAATAATAAATAAATAATCTTTAAAAAAAAAAAAAAGACTTGCTCACAAACGGATTATAATTAAAATTTACATGAAGCTGAGAGAGAGCCCTTGTCTGGCTGCACTGGATTACAAATGCTCATCTCCACGTCAGGTACTTACAATCACAGGGACACACTCACCCCGTAAGGGTCTAAACTACAGGTGAGACTCCTGAGGGCACCCACATAGGTCTGTTTCACTATTAGTATCACCGATCCTAAATACAAAAGGATTTTTCAAATGAGTTTGTAAGATTAGGGATTAAAACAAGACAGGAAAGCAAGGAAGATGGGGGAAAAAAAACAGGAATTTTTCTTTATCTAAATAAAAGGGTGTTTATTCAGAGGGGAGACAGGACATGTCCAAGACTCGTGAGAGCCCCTGACAAAACTCTGGGTGCTTCTGGGGTATTAGGAACGGGAGAAAAGAGAACATGAGGCCTGCAGACAGCCTCCCGCACAGCCAAGGCCTGAAGCACACAGACCTCTGCAGACGGGACACATGGAGAACTATCGGTACCCTTAAAGCAAGCATAAGCTCCATACTTTTGTGCTCGGAACTGTATTAAGAGCTTTCCACGTATGCTGTCACCTTTCACTCTCATGACAGCCCTGCACAGTGGGTGCACCAGCTGTCCTTACTAATCACTTACTATGTGACAAGCATCGTGCTTAACCCTTAGGCACCGGAGATAGAGCGGTAAAGTAACAGACCGGTCAGGCCTGTTACGTGACAATTACAAGCACTGCTCAGCCAGCACGTGGTGAGCGCTAAAATGTCAGTGTCACTACTGAGGTATAAAATAACTCATAGCAGCACAAAAAAGGAGCCCAGACAAGGAAGCATTTAATTCCAGGGGGAAGACCCCCGTGGAGCAGACATTTAAGATGCCCTTAAAGAAGCTAACCTCATTGGGCTCAAATAAAGATCATGCTCACGTGGAAAGAGATGTTGCCCGTTTTCCCCACTACCCATGGCGCAACCGCACCGAGTCTCCACTGCCTTCCCCCACTCAAACACCTCACTCCTTCTCCTGTTCCCACTTTAAGACATTGTTCCCTCTTCTCCTATAATGAGATCATTCATTAATACTGACAGCTTTTTGGCACTGTAGAATATAAGTGACCAGAGTTATTCCCTTTGTATGTTTTAGAAGCCGATTGTTTGTTTTTATTAATTTAATTCCACATATAACGTATCGCAGCTTGCGATGAGAACTTTAAAAGACGGCCAGCTTTCTTTTCTCACTTGTAAACATGCTGTTTGGAAGTGGACCCACCATGCTCTCTGAGACAACAAAGGAGGGGACCCAGGAGCCCAGGTGGGGAAGGTTTCCCAGGATGACCACTAAGCAGGAATCCAGAGGGGAAATTCACTGGAAATGAGGAGGTAAAGGGGTAGGAGCGGAAGTCAGCAAGCTGAGCTCTAGAGAGAGAAGGTGGTTTATCCTAAAGTGTAAAAGAGAGGGCACGAATGTCCAGGCAACTGAAATTAAATACAAATGACCTGCGCGATGGGAGTTTAAGGGGAGAGGTGGCCAAAGAGGAGGCTGAAGCACGGGGCAGAGGCTAGTCACACAGGTCCCTGTGACTGGGGTCCAGGACAACAGGAAGTTGTTTGAAGACTTCCAAAGGGACAAACAGGAGAATTCCTGCTTCAAAAAGGAGCAGCAAGTTCATAACAAACAGTGGACACAAGATCACCATTTGGGTTTATTTACACAAATAGGGGACATAAGATCGCCATCTGGGTTTATTTGAGAAAAGGAAAAAATGGTTTCCAGTTGCTAAGCTGTGACAGTAAGTAAGTTACAGAACATGTTTCACTGTCACAGGCTCTGTGATTATCTGTCATTCACTAGGAGTTCATGGGTTCCAACAATGACCACACCTTATAACCAATGATTAAATTCCAAATACCACATGAAGGTATTTCATGTCAGAGAGGCATTTCCTACCTAATCTGTATGTACTTGCTCCCAAAAATAGGGGAAAGAAAGGATGAGACTAAGGCAGAGTCACCAAAGCTTCCCACAGACTAAGAGTAGACAAAGTTTCTTTAAGCATATTTTTTTTTTTCCCAAAGATTTTATTTATTTATTTATTTGAGAGAGAGAATGAGATAGAGAGAGAGAGCATGAGAGGGGGGAGGGTCAGAGGGAGAAGCAGACTCCCCGCTGAGCAGGGAGCCCGATGCGGGACTCGATCCCGGGACTCCAGGATCATGACCTGGGCCGAAGGCAGTCGCTTAACCAACTGAGCCACCCAGGCGCCCCAAAGTTTCTTTAAATGAGACACAAAGGGTAATGACCACAGAAGAAAAAAATGATTAAGTGAACCATGTTAAAATTAGTAACTTCCGTTCATCCAAAGCACCACTAAGAGATTGCACAGGCAACCACACAGGAGAAGATATTCACACTTATTCCCAATAAAGAGCTCATACTCAGAATATACACAAGTCTTACAAGTCAGAAGAGAGGGGGAGATAGAGGGAGACAGACAGAGAGAAACAGAGAGAGAAGGAAGAACACCCAGCAGGAAAAAGGGACAAAGCACTTGTACCAAAAAGGATCTGAGTATCCAAAACCATATTAAAGGTATTGAACTACACTGGTCATCAAATGCAAACTAAAACCCCAGTGTTACACAGTTACACCCCACCCTCACCACCAGAATGGATAAAATGACTACAAATGCCAAGAATCAGTGAGGACTTGAGCAACCAGAACTCTCACACAATGATGGTGTGAACGAGTGCAACCACTTTGGAAAAGTGTTTTGCTCTAAAGCTGAATACACGTATATCCCACCACCCAGCGATATACTCAACAGAAACATCTACAGAAGTCCACCAAAGCACGTGCCAAAATACTCAAGAGCAGCACTACTCTTAATAGTCCCAAGATGGAAACCACTCAAATGTGCTCAGTCATAAAGTGTGGTGCATTCACACAGTAGAGCATTCCACAGCAATGAAAACAAATGGTGATGGCAGCAGGGGTGACAATGGTGACAGTAATAAGGGTGGCAGTGGTGGTGGTGACAATGTTGCTGGTGGTAGCAGCAATGGTGATGGTGATGATGGTGGTGATGGTGGTGATGGTGGTGGTGATGGAGGTGATGGTGATGGTGGTGGTGTTGGAGGTGATGGTGTTGATGGTGATAGTGGCGGTGATGGTGGTGGTGATGGTTATGGTGATGGATGTGGTGATGGTAGTTCAAGTGGTGATGGTGATGCAGATGGTGATGGTGGAGGTGATGGTGATGGTGGTGATGGTGGAGAGGGTGGTGATGGTGGTGGAGGTGGTGATGGTGATGGTGATGATGGTGGTGATGATGGTGGAGGTGGTAGTGGTAGTTATGGCGGTGGTGATGGTGATGGATGTGGTGATGGTGGTGGAGGTGGTGATGGTAGTGGTGATAGTGATGGATGTGGTGATGGTGGTGATGGTGGAGATGGTGGTGATAGTGATGGATGTGGTGATGGTGGTGATGGTAGAGATGGTGGTGATGGTGGTGGTGGTGGAGGTGGTGATGGCAGAGGTGGTAGTGGTGGTTATGGTGGTGGTGATGGAGGTGGAGGTGGTGGTGGTGATGGTGGAGATGGTGATGGTGGAGATGGTGGTGGTGGCGGAGATGGTGGTGACAGCAGTGATAGTTGGTGGTAGCAGCAACGGTGATGGTGGTGATGGTGGTGATGGTGGTGGTGTTAACAAATCTGAGTGTTAATAATAGAGCAAGTGTTCCAAGCACTTTACATACATCATCTTATTTAATTCTCGTAATAACCCTGTGATGTAGATGCTGTTATTAGTGTTATTTTACAGAAGAAGAAAAGTCCGGGAGAGGTTAAATAACTTGCCCAAGGTAACACACAATGAGGAAGTGACAGCCAGAACCTGAATTTAGGCAGCATTTCCCTACGGGGAGAGGCAAACACGGTGACAGGCAGATAGGACAGGCAGATACACGCTTCAGGTCCCTCCCGCACACTTTCATCAGAATCTGGGGAGAAATAAGGGAATGCAAGATGCACTGGCATTCTCCCCAGTGGGATGGGCTCAGATTCACCCTTTTTTACACAATCCGAATTCCTTCCTTCGTGGTAAAATGTTTTGCAGGACAAATTCTCCCAAACTCTTCCCTTGCCCTTCCCTCCAACTGGAACTACAAGATGGCATGTGGCTCTACTTCTAATGAACACTTACTCCACTTGGTTTTTCCCACTGTAATGACATTAGCCTGAGGAGGAAGCCCTCTGCCGGGGAGTAAGATGTGGCTAGTACACCCTTCGCTATAAACTCAACCACAAGCAGTCAAGCTCCCACTGTATGCCTGGCTCACCTCACCCCCACTTCGGGAGCATGGAAATGCCCCCAAGTTCTGCTAGCTTACTTCCCCTCTTCTGTCTTAGGCCTCACTGGCCTGTGTAAGTTCTCTAACTTTATTAAATGACCTGACTGTATTTCCACTTATTACTCTTGATACCTTTTCCCCTTGATCAACACCACTCACTAGCCTCTAATGTACTACGCATTCACTGCACGCTACTTCACTTTACATGCTGAGTACTACCTCCCCTGCCTATCCAGGAAGAAACTGAGGCATGCAAAGGACAAACAGCTAGTAAATGGTGAAGCCAAAACTTCAACACAGGTCTCACGACACCCCAGCTCACATGTCCCAGGACCAGGAAACAAAGCACCTGCCTTTAAAAGGGAGCACACGGGCTCTATGCTTGAACCCACAGAAAAACCTGGGGCTGGACGGATGGATCCCACATGGTAACATGTCTGAGCCCTTAATGTTTCTCTCCATTCATTCAAGAGTATTCTTCCTGATCTGGTAAATGTAAACAGCACCAGGGACAAAGGTGCATTCTTTGTTCTTTTATCTTCCTTCGTGTGTTCTTCACACGTCAATTTCAGGATGGCATCAAACTAAAAGAGGAAGAAGCTTTTACACTTTCTGAGCACTAGCTATTTAAAGTATCTCTTCTGCAAATAAAGAAGATAAACATTTCTGGGGTCAAACCCACCTTTGGTGGTGAGAATTTTGGAGGTGACTTCTAGTTTCTCCAACGGTTCCATCCCAATGTTCTCCAGCTTAATGACAAGCTGCTGAGTCTCCCCGTTGTAAAGCTGGACTGACACATTAGTAGATGTCTCATCACCAGAAGAAGGTTGCAGTGAGTGTGCAGACCTAAAATAGCAGTAATAGTTATAATAAACTTTAAAAAGAAAGATTCAAAGAAAACAGTGGCATTTCAGAACTATTCACATCACCAGACTTAACACATTCCAGAAATAGGGACTGGGGAACGTGAATCCCAGCTATCAGGAGCACAGGGTGAGTGCTGCATGCAGAGAATCTTGTGCGTGCAGACGCGTCCTGTGCTCCCATTCAGCCTTAGCCTCGTGTGTGTGTGTGTGTGTGCGCGAAGTATAAAAATCCTTAACTACTGGATTATGGTGGGGCCAAAAATGAAACAATGAATTAATTCAAATGATCTGTGAAGCAGTGCTCTCTTAAAAAAATTTGCAAATCTCATGCTCAGAATTGCCTTGTGAAAACCCATAGATTAAAGAAGAAAACTTAGAGGAACCATTCCGACTGACACCATGGGCACTGGAGGGACAGATCAATGGAAAGTATGTACAACAGACTCCACGTCACAGGTGAAAATGACAAGCAAAGGCTGCAAGCGCCTGATGGGACACAGCACCCTGGGGTCATATGGCATCTGCGTGGTCGGGTGGGGCCCGTGCCACGTAAGAGTGCAGCCCAGCGTGCAGACCTGAAGCCTGCCGCCACTCCCCGGGGGTTCCTGCACCACAGCCCTCGGGTTCAAACACATACACCATGCTCTGGAGAAGTCTGGCCCTAAGAGAAAGGGGTAGTCACTGGAGGAAAGGGTCAACATCCTCTCTTGGGGTAGGAAGGGTCCATCTGGCTCCCCACTCTCTTCCTCCTTGTACCTGAAGGATCTCCACAGAGAGCGCAATGAGTCTACACCATATACTTAACTGAACCGGAAATGGACAGCTCCGGGCCACCCTACCCAGCAAGTGCCCAACAGCCTCCCTGCGAGCCAGCGCTTTCTAGCTCTGCTCCTGGCCGCAGACCAAAGGACCAGGGTCAGACCCAAGTCCTGTTCTATGGGCCGCAAGAGAGCCTCATATCCCCACACTGGTCCAAAAGACAGACAAGAACGTTCCAGACGATGCTGGTCTCACACCTCTGGCATCCAAGAGACGATGTTTAAACAGATCCGGCTCAGCAAGCCAACCATGCGCGTCCTGGGGGACTCCCATTGCTGGCTCTGAGAGAGCAGCTTTATATCCAAACCACATTTTCAGAAAATAATAGCATAAGGAATCAAGGTGAATGCATTCCTTTACATCTTACACCTTCAAAGTTGCTCATGAGTCAAGAAATAAACTTTCTCTGTCAAGGAAGGAAGAGTGACTCCTGTCCTCACTATAAATGACTTCTTTCTGTATTTTAACATGCAGTCCTTCCAAAGTAAAAGCTGTTTGTAGTCAATTTGAAATTGCAGAGGAGGTATTCAGAAAAACTAAAACACAGCGAGGCTAATTACTTTGCATCTCAAACAGGGTATCAGCCCCCCACCAGGACCACAGGAAAAGAAGGTAGGAGAAAGCAGAGGCGCAGTACAGCCCAGGGCCCGGCCGTCACAGGGCCAACCGTCCCTAAGTCCAGCGTCCCATGTGACAGAGCTAGAGCCGGAAAGGGGCTGAGTCCGGGGCAAGCAGTGACAGTAAGGAGATGGCAGTCAGACACATCCCTTTTCTGGGCATCTTTTTCCTTGCCTGATCATCTGGCCAACTTTTGTGAATCTTGTAAGGCCCAATTTAAACATCACAGCTATGAAGCCTTCCTGAACCGTGAACAGGAGAGTGGCCTCCCTCCACTTCTTATTTTCAGGAGCACTTAGCAAACTTGACTATGGTGAATCTCTCTCCCTTCAGGACAGGAGCTCCTACAATAGGCAAAGTCTAGGTCGAGGGTGGTTCTGATTAGTGGCTAGTCGTATAGACCAAGCCTAGATCATGTGGCAGGTGTCAATAAATGTGTGGGAGTGAATTTGATAACTCAGTCCCAACAATATTTATGTTAATTAGAAGCAACACTCACTTAAGGAATAGTCACCTGAAATCATGTATGCTACACTAAAGCCACCAAAATTCTTTTTTTTAATTGAGGTGTTATTTATATACCATGAAATTCACTTGTTTTAAGTATATAATTCAATCATTTTTAGTAAATTCACAAAGTAGTACAACGGTCACTGCTACCCACCCTGTTTTAAAACATTTCCATCATCCAAACTGAGTATCTTTTCAACGTACTTTTTGAAGCAATTAAAATGGAAATTTTTTAGCTTATGTTATATGGCTATGCAAAAAGTAACCTAGGATACTATGTATAATATAACATCATCTCCATATGCAAACATATATTTCAAAAAAGGAGGTGGATAAACACTGGAAAGAAAAACCACAAAGCAGTAATAGCAATCATTTCTGGGACTCCTGAGATATATTTCCCTTTCTTCTTCATGCTTTCCTATAATGCTCTTAAAAAAAAAAAAATCTACTTTTTAAAAGATAAGAGTTAATTGTTTTTCACAAAAAATATGATTCCAAAGGCTAATCTCACATTTTGTTCTGTTCATGGTAAGGAACACTTCAACTCTGTTCTACTTCCCTTTAAGCAAAGCATATCGTCTACTGGTTACCCTGAAGAAATGCTTTGCCCATATTTTGGTCCTAAGAATCACAGATTAACTCAGACTCTTGGTGCCATTAAAAATGTATGCTCAGAACGATTCTGAAGTGCCCTCTCTTGTGGGAAGGCAGACGCCCGCCCCCTACCTGGGCAGGGAAGTGCTGATCTGCAGTCTGGGCAGGGCAGGAATGACTTCCACCGTGGAGCCGCTGGTCTTCACTCCCGGGAGGTTATCCAGCAAACAGTCACTAAAGACGCCAAAGACCGTGGTATGGTAACCTAGGAAGTGAAATGAAGAGCTTCACAGCCCCTGGAAAAGCCTCCATGCTCAGGCCCCCATCTGGAGGCCTCCCCCAGCAGGGAGGAGCGTGGCCCCCCACCCCAGACCCGAGTCCCATCAGCTGTCACCCACTGGTCCCACCCACAGCTCGTCCCGAAGCCTTCGGTGCCCACGGAGACAGAGGGGTGCCAGCCCCCACATTCCTACCTCACGGGGCCGCCTGGGTCCGAGTGAAAGCATGTGTGAGTCTTCATCAACTAGACATCTCTACACAACTTAGTACTAGGGTCTCAGCACTTGGACAATTTGCTTTTCAAATCTGCCTGTCTCTGAGGGAGTGATAGTTCGTGTTCCTTTGCAGGACATAATGGCGCTGAGTAAGTATCCAAAAAGTGATGCAAAGTCTTCAAAATCAAAATGAAAGCTCAAGAGCCAATTACTGTTATTATAACTGCTACGTGATCCGGCAAATCTGCCGTATTCGTACAAGCACTGTGATCTAAGATTAGCGAATTTTCCACGCCAAAAAAAAAAAAAAAAAAAAAAAACCTCCATTGGTTAGATAAGCACTTGAAATTATTTAAGCTTTAATATGGCTTTTGTGAAATTTTGAAAGATAATTATTATAAACAATGTTCACTGTATAAGAAAATTAAACAACGCCCATGGCTACATGCTTAGGGTGAGGACTTCTGTGCACGCACATTAAATGGTTATAGGAATCAGAGGGGAAAGCAGTTGGTTCTGGGCGAGCCAGGCCCTCACAGCCCATCAGTGGCTCCTTCACCTTCTGCCAGTGGTAAGATGATCTCGCCACGTAAAATCACCAATTCACAGCACCCACGCTTCCCTCCTTTTGAAATATGTTTCTTAAAAGACTTAATTTAACTTGCAAACATGTTCCTCCGCTGAAGCCCACATCTGGCAATATGCCCCCTCCTATTTTTCTTTCCAGAAAACCTGACATAATGTGGTTTCGCCTAAGCAACCTTTGTTCTCCACTTCTTAATTAAAATCAGTCATTTTCCTTTTCTTATGTATCGCTGAAGAAGACTGCAAAGAAATTCAAAACCTGATGACAAATTCTGTTATGTCTAACGGTATTTCTGATGACACGAGGTCAGGCCTCTCCGCCTCCTGCAGAAGGTGTGCCAAAAACGCACGCGACTTGGCTCCACCAACTCAGAGCTCTGTTACCAAGACTCTGACTCCTTATCCAGTGGGTACCGGTTATTAACTAGGGGTCAATCCCATCAGCCTTAATTATTTCCTCTCTCACCTGTCTCCTTTACTCCACTTCCCACCGCAGCTGTGACCCTAGCTTTGTCACTGCATCCCAGGATTATGCCAACAGCTACGTAGTTGGTCTTCCTGCCCCAGTCCTGCCCACCTCCAGCCCGTACTCCACAGAGCAGCCTGGGGGTCCCTCTGCACTGCCTATCTGACCGCATCTCTCCTCTAATGAAATGCAGTCCCTGGGAGAAAGCCAGCACCCCTTAGCTCTTCTGGGTCTGGCCTCTGTCTACTTTTCCAGCCTTGTCACTACTTGTCCCTCTGCCTGGGACCAGCTCCTTGGAGCCAGCCCCAGTTCCCAATACTCCAAGGGTCTCTGGACCACTTGTTCTTTGTACCTAGAACCGCCCCCCACTCCCCATGCCATTCACTCGGGTAATTCCTAGTTGGCCTTCAAAGCTCAGGGTCCCTCAGTAGGAGAAAGTCCTTCTCGACCCACTCTCCCCTTCTGGGTCACCTCTCCCCCACGTTCCCACGAGTCGTGTGCTGGGCCCCTCTCAGCGCTTGCTGCCACACATCCTAACCCAGCATGACACCCCCCTCACCCACCACAGACACCAGCCTTTCCCAGAACTGTCTCTTCTTTCAGTCACCCAGTATCTACTAGAGACCCAGCACACACTGGGGACTGGCAAGGCAGACAAGGCCAGCGACTGGCCTCGGCAGCAGAGCATTGCAGGAGAGCCAAGCAGGGCACTTGACCCAGCACCGAGAAGCCGAGGACAGTCTCCAAGACTAAGGGAAGTCTGAGCTAAGAACGGAGAGAAGCACGGGAGCTAGCCAAGTCTGGAAGTGCACCAACAGAAGGAAAAGCACAGGCAAAGCTCAGAAAGCTGGGCATGCTTCCAGAACTGCAAGGAGCCTCTGAGAGGGACAGGTACCTCGGGGAGGTGGAGGGGACCGAGGCACCGCAGGGCCAGATCACACAGGGAGCTCCAAAGCCACGCTGAAGGAGTTGAGGCTTGATGGGGCAGGTGTGGACAAGGGGTCAGGACTTCCAGTTAAGAGAGGACATGGCCAGACGTGTCCTGCAGAAAGGCCACTTGGCAGCAGTAGGGAGAACGGACTCAATAACCACCAAGACGATGCCGAATGACGAGCCCTGTTGCTTGTGTGACAGACCCTGTAAGAGGGTCCTGTTCTGCAGGCTGAGTGCCTGAGGACGTGGATGGGAGCACTGAGGGGCCGGTCAGTAGCGCAGGGGCAGGCGTGGAGCTGGTGAGAGACGGCAGGGGTGAGCACAACCTATGAAGGCCTGCTTTGGGTGTCTGGCAGGATGGTGAAAACCTCACCGAGTTTCAAGATTCGGGCCACAGGACAAGGGCAGCTGGGGGGGGCGGGGGGGCACTCTCGGTGGAACACCTTGCAGCGAAGCGCCCACAAGGCAGCCAAGGGGCTGGCTGGTTAGAGGCTGACTATGCAGGTTCAGGAGAGAGGTCCGGATGGAGCCACGGCCCTGGGAATCAGCAGCACAGGGAAGGGCCCTGAAACCAGGAAAGTCACTGAGAGGCTGAGATTGCCTAGAGGTAGCCTGCTGTGGGGGGAGGGGAGGGGCAGATGGGGGAAGGGGGAGGGAGAGGAGGGAAGGACAGAACCTGGCCCTGAGGAATACCATGGAGGGGAGGGGCGTGTAGAAGCGGCATCTGCAGGATGCTTCATGCAAAGGAGAGGAGAGGGGGCGCCTCACAGAAACGGGAGGCGAGCGCCCACAAGGGCAGGTGGGCAGCGGTGCCCAAGGCGGCTAAGCAGCGGAGGCAGACAAGACTGGGTTAGCTAGGGACTCGGAGACGGCGGTCCTGGTGGAGTGATAAGAACTAACCGCAGAATGCAGAGGGTCAGACAACCAATGGAGAGGGGGACGGTGGATTCTGTGCGCATACATGGACCTCTGAAGAGGGGTGGCCGAGAGGGGAGAGGAGGTCAGGCCAAGCGAGAGGAAGCCAGGGAGTCAGCAGGACCGGACTGCGGGGGGGTGCCTGCGGGCATGTTTGCAGTCCCGCTGGAAGAGGCCAGCAGGACAGGAACAAAAGGCCTGACCCAGAGCAGGACCCCTCCCGCTGTAAGGAACACTGTGGGCCCACTGCATCCCATGCACTCAAAGCCATTCCTTTCCATGCCACCGCTCCATTATCTCTCAATCGGTGAGGACCAACACCAGGGGACCCGTGACAGGCCTCAGTGGGGCAGGACAGGGGTTCAGCAGTCCTGCTCGACCTGAAATCAGAAAGCAAGTCTCCTTACCATTCACAGTAATCGTTCCAGTCGTCTGTGGGACCCCAACAAGAGTCACTGGGTAAAGACCAGATTCAGCGGGAAGGGAGAGCGCCGCAGGGAGAGACTCGAACTCCACTCCGCTGGTGAGGAGCCCCTAGAGCGAGCAACAGTGGCATGAGAAGCACAGCCCAAACCCCCGCCGCATCACCGGTTCCCCTGAGGCAGAGGACATCTGCTAATGGGCAAACCCCAGGACTGCCGGGATGAGGACAGCAATGTGTGGCCTTCATAAAGGTCCACGAGAGCCGCAGAGATGGCCAGAAGCATGCTTACCACAAACAACCTTGAAATGGAAAGCACAGTGGGTGTTTGAACAACTCCATCTTGGTGTCAGCCCTCCTGGCTGTATTTTTCATACATGCTTTTTGTTGCTTTACCAAATTGGAATGTAAATGTAAAGAAAAAATAAAATATGTAAACATAAAGAAAAAAATGAAGTATGGAAACATATCATCAATTAATATCCCTCAATGCACCTATGAACGATCAGTTCATTTCACTATGTGCCAGGCTATGCTCGACAGGGAACAAGACAGATTCTCTGGCTTCGAGGAGCTGCCCCATGACTGTAAACACTGCAGGGGTGTCCGCACTCAGCACTTCTCCTCAACACTGTAACAGAGGTCCTACCCAATGCAATAGGTAAGAAACAGAAATAAAGGCATGCAGACAGTTACTCAGAAAAAACAGAACTGTAAACATAAAAACCCGATGGAATCAGCAATGGAACTTGAACTGGCAACTGCGTTGAGCAAAGTCACAAAGTCAGCATAAAAAAAAAAAAAGCAAAGGTATTTCTATCATCTGGCAATAAACAAAAAATATTAAAAAATAAAATACAAAAACACTATTCACTAAGAGATCAAAAACGTCCCCTGCCAGGGAACAAAGCAATGACTGATGTGTATGTAAGACAGCCCTGCGGAAACCCGCAGCCCACCGTGGAGACACAGAGCAGGGACACGCACGTATGAGGCCCCGGCTCCTTCTGGGGTTTGTCTTCTGCGGAGCTGCAGCCTACACAGCCCTGAACCTACTCCACACGCTACAGAACTGAGCAAGGAATTCAGCACCACGGTGCTGGGACCTCAGTCCTCACACTGGGAAAGGACACGGGTGTGAAAAGGGCGAAGGCAAGAGAGGGCCCTGCGGAGATGGGCTAGACCTGGCGGCACCACGGTGAAGTCGGGCTAATCTAGTTTTGCGTGTGTATCCTGCACCTGTGTGTGTATGGGCACAGGTGTGTGTGCACATATGCAGGTTATGCATGTAGGTTTGTATGTAATTACATGTCTACGTGTACACGCATGCATGCTCTTCCTAACTCCGTCCACAGAAAGCACCCAGAAGCAGGTGCTCTAGTGGTAATGAGCACACCTGTGCCACATTTTGAGCCAAAGCATGAAATGATCTACATGGAGGACACAGGCAGTGGGCAAGAGTGCAAGCACAGAAAGCACGTAGATGGCTACTGTCTCCAGGCAAAATGTACTGGCATTTTATCTCTTCTTAAAATAGCAAAAGCAAATATGACCAACAGTTAACAGTCATTAAATGTGGATGGTGGATATTAGGAGTGCTTATTATTCCCTGTTAACATTTCACATGCTTGAAATATTTCATAATTTCATTTTTTAAATTCTGATCATAATCTGTGGGCTACCTTCTAGCAGTAATTTTTATTTTATTCTTTGTTCTTCCTAACTCTTAATTAAAAAGCACATATTACTTTTAAACCAGATAAAAATGAAAGCTACTTTTTTTGAGAGAGAGAGAGAGTGCAGGGGTTGGGGGGAGGCAGAACGAGAAGGAGAATCTTAAGCAGGCTCCACACCCAACACGGAGCCCAAGGCAGGGTTCAATCTTTTTTTTTTTTTTTAAAGATTTTATTTATTTGACACAGAGAGAGAGAGAGCACAAGTAGGGGGAGCGGCAGAGGGAGAAGCAGGCTCCGCACTGAGCAGGGAGCCCAATGCGGGGCTCGATCCCAGGACCCTGGGATCATGACCTGAGCTGATGGCAAACGCTTAACCAAATGAGCCACCCAGGTGTCCCAAGCAGCAGGGTTCAATCTTACAACTCTGAGATCATGACCTGAGCCGAAATCAAGAGTTGGGCACTTAACCGACTGAGCCACCCAGGTGCCCCTGAAAGCTACTTTTTAAGACCAAAAAAAAAAAAGTGTCTGACTGTAATTGCTATATAAATGTTACTAACACGTATATAATAACAATAAACTGAAAGAAGAAAATGCCCAAAAGAAAAAAAAAAAAGTGTCAGAAAAAGCAGCAAGCATCTGATACTTGAGGCACTTTGGGGGAAAATCCTCTGAACAATTATTCCCTGTTCAAGCCAAGAGACAGAAAGTCATTAAGAGGCCTGACCTGAGAGCCAAACCCTAAAGCCGGCAGTGTCTTGCATGACAGGAGGGGGACAATACTCACCCCTGTTGACTTGCTCTCTGAGTGACCTCAGGGCTGTAGGCTTGACATGCAGCTGAAATTCTCAGAGCTCTAATGAATTTTGGAAACCTATGTCTCATGCTGAGAGCCTAATCATCATCTTAAATAACCACCAGTCTGCCTGGTGAACTCCTACTCATCCTGGTCTTCTCAGCTGAGCCCTTGTCTCTCCCGGAAGCCTTCCCCGACTCTCCGTGTGGCTCTGGAGCACCTCCTATACCCACAGCACTGACCAGGACGGGGTCGAGGTCCCCCTAGGGCCCTGCCCATAGCATGATACGTGGCATGAGCGCTCAGCAAGACGTCTTCACAAAAAGCCCACCCCTTACTCTGAACATGAGTCATCAAACTCTAAAAGAAAACATGAACTATCTCAAAACCAGCCTTTGCAAGTCTCTGAAAAAAATCACAGAGCAATACTGTATGCTAATATGTAATATCAGGTACTAACCCACAGTACCCGGCAGCGCTACGAAACAACACCCGGTACTAGGCACTAACCCACAGTACCCGGCAGAGCTACAAAACAACACCCCGTACTAGGTACTGACCCACAGTACCCGGCAGCGTTACGAAACAACACCCGGTACTAGGTACTGACCCACAGTACCCGGCAGCGCTACGAAACAACACCCCGTACTAGGTACTGACCCACAGTACCCGGCAGCGCTACGAAACAACACCCGGTACTAGGTACTAACCCACAATACCCAGCAGCGCTACGAAACGACACCCGGTACTAGGCACTAACCCACAGTACCCGGCAGTGCTACGAAACAACACCCCGTACTAGGTTATGACCCACAGTACCCGGCAGCGCTACAAAACAACAGCCGGTACTAGGTACTAACCCACAGTACCCAGCAGCGCTACGAAACAACACCCGGTACTAGGTACTAACCCACAGTACCCAGCAGTGCTACATAATAATAAGCACAGAAAACACTTGAGAAATGGGACCCGCATGGCAGGTGGGTGGCTCTGGTCCGGAAACATCAGCATTAGTCTGGAGAGCCAGTACGCGTCTCCTTCCCACTGACTATGGAATTAGGTGAGTGGCTCCAACGGACACCACTACAAAGTGAGCCTTTAATGCCCTACACAAATACAGACACAGAACACTGGATGTCAAACCTGAGAGAAAGCTCCCACTGGTGGTGCGATAATTCATTCTCCTACTGTACAGACCTTGCTCTTCCCTCAGGCCTTGATCGT
Organism: Phoca vitulina; assembly: GCF_004348235.1. NCBI lineage: Eukaryota > Metazoa > Chordata > Mammalia > Carnivora > Phocidae > Phoca > Phoca vitulina. The sequence continues at coordinate 32,010,610 of NW_022589721.1, forward strand.
CTTATCATCTTGTAGCAATAAAGTAGCCAACAGAACATACACTTTGTAACCTGTGCTACTCTCATGTAAATTTCAACATGATTATTTCAAATCTCACATCCAATCAACTACACTTGTGTGTTCAAATCAGAGGGGTCTGTTCACTGATTCAAACATTGAGCACAGAGCACTAAAGACACAAGAATGACAAGACGTGGTCTTCCTTCACAGAAACCTTATAATCTTCGGCAAAACAAATATAAAAACAGACATATATCATAGGATATGTGCCCCAAATATTAAGTAAAAACTTAGTTTCATGGCAAGTTGGTGACTGGTGATACATACCATGTTTTCAACTCGGAGTTCAAATGGCATTGGGTTGTATACCATCAGCTGAACTTCACACACATCTCCTTGAACCCACTGGAAATCTAGAAATGCACACACAAAATAATCTATGCATTAGTTGGGTGTTTCTGCATGTTTCACATGGTTTCAGATTACTCCTCTGGCAATTTATTTTTCCAGTGAAGCAGTGAGCATTATGATCATCCTTAGATGAAAATAAAGCTAGTGTAACTGTAGCCTTCTCTAAAACAAAGCAAGTCATCACTGCCACTTGGATGCTTTGTAATGGATGCTTCTCGCCATCTTTAGCGGCTGAATTCATGCCAGTGTGTCAAATGCAACTTTACAAAACTGAAATCAACCCAGACACTGCCGTTCCTAATACGGACCCGTAAGTCACACAGACCTTCACTGGTCCAGAGGCTGGTACTTAGGAGGACGGTGCAGCAGTCAACTTTAAGTGGCACAGAGAATGACTCCCCTGTCCCCTCCTTAAGAATGTGAGAGAAGATGGTGGCGTCTCCTCCTTGGTCACTCCCAGGTCAGCTGCAGTCCAACACCTACCGAAGGCAGAATTCGGAGAGGACCTCGAGACCCCCGGCCCTGGTGTACATGCCCTGTGTAACCCTCTCCCCAAGTGTGAATATGGTGATTGGATTATGTTCTATAACAAAGGTGAGGGGATTTTGTAAAAAGGACCCCAATCACTTGGCTTTGAGTTAATCAATAGGAGATTGTCCTGGGAGTGGGCTGATCTAATCAGGTGGGCCCTTATGGGGCCCACACCCCTCCTTAGTGAAAAGATTCAAAGCATGAGTGGGTGTATGGAGGAGGCCATAGTGGCGAGGATTGGAGAGGGCCTCCATGAGCTGGGAGGGTCCTGGCTGACAGCCAGCAAGAGAGCAGGGCCTCAGGGGTACAACCACAGGAAGTGAATGAAGAACAACCTGAGGGAACCTGACGCAGATCCTTCCCTAGTCAAGCCTCCAGATGAGGACACGGCCCCGCGTGACACCTGGATTTCAGCCTGTGAGACCCTGAGCAGTGGACCAAGCGAACACATGACTCCTGACCCACAGAAACAGTGAGAAAATAAGCCTGTGTTGTTTTAAGTTGCTAAACTTGTAGTAATTTGTTACAAAACAAGAGAAAACTAAAGCAGTGCCTACCTCCACTTCCACGGCCCTCTACTTCCTTTAAGACACCCTGTTAGGCAAATCACAAGGAACTTCAAAATCAATTAACTTGTGCTGGGCACTGTCCAGCGTGAGGCACTTTGAAGCAGTTTATCTCATTACTCTTCATCACCACCTCGTGAGACAGGCACTGTAATCCCCACTGTTACAGGGTGGACACTCAAGGTCCAAACTTGTTAACACACGTGCCTGGGAATCACAGAGCTAGTGTGGGGCCACAGGGACTCAAGCCCAGCCTCCTCCCTCCTTCCTCCCACCCCTCCTTACGGGGTTTCCCAGACCCTCAGGCAGGAGAAAGCCCCAGGGCAGGCTCCCAGAAGCCATTCTCTAGAGCACACTGCGCCTAGACCTGGCCCTTCAGCAGCATCTTTGAGCCCACACTGACTCCAGCAGTAGCCCCCAGCCCCTTCACACAACCGAAGAAAATATCACTTGTTTTAACAGGTTGCTCTGCCTGGCAGCTAAGGAACTATTTGTTTTCTCTGTCATGGTCAAAAAAATCAACATTTAAAAACTCATTTTCCTGGGGTTCTGAAAGGAACCATTTATACTTGCATCATCCTACTCTACTGAGGGTATATCTAAGATAAATCGCTGATTACATCACTGATCACGTGATTATTTTTGTCTGAAAGAAGACCATCTCCTCTCCAAGCCTCAGTGTGTTAGATCACACAGGGGAGGCCCTTCCTGGAGATTCTATCCCAGAAACCATAGAAGAACAGCAGTGGGTGGCTATTCAACACCTGCCCAGCATCAGGTCCTCCCCACTTTGGGCCACACAACACTCCTTCTACAACATTGGAGGGACCTGCCCAGTAGGAAGCACCTGTGATTTCTCGCTGCATCCCCAGCACCTAGGACAGTGCACACAACTGCTATTCAGAACCTTCTTTCCACAGCTGCCAGGTCCTTTAGGAATATTACCTCCCCTGACCCTCAGAAGAACCCTCTGCGTTAGTGTCTCTTGTCCTCTTTCTGTACTCGGGCAAACGGGATCTTGTCTGAGGTGGCAAATGGGAGGCGGCAGGGCCAGGCTGTAGCCCACTGCCTGTGCAGGTCACCTTGACCTCAACACTGACCTCGACCTCGGCACAGAGCCTGGCCAGGTCACAAAGTCCTAGCACAAATGACAGAAAAGCCTTCACCCGCTGCGCTCGAGCTCAGGACCTACGTACACCCAGAGCTGAACTGAGCCAGTGGCGATGCTGGCCACAAGGAGACAGAGAGACGGGTAAGTTAGTCCCAGTTAGAGTGCTGATGGTCTCAGAAACCGCCCCCAGGGGCTTCTTCTTCTCAAACGCTCCACGCCCCCTGCTGTGATGATAACTCCCCCAATTATACACAAAGATTCATTTATAGAGATTGGAATTTTAGGTTAAAGACATGTGATTCTTCAAACCTCCAGGCAGGTCTTCACTGATGAGAATACTGTGGAAAACATATTAGAAGCCACAGAATATAAATTACATTTTCCTACCCGTGGGTATTCAACAAATAACATGCATTTTGGCCGAGGCTTCTGTTATATTTCAGAAAAAATCTTGCATCATCCGCTGAATTTATCCTCAGCCCAGATGAGCAGGGGCTTCTCACTGTGATGAGGAGCCATATTACAAAGAAAGAAATCCCTGAGCTTTGAGTCGAAACCTTGGCTGGAGACTGAGCTGTGCACTTACTAGCTGTCTGACCAAGGGCAGGTCATTTATATTCAGCTCAGTCTTAATTTTCTCATTTGTCAATTGGGGATATAATGCCTGGAGGATCATGCAGTTATGCAAATCACTGGATGATGTTTGTTTAAGCCCTCTGCAACAAGTGCAGGGCATTACTTTCATAAAAAGAAGCCTCAACAATTTAAGATTGGAGAGGAAAAACTGAAGATGCAGGACTGGCTCTAGCGGGGATGGGGGCGGTTGGAGCTGTAGCCACAGAGGCCCAGGCTTGGTGGGGGGAGGGTTAATGTTCTGCTGTCACAGGCTCCAAAGTCTTCATAATTTCTGAAAAGGGGCCCCACAAATCATGTAGCTGATCCTGAGAAGGAGTCTCAGACCTCCAGTCTCCCAAATAATCTCTGGAAGTTTCTCTAAACAAAAGGGGTGAAAGTTTCCTAAAAACATTCTTTAGGGGAGAAAGCTTATGGCCAACCCCAATGAGACCAGAAAGAACAGCCAGAAACTCCCAGCCGGCCCAAAGGAGATAAGCTTCAACTTGATGTTGAGTCTAGGTCTGCCCAGAGTGATTTGCCCACCACCAAGAGCCAGTAAGAGAGAGACTGGAAAAGGACCCAAGTCTTCCACCTCCAAAGAGGTCAAAGGAGGGTTCCCATGGGAAGACAGGCTCTGCTCACGGGAACGTCCACTGCAGCGGGTCCAGGAGCCCCCTGGCCCTCCCCAGTCTGCCACGATGCCCACCCAGCTACCCTGCTTCCAGTCCTCTTAAGCTTGTCCTCCAGAGCAGGGGCCCCGGGGGCAGGAGGGTGAGCCGTCTCAAAATCAACAGACTGAAACAAGAATGTCAAAGACAAACTTTCACCACAAACCGCTACTTGGTCAGGCCTCTCTCCCCTAACAACCAGGAGACACTTGCAACTAGCTGGTCACTCATTCATGTTAATGAACATTTACTGGCTCTTACTCGCACCTTATCAGATGTTGGGTGCTGCTGGACCACGAGATGGGGCCGCTGCCACGGCCACCCCAGCCAAGGCTGCCACAGCTGCCATCACCAACTCGAGCAGAGCCACATCGCCCGGCACTGCAGCGTCAGCAGCGGGGGCCCCTGGGAAGAGACCGGCCTCCGCCTTCCCGCACCTTCGCCCCAGGCGAGGGCCTCCATGGCTGCCCCAACAGCATCGGGAAATGTCGTTTTCAGGCTTTTTAGCCCAAGCAGCACAGTGAGAACGGCAGGAGGGGTCAGAGGACCGAGGGGCAGTATCTGACCGCCGGTAACCATCTGTGTGGACTGGTTTTGTGCCCCTTACAACGCCTGACCCACGGCAGGGGGATCTCGTGCCCGTACCACGGATGCAAGGGCACACAAGCAAAATCGTCTTCCAGGACGCAGATGGAAAACATTCCAACACTGTCAGAGAAAGCTCAAAGTCTCATCGTTTGAAATATATTAAATATATTTGAAGTCAAGGAAAGGCAAGGGTTCCACGCCGCAGAAGAGGCTGTTTTTCTCCACTTCGGCCCATCTTCGCTTATTTAATGGCACTAATTAGAACTAGCCATTATTTTGTTTATGGGTCCACTTACTTATACTTACTACTTGAAAGTACTGAATACTTCCCTCCACCTTCGACCTACACCTCGCGACGGCCTTGTCGCCATAAGAACCACGGAGCCACGGAGAAACTCAAGGGGAGCTTCCTGCCGGATGAAAGACTGAGCCAATGGAGAGACACACGTGCGCACACATGCACAGACACACGCGCGTGCGCACACACGCAGACACGCGCGTGCACACACGCACAGACACGTGCACACACGCAGATAGACACGCGTGCGCGCACACGCAGATAGACACGTGTGCACACACACGTAGACACACGCGTGCACACGCGCACACATGTGCGTGTGCACACGCACAGACGCGCGTGCGCACACGCAGACACGCGCATGCATACACGCAGATAGACACACGCATGCGCACACACGTAGACACACGCGTGCACTCATGCACAGACACACGCGCGTGCGCACACACGCAGATAGACACACGCGTGCACACTCCCGCAGATAGACACGCGTGCACACTCACGCATAGACGCGCGTGCGCACACGCAGATAGACACACGCGTGCACACTCACGCACAGACGCGCGTGCGCACACACGCAGATAGACACGTGCGCACACACGCAGACACATGCGTGCGCGGACACACACACACACACGCTGTAGTGCAGTATGCTATACACTTGGGGCTCCTAATTTCAGAAACGTAACAGAACTTACAATCCGATGCTATTTTTCAAGGACGTGTTTCCATATTTCTTCCTCTCTTGCCTTCTTGTTTTAAATAATGAACAAGCAGAGCCCCCCGAGCCACCCCTTGCTCCTCCAGAGACAACCTCACCATCAAGGGAGCCTCCGGGGCGCCTTCCAAAGTCGGGGGTGTCCCCGCTCCCGCTGCACCAGCGCTTACTGCCCGTCCAAGCTCAGCAGGTAAGCCAGCAGGTCCTGCTGGTGACAGTTCTACAGTTTTAGACAACTTGACCTACATCTCGTCTTGACATCCCACTCCTTGTGTGTTTCTGCCCCGCCCGCTGCCCACACTGACCTGGAAACCCTGTGCAGAGCAGGGACTGCGTGCTGTGTCTCACTCGGGCCCCTTCCATGTGTGCCCTGCACGCAGGAGAAAGCCATCCTTGCTCCAAGAACACTGAGCTGAACTGTGACACCCTCGGATGAAGCACAGTGTGAATAAGGACTGTTGGCCATTACAAGAGAGCAGCTTGGGGTCGGTTTAGTGCTCCTATCCCAGTCATGCCCTCTGTCCTGGAAACAACCTCCTCACTCAGGAAATACTTTGTTTGTAAGGTGTTCAGATAACTTACTAATTGTGAATGCTTCCAGATGTTAAGGATTTCGAGTGCTGGTATTCATATAGGAACTCTTCACTGAGACCACGTGACATGCATAACGCTCACACTATCCCTCTGGCCTTGGGCCCCGTGGTGCCGGCCAATGAGCACGAAATGCATCATGAGCCAAGGCCTGCTCTGAGTTCTTGAGCAAGTCATTTGAACTCCCTGAATCTCAGTTTCCTTATCTGTAAAATGGGGTTCATAATACCTACCCATTCCTCCCCACATCTGTGCAACAATCTTATAATAGCAGCTGTCGGTACAGCGGGGAGCAAATGGAGGGAGGGGAAACAGAAGCACTCACGTGGACGTAGGTGCTATAAAGAGAACTGGGCCTCGAAGGCACGGAGTGCTGGGAGGAGCATCCTCTCTGGGGATGGTCCGGGGATGAGCCTCAGCAGAGGGCGAGCGAGCACCAAGACCGTTCTGGTCCAAGAGCAGACCCGTGCGGCTGGGTCTGAGGAGCAGGGGTAGGTAAGAGAGGCAGGAGGAGAACAGAGAGGCAGGCAGGGTACTGCACAGCAGGCCAGGCCACGGAGGGCCGAGGTCCACGCTGTGGGGGTCGGTGGTACCGCCAGGGCAGAAGGGCACCTATACCCTAGGAAGTAGGGCCTCCTCAAGTCAGGCTGCCTTTTTGCTATATTCATGGTGCAGGGATTATGAGTAGAAATGAAACAGGAGAAGAAAGCCCTGCACTTCAAAAGCAGAGAGCAAAAGCTTCTCAGGTCTTGTGTTGAAACTCCTCAGGGAGAATCGGCAAGTACCCACCAGGACAGGCCTCTTGACCCCTTCGCTTTGACACTGTGACACATAGGCTCATGTCTGGCAGTAATCAGCACCATTATCCAAAATGTCAGGGGCCCAAGGAAGAGGGAGCTGGCAAAGAACGAGGCCCACTGCTGGGCCAGGCGTCGGGAAGACAGAGAGGGTGGCGCACGAGCCCTGGGTCTGCTGCGAGGGAGGAGGGGAGCAGGCAGGGCTGGGACCCAGTGGGGAGCTTGGCACACGGAAGAGCGCACTAGAGATTCTCAAGAATGCGTTCTGGCTCCTGCCCTACCCTGAAACATGGCTCCACCTGTCCCTGCTGAGCCCCCAGACCCCTCAGAATTGGCATCCTCAGCCCCCAGGCAAACAAAGCCAGGGCTGCGTGGGCCAACAGAGAACGGCATGCACCATTCCTATCCCCCAGGCAGGTCTGAGCGCAAGTCACCCTCTGATCTCGGATGATCCCGAGGTCACTCTGGGCTCCGACGATCCCTCTCCTGTTGTCTGCTTCAGTCCTGATAACAGAGGTCTTCTGGTTTCTAGAACTTCCACAGACTCACCTTTGATGAAATCGATTTTAAAAAATCAGATCTAGGGCCAGAGTTTTGACAATGGCAGCAAACTGCATAAACTGAGATGGAGCCCATGCAGACACGCATGAAGGAACCGGAATCTGGAAAAGCCGCTGGAGGCCAGGCGGCAGGGCACAGCCCGAAAGTCAGGAGGAACGCACCTACCTATTTTCTTGTTCCGCTCTTCTCCACGGTTGTGCGCAATAATTGGTGAGTAGATGAACGGGCTCTTGGTCGACACGTTCTGACCCAGCAAGCTCTTCATTTTCTGTGGCCGGAGGCTGGCAGGAAGGTTCAACAGCTTCACACGCCTAGTGTTTCAAATGGAACAAAAATACTTCAACTGCCTTGTTAGCTCGGTTTCAACGTAAATACTACCAAATCCCACGTGTCGGAAACAGGACATCCCAGAGCAGAGGGAAAAGCACTCCAGCTCGGCAGGAAGAGCAGGAGATCAGTGCGCGTGGTCACTCAGGGCCATCCCGGGCAGCAGCCGCTCCCCCCGCCAGCTCCAGCGGCCACGAGGACCAGGCCGAAATCCAGCTGTATGCCCGTGGGTGCCTTGCCTTCTCCCACCCTCGGGCTCCTCGCCTACAGAACGCACCCAGGGTCCTCCCTCACACACTACTGCGAGCGGTCACGTCAGGGCTCGGGACCTACTGCTCGGCAAGGCCAGTTCTCTTCTCCCTCCTGGCGGGCATGCCCCCAGCACACAGGAGAGCAGGGGACTGGAAGGGCCAGAGGTTAATCGCGCCGTGTGCATCATGAAGAGCAAGGCTGACCCCCCGCTCAGCACAGCCTGTGCTTACACTGCTCTCCCAGCCGCAGACGTGAACTCATCGCCACTCACACTGGGATCAGGTAGCTCCCGTTTATTTGGGACTCGCCAATCTGCGCAGCCTGAGCACACCCAGGCCCCTGTCCTCAACAAAACATCCCAACCACCCTCCTAGCTTGGCTTCTATTACTAACACCTCCACGTCATCCATCAGAAACTGACACCACAGAGACAACAAGTTGTCCAAACTGCCGGGCTGGAAGCTGGTGACAGCAGGAGAGACTATGCTCTTAAACCTGTGACCCCCTCCCATGACCAGCGAGGCAAACAGGGTTAGGACCTGAAATGTTCTGAGGTGGGGACACGGGGTGGCCCGGCAGTGACCCTGCCAGTGCTCCTGCCCTGTGTGTGTGCAGTCTCCTCGCAGGAAGGTAAGGCCAGTGGGCTGTAAGGGGGGTCGTGCATGTCCTCCTGGGACTGAGCCCTTTGTTTGCTTTTCATTTTACTTTCCTTTCAGCTCCTTTAAGATGCCTTTTTTCACTTTTTTTTTTTAAGATTTTTTTTTAAGTAATCTCTACACCCAACGTGGGGCTCAAACTCACAACCCTAAGATCAAGAGTCACATGCTCCGCCTACTAAGCAGCCAGGCACCCCTTTTCATACATTTTTTATCCATTCATCTGTTGACGGGCATTGGGTTGTTTCCAAGTCTTCGCCATCGTGAATGATGCTGTGATAAACACGCGGTGCAGACATCTCTTCGAGACCCTGTTTTCATTCCCTTTGGATACATACCCAAGAGGTAGGATTGCGGGATCATAGGGTAGCTCTATTGTTAATGTTCTGAGGAACCTCCACAGTGGCCGGACTGATCTGACTCCCACCAGCACTGCATGAGGTCCCCATCCTCCTCCCCCCATCTTCCTGATGACAGTCACCATAACAGGTGCGAGGTGGTAGCTCATCATGGTTTCCACATACACCTCCCCGATGGGGAGCAATGCTCAGTATCTTTATGGTACATACATACAACGGGATGTTACCCACCCTCGAGACAAAGCACTTTGAAGCAGTGCACCGGCCTCCAGCTCTCTTCCCTCCACCGCAGGGTGATCCTGGAGGCCAGATATTGGCAAGGTGGGGCAGAGATGGATGCAGACTCTGGAGCACTGAGTAGCCCCAGAGGTCACCTGCCCTGGGAAACTGCCCGATTGCACTGAATTTCATGTGAGGGAGACGTAAACCCTTGTTGTAAGGGTTAAGCTTTCTCAGATGTCAGGATTAGAATTATTACCACAGCACAGGCTAACCGACACTGACTAACAAAGACCCCCTTAGAGAGTCCACAAAGCACTGCTTTCTCAGCTGGAAGGGATCTCCGATACCTAGTGCAGTCCTGTCCTATGCACACATACCCCTACGGCACCCAGCAGTTGCTCACAACTCCCCACGTACCCTCCCTGGACCGTCACTGACGGCCACACGCATGACCCCGTCCGTTTCCCACAATAATCCAAGGGAGCAGACCAAGTCCTCGAAGCCCAGGACTGTACCTTGTACACCTGCTCTGACTCCCTTGTCTCTGCATGCACCCTTCCGCTAAGCTTTATTCATACAGGATCAGAATCACTTAAAATTTCTTATCTGTTTCACTTTAGCTGTGAGCTCTCCAGGACAGGGGCACCCGGGCATCCAGTGCCTGGTACAATACTTTAATAGATACCTCAGTAAATATTGAATGAATAAACTCCCAAAAGTTGAATTTTATTTTTATTTTTTCAAAGATTTTATTTATTTATTTATTTGAGAGAGAGAGAGAGAGCATGTGCACAAGCAGGGGGAGCAGGAGAAGGGGAAGCAGGCTCCCCCGCCCTGCTGAACAGGAAGCCCGACTTTGGGGCTCCATCCCAGGACCCTGGGATCATGAACCAAGCTGAAGGCAGACGCTTAACCAACTGAGCCACCCAGGTGCCCCCTCCCTGGAATTTTTTTTTAAAGAGTTATTCATTTACCTGAGAGAGCAAGCGCACTCAAGTGGGGAGGAGGGGCAGAGTGAGAGAGAATCCCAAACAGACTCCCTGCTGAGCACAGAGCTTGACTCATCTCACAACCCTGAGATTATGACCCAGGCCAAAATCAAGAGCCGGCCGTTCAACCGACTGAGCCATCCAGGCACCTCCAAGAGTTGAATTTCTAACTCAGCTTCCAAATCGTTCAAAATTATAAACTCAAGCCTAAGCAGTTTATTACTAACAGTTGCAAACCCTAGCCATTTGCAAGCATGCAAAAAATACCTGTGCACTGCACGGGGACTAAGATGAGCAAACTGTAAAGCTGGCCGAGATGGCACGCCTGGTGTGGGTCTCATGTCCATGCACACCCAGTCCAGAGGCGTTCCCCTGCAGGTAATTCTCAGTCTGCCTGAGAAGCAAATTTAGGTGGTGTGCAGACCCTGACTACCATCTGAAGGACCTACCCGCTATTCAACTGGCACAGACTACTTCACCTCCCTGCACCTCAACTTTTCCACCTATAAAACTGGAAAAACACCAGCTACCTGATAATGCTGTGGGGGAAGAGGACACCTCCTTTCCCTAGTTCCATGCTGCCATGGGAAGGACGTCCTCAGAGGAATAGTCCTGACCTCACCGTGCCCCTCCCTCACTCCTCTTAAGGGAGGGGGCCAATTTGGAAGGAGAACCAGGGTGTGCAATGCTCAACCCCTTCTCTTGGGGCCTGCCTGCCTGCAGGGGGCACTTTCTATCATCCTGTCCACGTAGAATGAAAGGGGTCTGGCCCTCCAAAAGAGGCGTAGAGTCCTACCCAGCTCTGCTAGACACTGGGGTAACATCATCTGGCCAGACCTGAGCCATGCTGTTCACCAGATCTTCCATCTGTCTGAGACAGGCCTTTGTTCCTATTGATTCCAAACTCAGGCAAAGAAGGAGGAGTATCTGAAGTGGCATGTTCAAACTGTGGCAGACTACTTTGAGGATGAAGCAAGCTAAGATACATAAAGCACCTATAACAGCGCCTCACACCGAGCAGGCTGCAGAAGCCTTTCTCTTCCCCTCCTTAGACCAACACTTGTTTACAGACAGACAGCAAAGCCCCTGGTGCAAAGACTCTAACTCTGGACTGGTATAAAGAAACGAAGGTTTGGTCCCAACCCTGCTACAATCAGGCTATTGAGCCTTGGACCAGGCACGGTCTATCTGAGCCTTAGAGTTTATTCATGTGTAAAATGAGTCTGTTTTCTTGGAACATAAATAGGTTTCTATGACATGCCACCATCACTACCTAAAAATGTGATGTCATCTGTATTTCTACAGGATTCATCTATACCAGCACAGAAATTCCAGATCACACAAAAGGCTCTTAAAACATGCAAAGGAATTCTAAGGATATGGCCAGCCAGAAAAGTAACCCAACAGTGGCCACAGGGTTCATGCATAACTTGAAACTTAGCATCAAATATCTTCTTATAAAATGTATCCTATGGGAAAAACAATCACTCAAGGCACTTGACCTACAGGACACATAGCCCCTTTAGCAGAACCAGTAAGACCACATTTAGTCTATGAAGCTGCCAACAGGAAAGCAGAGTTCCAGGGGTCAAGTGTCCAAAGTAGGGCTTGTAAGTAGAGATTCCGTTTGAAAACTGCCGCCATGTCAAAGGCCGGCTGTGCTCAGCTCACTGTGGCTGATGGGGACCGAGCGGGGCCCTGCAGGGCACTGGCTGGGATCCTGAGCCAACACACACGGACGACGGGAGTGTTGGGGAAAGCGGCTTACCTTCCCTCACTTGGTTTTGAATCCATCTACCTTCTTCATAGCAGAAGCATATCTAAGAGCCCACCGCGTATCTCTGCACAGATGGGTCGTGACTCAAATGGCCACATGTGCCCCACACTTGGCCAGGCGCGACGGACATGGCTGGAAAGGGCGCACACACCACCAGGTCAGTGAGCGCCCCACTCTCACTCCTGAATGGACCACACGCTTCTCACGATCCCCATGAAGCTCTAGTGTGAGCTCCATCAGGGAGGTTGCAGGCATGGCAATCACACGAACGTGAGGGAAGATTCTGGACAACATTGCACCTGATGAGGTCGTGGGAGCCCCACCTGGACTGGGATCTGGGAGGCTGACTGTCCTGTTTCATCAACCAAGAAAACCCCCCGACTATCATGGCCTTCTAAGCCCTTTTTTGAATAAATATCTGTAATCCTGCCTCAAATAATATAACTTAAAAGTTTAAGTTTTAGGGGTGCTTCGCTGGCTCAGTCGGTACAGCGTACAACTCTTGATCTCCAGTCATGAGTTTGAGCCCCACGTGGTGTGTAGAGATCACGTAAAAATAAAATCTTTGGGGCACCTGGGTGGCTCAGTCGGTTGAGCATCCAGCTCTTGGTTTCGGCTCAGGTCGTGATCTCAGGGTCCTGCGTCAGCTCTATGCTCAGCAGGGTGACTGCTTGAGGATTATCTCTTTCCCTCTCCCTCTGCCCCTCCCCCTGCTCGTGCACATGTGGGCTCCCTCTCTAAAAATAAATAACTAAATCATTACGTTTTAAAAGCACCAAAGCCACTCAAAGATCATTCTGACTGAAGGGTTTGGTCCTTATCAATTAAAATACCCTTGGCGGCTCAGTCGTTAAGCGTCTGCCTTTGGCTCAGGTCGTGGTCCCAGGGTCCTGGGATCGAGCCCCACATCGGGCTCCCTGCTCTGCGGGAAGCCTGCTTCTCCCTCTCCCTCTGCCCCTGCTTGTGTTCCCTCTCTCACTGTGTCTCTGTCAAATAAATAAACAAAATCTTTAAAAAAATAAATAAAATAAAATAAAATAAAATAAAATAAAATACCCTCACTAACTCCAGAGCTCTTTGCCAGACTGAAGGAGCTCAATGTTAGCTTATCAAAAAACAACCAGCGAACGCCCTCCAGCCCGCCTCCAGTCCACTCCTCCGGAAAGCCCCACTGGTTCACTGTAAATGGCATTTTAGCTTTACTGCCATTTCTTCTTTAGTAATTCACAACTTGCTATGTGTGAATAGTCTCCATGGCTGTTACTTGCTTTTGTGTATGTTATCATTTTATGGAGAGTTCTAGAAGGAATATAAGATGGCTTCTAGTTTTAATGGGACTTCTATGCGCTTGCTCTGGCCAGCAGGAACTGGATATGGGTTTGGCAGCCTCCTGCTTGACCATCTGGCCCTTGCTTGACCAGGACTGAAGCCCCAGCGTTCACCATTGGGCCAAGCACATCTCAGGCACTCAATAAATATCTGACTCATTGAATTTTAGAACAGAATTACAGCAGGGATATATTTTGCCCCCCCCCCCTTTTTTTTTGTTAACTTGCATCATCATTACTTTAAACCATTTCTGGGTGAGCCCAGGTCATGCTCCCACGCCCACAGAGCAGGTAGGTGTCTTCCTGTAAGCTGATGAGACGGTTTCACTGTCCAAAACTAGGAAAGTCCTCAACAGGAGCAATGGCTCCAGTCACTTCTTCTAAAGCCACAGCCGTACCCAGGAGGCATCGCGAACATCAGAGTAACCTGTGTCCGACAACTCTACACAGCAGGTCTGGTCACTTACGCATGGCTGCGGGCATTTCCCACCAACTCATTCTGTGACGCTTATCAGAAGCATAGTCCTCAAATGTACATATTGCTGAGCTCTTTCTTCCAATGCCTGGTTGGGATTTTTTTTTTAATTAAACTGATAAAGTCCATGTTTCCAGGCACAAGTCCTTGGAACACTGTCCTAGTCCACAGTGCTGCATCGGCCCTCTCCAGAGAGAAACGAGGAAGGCTGATTTTGTAGGAGGGCGGCAATCCCATATGCTAACCAGAGCGCACAGACTCTCCGAGCGCCTGCCGCGCTCCGAGTACTGACCAGCAGTCACGTGGGTCTGCCAGCTTTAGTCGGCATCCCAGAACACCCTCCACCTCTGTTTGCTTTTGCACACGACAGTGCAGCTCCGAGTTCTCTGCTGCCTAACTCCCGTCGAGAGCTCGCTCCTGAGAAATCACACTCATGCCTGATGGACATGCAGACCACCCACAACGTAACACACTCCCCACTGTATGGCTGGGACAATCCAGGCCATCAGAGTGCTTGTCTTGGTCAGCCCGGGCTGCTATGACAGAATACCAAAGATGGGGGCCTTGAACAGCAAACATTTCCTTCTTGCAGCTCCGGAGGCCAGAGGTCCAAGATTGGGGCGCCAGCACGCTTGGGTCCTTGGTGAGGGCCCTCCTCCTCATTCACAGGCAGCGCCTTCTCACTGTGACCACCCTTGAAGGAGAGAGAGAGCTCTGGCCCCTTTATCCACAGCCAAATTGCAGCCGAGGTAATTTGCAATGTATACGGAAGCTGTACCTATTTCTATCCGGTGGCGTTAGGAAAAGATGGGGGAGTCAATCCTTGAACTAAATCTTGAAAGATGACTAAGTAACAATAGGCAGAGTCAGGGCAGCGGAGACATTTCAAGCAGAAGATGAAGCCAGAACAAAGGAATAAAACTCTGTCACACACTTTGGGACTCGAAGTGCTTCTGCAAGGTGTGTGGCACTGGTAGGACCAGAGGAAGAGGAGCTCACATTAAATCTGGGTCAGAGCAGGCCACAGGTGGCCTTGTAAGCCGTGCAAGGCAAGCACGTGGGGTTCTGTTCTATGAGCAACAGGGAGCGGAGCGGACGGTGAGATACGCTGATTTTCCATATCTTCCAAAGGCATTTCCTTACACTTTGCCAGTGGTGCTAATGTTACCGTGGGGTAAAAATCCCATCCACGAGGCTTCCTACACCTGATCACGTGCAGCTTATAGTTCTAGTTTTTAATGAGATCAGGCATGAGTGATGCAATCAGTGAGTCACTGGGACAAAGAGGGCTTATTTCTGTAGCTGAAAGTCTCCAAGAACCTTTAGAACATGTTTACACAAGGTGGGTAGCACATAAAACCAGTTTTTCTTAAACAGTCCAATACAGGCCACACAGACCCTGACAGTGAAAGAAATACAATGCCAAAAAACTGGTCACCGCAGATTTAATAGTATTTGCCAAAAAGTTAGACTATTATGCTTCTACCCAATCTGTTGTTATGTTTGTAGGCAGCTTAAGGGATTAAAATGTTAACATCACAGTATTTTTTCAATCAATGCACTGTTTGAAAATTTAGGTGTACTGGGGCGCCGGGGTGGCTCAGTAGGTTAAGCCTCTGACTCTTGACTTCAGCTCAGGTCACGATCTCACAGTGGAATCGAGCCCCAACGCGGGCTCCGAGCTGGACGTGGAATCTGCTTGGGATTCTCTCTCTCCCTCTGCCCCTCCCCACTCCGCTTGTACACACGTGCTCTCTCTCTCTCTCTCTCTCTCTAAATAATAACAACAACAATAATAATAATAATGAAAATGTAGGTGTAAAATATCTCCAAGAGAAAACTGAGATTTATGGAGTGCTCAGGATATACCAGCCACTGTGTTCCACGCTTTTACATGCATCAGCTCAACTAAAACAAAACCAATAGCCCCATGAGGAGCAATTTTTAAGCCCATTTTAAAGATTAGGAAACTGAGGCTCACAGAACCCAGGCCACACGCTAGTGAAGAATAAACCCAAAGTTTCTAACTTCCATCCAGGGCTGCGTCCGTGACACAGCCCGTCCCCTTCTGGGGTCTCTGTGTGGAGGACAGGCGCTTTTCCTCCTCAGTCCCAATAACCTGCCTGGACCAACCCACCCAGCTCCACTGACAAAAGTCCTGACAGCCTGGGGCTCTAGATGCAGCATCAAAATCCTAGAACGTTCTGTTAGGTTCAGGATGTTCTACTATGCAAGGCTGCCTAAACTTAAGAATGATCCAGGTCATGATGAAGATGAAAAATTATTAAGAAAGGCTTTCCTAGATTTTAATTTAAAAAATTTGTACCATACACTTAATCACAAATCAAATACATTCTACTTGAAGTCTTACACGCAGAAAGGCCCAGCAAGGACCCTGACTTCCTGAGTTTGGATGAGCCAGGAGGAAGCAGAGTGCAAAACAAAACTACAGCACACTTCCTCGGGGGCCCTCCACGCCGGGGGCTGCAGGTCTGCTCTGAGAAATTCCAAGGAGTAGCAAGAGCACCTCTTCAGGCCACGGCCTAGGCTTTGGGATGGGGCAGCTTGCCAACTGTGCCTGATAAACTACTCCATGCGTGCCCATCAGGACATCTTAAAATTCAAGGGTAGCCTGCTAGGGACTTCTGTGCATAGGGACCCTTTCTGTCCCACCTCTCAGGGGCACACAATCCTCACCTTGGCAACAAAACCATTTCGCGTGGCACTGCTATGCCTGCCTCCAGGGAGAGGCAAGGAGAGAGCAAACCCGCAGTTACCAAGCACGGCACCACAGACTTTGACATGTTCTTTTCCTAATAACCTAATGCCATGGGTTTTAAAACTTCTTAAGGAAACGGACGCCCAGGGGGGTTAAGCGACTTGTTCAGTAACTCTGTAGGCCCTCCCGGCCGTATTGCAATGCCGAGCGAAACTTGGGAGAAACGGCCGAGCCGGGAGTGCTTCAGAGATGGTCACATCTTCATCACGTGGTATCCTACAGTCACAGCACTTCTGTGGACGGCAAAATGTCGAATGTCCACTGCTTCTTTTCAGTGTTCAAACAAATCTTTCAGAAATTCTAAAATCATTCCATGAGATTAGCTCATAAACCCTTTTTAAGTACGCACTTTGCATGTGCCAAAGGGCCCTCAGTCTCTCCAGCCCTGTGAGCTGTGCAGAGGGACTGGACACGGTGGCAGATACTGGGAGAGAGGTCAGCAGCAGGTGCTCTGGGAATCCAAGGCCCCTTCTACCCAAGAGCAGATGGTGGACAGCAGGAGGAAGTATCGGGAAAGCTTCCTAAAAATGGGGCCTGGAATGAGTCTGAGAGCATGAGCGTGCACAGATCACAACGGGGAGGAGGAAGGATGAGTCCCGGAGGGAGCAGAGCCTCAGCAACGGCACCACAGGATACGCGAGCAGCTACGCCCACTCCCGGGCTGCAGGGGCCTGAGACTGCGGGCAAGCACCGGAAGCTTGTCAGTACGAGAGGCACGGTCAGGCCCGTGTCATCAGCAGAGGTCACGGCGCGGGCTCTGGAACCAGGCACCCCAGGGTTTGCACCTGACTCTGCCTCCTGACAGGCACATGACGACGGCAGGGCGGCGATGGCCCTGGCCCGACTCTCATCTAACGACACCCACACCGCCTGGTGCTGCTGGGGAGCTTAATGACATAAGGACCAGATACCCAGCCAACCCAAAGTGGAAGCTCTTGGGGCGCCCTGGGGGCCCAATCCGTTAAGTGTCCGACTCTTGGTTTCAGCTCAGGTCACGATCTCCGGGTTGTGAGATCCAGCCCCGTGTCAGGCTCTGAGCTGGGCGTGGAGCCTGCCTGAGATTCTCTCTCCCTCTGCCCCTCCCGCAACCTATCCCACCCTAAATAAATAAATAAATAAATAACATCTTTTTTAAAAAAAGGAAAGTCTTGTAAAGATCTGTAGAAAATGCTGGCAGTGAAGGGCCCGATCTGCACGCAGGCAGGCCCGCCTTACCTGACAATGGGAAGTTTGGTGAAGGGCACTGGAGGCAGGGTGGGGCCGCCTGGGAGAGTGAGGAGCTCCATTGTCCCAGGACATTTGCATGTGTAGTTCTCTAGACTCTGAGTCACATCTTTCTTTTCTGAAGAGAAATTAAAAAAAAAAAAAAGTTAATTAACAAAACCTAGGGGGCTTGGGCGTTTTTTGGGGGGTGAGGGGTTTGAGCAAAATAAAATTCTTAACCCAATCCATGACAGTCCTTTGAGTCCAATCTTCGACAGAAATAAAGGGGCGTTGATCACAAGAAACAAAAAGCAGCAGCTTTAGTCACTTTACTTAAATAATCACTAGCAACTGCTCCATTTTAGAGGTACACAGGAAAAAAGGAAGTTAAGTTCCTGTCTTATAGAAGATTTCATTTCCCAAGAGAATAAATCCTTACCAAATTCCAAGAAAGTCAGTGGGCAGGCAGGACTGGTGAATCGGTATATTTTATTACCTGACAAATATTTTTCCACAAATTATTAGGTACCAAGCAAAATGCCAGGCCCTGTCCCCAAGGAGTTTACAGTCCATCTACATAACAGATATTTAAGGGAATAATTACATGTCAACATTTTTGGTACAAAAACAGAGCTTTGTGAGATCGGACTGTTTTGCTCTGCCCCATCCCCATCCCTTCACTAGGAGGAAGGGGAAGAGGAACCAGAAAATGCTTGCTTATCGTCCACGACATGCTCTAAACACGTGCTCGCAGACTTCGTAACACTCTAGAGCTCAAGAGCACGTTCCACACCCCAAGACGCATAATTACTCAAGAAGATGAGCATTTCGATGCCCTGTCTGCAAACGGGAAGGCTGAGACCAAGCTGAGTTAAAGGGCTTCTCCAAGATCTTGTGTTGGCCCTACGCCCGTGGTCTTCTCACTGATCCCTTCAGAAGAATGAAGAGAAGCAGGGACTGGGGACAGGGTGGGACAGGGAGTTCACACCATCTGACCTCTATTTTCTCAGCCATGGCCTGCGGGGAAAGGTGGAGGGCTTGGGGACCATGGTCACAGAGGGACACAGCACTCCCACCCGGTGAGGCCTGGGGCAGTGGAGTCAGACCCAGGTTCATAGGGATTGGCTCAGTCCCTCCTTTGGGAGGTGTGACTGCCTTAGGGGAAGTCACTCAACCTCTCTGAGCCAACGGTTGCCTCTAAAGAAACTACTAGGGATGGAGAGAGGCAAAGCTCTAAAAAGCAGCAACTGCAGACGAGCACACGGCGTGCAGTGAGATGGCGAGAACTGGGAGAAACACGACAGAGTCGCCAGAGAACGGGCAAAGCCTGCAAAGTGAGGCCAGCGCTCCTCGAAGACCGGGAGCAGCAATAACAAATATCCAGGCAGGACACACATTTGAACTGATAAGCGGTGGCCACAGGCATCTCCTGCGTCTGAACGTCATTCTCGGGGGAACATGAGGGCGTGAAAGCAACCAGAATTAATCCTGGATACGACACAGTAATGCTCATCCGCAAGATGAACAAAATTCTTTAAATACTGACATCGTCTTCGATGTACAGATGATGAATCTCCTGAAGGGCTCCAGCCGACAGCGTGCAAATGACCTAAGCCGCCTGATGTTCTGTGCAGTGCTCCCGGTCCAGGTGTCCTATTAAGTCGAATTACGCCCTCTCACTTCACTAAAGTGAAGATGGAAACGAATCTCCTTGCGAAGCTCAGTGCCACCTGTGAGGCTAGCAGGTTCCTTGGCTTAGCTACAGACTGGCTTGTCCGCAGAGAAGACGGGGTACGCCGTGAGTGCCAGCAGGGAGGCACAGCGGCCGCCGCTCCTCCTGCTGGGCCAGCTCGCCAGGGAAGCCCCGGCCTTTGTGTTCGGGCCCCTCCTTTGGGTCTGCTCATTCTCCACGTGGGGGATGAACCTGCTGCGGGCGTCGTCGGGGCTCTGCAGAAGCTGGGGGAGAAGGTGCACAGCTCAATATCCTTGACGTTAGTGGGGCCCTCCCTGCCAGCTGCGCCAGGGGGCTCCAGCCAGATCACCCTTCTCCTTATTCTCCGGCGGGTGAAATGCTAATCTGCTGCCGAGGTGGAAAGCCACCTGCTCCAGGAGCCGGGGAGGAGATGCGGGGATGTACTCAGCTCCTGAGACGATTATCAGCACATTCTCCTGCTCCTACCCTTCTCATCACACTGCCATCCAGAGCGCCTACGCTTTCTGGAGCTTCTGCCGGGCACAGGAACTCAGGCTGCTTCTCAGCTCAGGTCACGATAGTACGGTTTCCAGAGTAAAATGCTCCTGGGTGATTGCTGGTGTGGCCCACCCACTGGAAAGGTCCCATCGACCTTTTTCCTCGTGGATTTGAGCTTCTGCTATACATTGTTGCCCAGATTTGTTATTTTATCAAGGATGACAAAATGGTGATTTTGTAATTCTTTAATTTCTCTGTACCTGAAACCCAGAATTTGTCTATAAGGAAGGGTTTTTTTCCTCATCAACCAATTGGCTACCCTGAGACACAGATGATAGAGTAAAGAGGGTTAGCGAACAGACTTTCCCCGTATTTCCTGGAGTAGAAAACTACCTCCAACAATGACCAGAGACTTATACATGACTTAGAATCATTGCAAACTGGTGGATTTTTATATATTTGGTATTTCAATTGACTGCCATCATACTCTTTCTTGATGGTCAAACTGTCCCATCTTTGTCCAGTGGGAGCCCCTTCATGTTGAATCCTGTGTCCTTTAGATAAGGCCCCATTATTCATCAAAGGCTTGCTCCTTCTAGCTCATTTTCAGCCCCAGACCTAGAATCTTCTAGTGTGAAATAGTGTTTAGAGATCAGAATCTGGAGGCCGGGGTGCTCATTGCTACTAGATTCTGTCTCTCTAGACCTTGACAAAAGGGTCAACTTACAAAATTTTTTGAAGTGGTGAGATAGTAACTGATTTTTCCTTTAAATTTTGTTTAAGGTGTAGCAGCTAAAAATAGTTTATTGGGCTACAATTTCCTTAAAGGGAGAGTCTTGTCATCTTTTTTGTTCCTAACTTGTCAAGAGTGCTCAGAAGACAGAAGGTGTTAAAGGATCTATGTGTCTGTTGGTTGGCTGACCTTATTTCTTCAAAAAGGTAGCACAGAATCATTCTTTGTTCAAGAGTAAAATAAAAAAGGGGCGTCTGGGTGGCTCAGTCGATTGAGCGTCCAACTCTTGATTTCAGCTCAGGTCATGATCTCAGGGTCGTGAGATCGAGCTTTGATTCAGGCTCCACGCTCAGTGTGGAGCCTGCATGAGATTCTCCCCCTCTCTCTGCCCCTCCCCCACCTCTTCCTCTCCCCACCCCCCCCAAAAAAGAGTAAAATAAAAGAACAAAATGAACACACGTTCTCTGTGCACACGGTGCAGACTAGCAGCCCCGGAGCCGGCGACAACAGCCTCAGGACAGCGTACTGAGCTCCCCTGACGCAGAAGCAACGCGGGCTCGGCGCTTTGGGCGTCCCACGTGGAAAGAGAACACAATGTCAAAACAGAACGTTACAACTCCTCGTAAGTGGCTTCACAGAAGCAGGGTCAGAGTCTGGGAGAAGAGCACGCGGGAAACCTGATTTGGCCAAGAAGGCTTCATAAGGAAGAAACAACACTGGTCTTTGTCAAGGGCCACCGGACCCCGGAAGCAGACACATAGGACAGTCCTTGGAGGTTTTGCTGTTGCGGGGAAAGAATGGCAAGAATAAGGACATATGGCGACTGAAGAAATCTGATGTCCGAGGCCCACAGTGCGGGGGGGAGGAAAAGAGTAAGGACATAGAAGGAACACTAATATATCATCGTGAGCTGTATGCACAGAAGAAAACCTGGCAGAGAAGCTGCCTAAGGCACGTGTGAGAGGGAACAGACTAAGGGAAAACGTCAGAAGGGGTGACGGATGCGGGCAGCACAGGGACTCTGCAGGGAAAGAGCCAAGGAGTAAACGGCTCTGGCTGCAGGGGGGGAAGGTGACCCTGGCTTTGCAGGACAGCGACTGCCAAATATTTCACATGCCTCCCACGTGTGTCCCTTCTCTGTGAGACAGGACCCTCAGAGACTGACGTTTGCTGCAGGGACGGGGATGGACCCAGGTTTGCCAGGCAGACAAGGAAGGCTTCCTGTCCGGGGAAGGAAAGTAGAGATGCTCAGAGGCGAGAAAGGGGGTGGGGAGTATCATTATCCCCCTCCTGAAGGTGATAAACGCTAGCTCGGCAACAAGCTGGGAAATGTGATTGTGGATTGATATGAAATGCTACCAAAATGACTTACTAATTTTTAAGTGTAATATTAACACTGTGGTCCTATAGGAAAATGTCCTTTTTTTAGTAATGCATACTAAGGAACGAAGGCATGAAATGAAATGATATCTTGGGGTTTTCTTTAAAATAATTCAGCAAATAAAAAAAGCAAGAGATGAAGTAAATGTATAGAAATCTTGCTAACCATTGACTCCAGTGACTGATAATGGGAATTCATTTTATTATTCTTTGTACCTTTATGTTTGAAAACGTCTCAAAGCAAAAATACTGAATGAGTTTGGGGAGGTGAAACGATTTGCTCAAGAGAAGAACAAGGTTGGAGTTCCGATCCGAGTTGACCGAGTCTTCCTGTCCCCACAGATCAGGTCTGACCACAGAAACCCAGTGTCAGGACAACAAACACGGAAGAGCTCAAGGCCACAGTGGTACTAACCCGTGTTCCACAAGCCAAGCTGGAATGAAGCTTGTGATAGATCCGAACATTCCCATAAGCATATGATTTGGTCAGAGGGAAGTGATGACTCCTTCACTTATTTCACTAAAAATCAATTGCCGTAGTCTGCTCTGGCTGCCACAACAAAATGCCATAAATGGGCTGACTTACACCATAAGCACGTGTTTCTCACAGTTCTGGAGGCTGGGTGCCCCTGGTGAGAGCCCACGTCCTGGTATGCAGCATACGCACCTTCCCACGGTGCCCTCACAAGGCCTTCCTCGGCGCACGTGTGCGTAGACAGAAAGAGCTCTCATGTCGCTTCCTCTTCCCCTAGGGCGTTCATCCCACCTTCAGGGTCCCACCCTCAAGATCTAATGTACACCTGATCACCTCCCAAAGCCCTCACCTCCAAATCACCTTGGGGTGGTTAGGGCTTTGACATATGACTTAGGAGGGGGAACATAAACATTCAGCCCATAACATCACTATAAATCTTGTCCAATCTGGATCAGAACACCCAACAATTATTTGAGCCAAGCTAGAGCACCTAATGCCCTTGAGAGTTATTTTCCATCCCAGAAATTAAAGAAATCATGCAAAGAGAACGTTTGTAAAGAAAGTTGCCACCTAACTATATTGTTTCTTATACGAGCAGAAGATCTGATTGCCCAAACTTTTGACCATAAAAAGAAGCCACAGGCCATGTGCCGTTTCAAGAGTTGTCACTGGCATAAAAGCCAGGACAGCACAATCTCACCGTTCAGCGCTTCGTGTTCCCTGTAAAGTGATAATCTGAGACAACCGTGTCTGAATTAAGTCAGTTACGATACTCTAAATCGGTAGAATGAAAGAAGAGAAAAGCAAAAAAAAAAGGGGGGGGCCACCCTCTTGGGTCCCCTCCCTCTTCAGGAGCTTTGTACTATCACTTTACTATCACACAGTAAACCTTGTTTTGCTGGCAACAGAAAAAAAAGAAGAAGAGAAATAAGCACATCTTTTCTTCCAAATATGAGAGAAAAAAACTAAGGAAGAATAAGAGAATACAGAGGAAAAAAGTACAGGTGTGGCCCAATACAATCTGAAATTACACTTTTTTTTTAAAGATTTTATTTATTTTTTGACAGAGAGAGACACAGCGAGAGAGGGAACACAAGCAGGGGGAGCTGGAGAGGGAGAAGCAGACTTCCCGCGGAGCAGGGAGCCCGATGCGGGGCTCGATCCCAGGACCCTGGGGCCATGACCTGAGCCGAAGGCAGACGCTCAACGACTGAGCCACCCAGGCGCCCTGAAATTACACTTTTAGAATCGATTCTGATGCCTCCACTTACAGAACTAAGAACCACACTTCGCCTTAGAATTGCTTTCCTAAGATTAATATTATTGATCTTTCAACATTATAATGCTGAGATCTCTTATGGGTTCCCAATAAACAGGCCCCTTTTGCCCACCTCGTTTCTAAATAAACTGAAGATAGAGATGACAGGTCGTCTTTATCAGCGATATAGCCCATGTTGAAAGACATGACATGCAAGTCCTCAGGGACACTAGGAACCGGGCAGCTGGACCTTCCCACCCCCACCCCCACCCCAACTCAGGCTGTGCTGAACCAGGCAGGCCCCCACCGCCCACCCAGCGGAGGCCCCGGCCCAGCTTCCAGCTTGGAGCTGTGGACGAGCATGCCATTGCTCTGCGGCCATACACGTCATAAACAACGACTTTGAAATGTGCATTACTTATTTTCTCTTTTCGTCATACAAGGCAATGTGACAGAGTGACGCAAAAGGCAACCACGTGACCGTGGGAGTGGGTAAAATGGGACAGCCCCTGAGGATCACAGTAGGGCAGTTCCTCGGAGTTATGTGTGAGCCACCAATCCCCCTTCTGGGCGGACACCCAAAAGAAGTGAGAACAGGGGCTCAAACAGACACTCGCACGCTGTGTGCACGCCAACATGAATCACAGCGGCCAAAAGGTGGATACAAGCCACGTGTCCATCTGTGAACGAATAAATAAATTATTTATTTATGTACATAAAAGGGAACAGCATTCAGCCTTAAGAAGGGAAGGCCATCCTGACCCTGCTACAGCACGGATGAGCCTTAGGGCACGTGCTCGGTGAGGGCCCGTCACAGAGGGCCAACGACCGCATGAGCCCACTCCTAGGAGGGCCCGGGAGCTGTCCCGTTCACACAGACAGAGCAGGGCAGAGGCTACCAGGGGCTGGGGGTGCAGGATGGGAGTTAGTGTTTAACGGGGACAGAGCTGCTGTTTGAGAAGACAGAGTCCTAGAAACGCACGGTGGTGGTGACTGTGCAACAGTGTCATGTACTCAGTGCCACTGAATTATACACTTAAAATAGTGAAAATGGTAAATTTTATGTCATGTGTACCTTACCATGATCAAAACAAATCAATGAAAACCATAACGATGATAATAGTGCGTGCCAGGTGTGACGTGGGCCCTGGGACACACAGTCCTGTGGGCGTGAGCAAGGGCGCCACAGTCCAGCAAGGCTCCTCGCTATTTAGGAGCGAAGAGACTTGGCTGAGCGAGCGGACGTGGGCGCTGGCAGGGTGGTGGGGCGGCCGGCCCGGGGCGCAGGGGCCATGGGGCTGGGTGCACCACAGAGACGCCAAGTGGAACGGAGATGCTGGAGCTCAGAGGCCAGCGACCACAGCACCCCAACAGAATGCTTCAGACACGCCGAGTCTACAGTACGGAGGAGCCGCCCAGGAGGATGAAGAGACCCAAGACGGCTGGATGGTGACAAGGCAAGTGCGCTGGAAGAACAGAGGGTCCTGGGAGCCCTGAAAATCACCCGAGAGTAGAGCGTACAGGTGACAACAGAATACTGGAGGGCCCAAGGACAACATTCTGGGAAACACTGAGGTCATGGGCAGGAAGGAAAGGAAGAGGTAGAAAATGAGTTTGAAAAGAAACAATGCCAGACGTTTGGGCTGAGACTCAAGAAGCCAAAAGATGAGTGTTTGTGCAAGAAGAGCAATGGGGGGTGAATATGACAGAGGCCGATGAGGACACAGAATCCTGGGGGTTCAGTGGCATGTGTCCCTGTCGAAGGAGACTCTGGTGGGCGCAGGAACCCAATAGCAACCACTTCCAAAGTGGCAGGAACTGTATGTGCAAAGCGTGTCCAGGCGGTCCGTGGAAGAGCCTGGCCTCGGTCAGGGGCTGTTGCCAGCCCTGTCTCCCTGCTAGGTATTAACACGCACCCCTCGATGAACTGCAGGACCCAAGATGGGATACGCTGCTCACGAGCAAGACTGGGATTTTAAGTCCAGGCTTCTCAAATCCAGTGCTCTTTCCACCACACGGAGCGACTTCTTTGGGCATTACTGTGCCCATTTCACAGAGAGGGAATCTGAGGCTTCATTCAGAAGGTCACATGACTTTCCTGGGGTCGTTCAGACACTAAGTGGCTAAATTACATTCAAACTCAGAACTACGAGTTCAAACTCTCTGTTTTTCTCCATTTTGTCACACTGCCCACCCAAACTGCCCCAATATGTGAAAATATAGACGAAAACACAAATATCTTGAAACAGCCAATCCAACATGTCCAGCAAGGTAAGCATCTTCCTTAGCAAAAAAAAAACCAACTCAGCTTTTCTTCATTCTGCATATACATCCATATAAAATAATGGTCCAATTACAAAGGTCAAAACGGTCTCATGTGTCACCACTATAAAGATTAATGATCTGCCAAAACAGCAGATACTGAATAAGCCCTGTCACATACCAAGAAAACAAGCCCTTCCTCAACAGACTGCAGATGGACTTCGATAAACCCACCGTGAGCCACTTCAGCTGTCTCCTACCCATATAACTCTGTTCTTGTTTCTCACTTAGTTTACATAGTGGCAGGTCAGAGTCTCTGATAAGCAATCATTCAAGTACACCAGGAGATTAAATATTTTCCCTTGTTCTTTCCAAGTATGTAAACATGTTCTACCAGAATGAAAGGCAAATACGTTAAGCCACCAGCTCATTATATCATCTATTTAAAGCACTACACCTACAAAATATTTAAGTATCTCTAGAGATCTTAATAAAAGACACAGAAGGGAAAATTATCTTAATAAAGACTTCATAAATAATTAGAAAAAATCATATCATATCTGCATATCCAATTATGAAATAATAGATAAGCTATAGTACAGTAACAGGGCAAACTTACATAATCATTTAAAATGACATTTACAAAGAGTCTGCAATAATATGGAAAATTTCTGTCACATGGAACATCAGGATGCAAAACTATATTTATAAAATAAATTCAATTTAGGGATGCCTGGGTGGCTCAGTCGGTTAAGCGGCTGCCTTCAGCCCAGGTCATGATCCCAGGGTCCTGGGATCGAGTCCCACATCAGGCTCCTTGCTCAGCAGGGAACCTGCTCCTCCCTCTCTCTCCCTCTGCTTGTGCTCTCTCTGTCAAATAAATAAAATCTTTAAAAATAAATAAATAAATAAATTCAATTTAAAGATAAGTCCAATTTAAAAAGAACAGAAAACAATACTAAAAAACTACACTGAAATGTTTGTTAAGTGTTTGCCCATGCAAGATTATACATCATTTTTTCTTTTTGTTTATGTTTTCCAAGATTTCTAAAATGAGTATACACTATTTGTACAATAAAAATTATTTCAAAAATACTTAGGCGTGAATTTTCAAAGCAGTTTTATAAAGAAAAGTCAGGGTTTGTTTATAACTGCTCCTCATGCATTTTAAAGCAGACAGCATCCTAGGCCACCCGGGTGGCGCAGTCGGTTGAACGTCTGTCCGACTCCTGGTTTTGGCTCAGGTCCTGATCTCAGGATGCTGGGATCGAGCCCCATGTCGGGCTCCACGCTCAGAGGGGAGTCTGCTTGAAATTCTCCCCCTCTCCCTCGGCCCCTCCCCACCCCGTGCTCTCACCCTCTCTCTCTAAAATAATCAATAAATAAGTAAAATCTTAAAAAGAAGAAGGCCCTGAAATGTCCATGGAGCGAGCAGCTGCTGAGGCCCCCTCGTTCTGACAGAGGCGGGAGTTCACCATACGGACGCGTGCAGCCTTTCCCAGCCCAACACGCTGTTCTCTCGGCAGTGCTCAGAAATAAGAGCCACGGCAGCGACTGACATTTAATGAGGACTTACTATATGTCTGGCATTGTGCCAAACACCTTACATATGTTATCTCAGTAAACTGTCCCCCAAAAGCTTATGTGAGGGATGCCACTGTTGTCCCAATTTTACAGATGAGCAAACTGAAGCTTGGAAAGATTTCCTCCTAGCTCAGGGTGCCTTTCACTTCTCCACCAGGCTCTCACTCATAATAACGGGCTATGCTCCACCATCTCTCTTTCTTTTAAAACTGTTTCATATTTCACTCAACATCCCTTTAACCAACAAATATTGGGTATCTGCCCTGTGTAAGGATGATCCCTACCTTAGACATTCAACCCGAATGCCACCTCTTCAAGGACAACATGATCCCCTAAGTCCTCAGTCTTCTTCTATGCCTGGTGGGATCTCCATTAATATATACTAACAAATGATTTGTTACCTGCTAGTATGTTATTTGCTAGTAGTAAAAGGCAACATAAATTAATTCAGTTCCGCATGTATTGACTACTTTCTAGGTAAAAGTGCCGTCCAGAATGATGAAAGATCAAAGGTGAATAAGGCATGGCCCCGTCCCCAAGGAGTCTGTGATCTGATGAGGGAACCAGAGCAAAATTACTCTCAGGACATAATGAAATCATGCCAAATTGAGAGCTAAGTAAGGTAAGGAGGAGGTGAAGAGGCACAGCATGGGAAATGGGGAAAGTAGGACAGAGCACGCTGTAATAGGAACAGCGTGGAAAACCACAGGGCACGCTTAAAGAACAGCAAAAAAGTCTAACATATAGGAAATACAGATTACGTAGATGGAAGTAAAATGAAATTAGGCTAAAAAGATGGTTTGGATCAGATTGTGAATGTCCCTGAGATGGAGCTGAGACTTTATTAAGACAGGAAGGGCCAGTCACTGCAGCTTCACAAGGACAGAAGGATGTGACTCTGTGCATTTCAAGGAGATATTTCTGGCTTCAGTGTGAAGAATGGATCGGGAGGAGCAATGCCAGGAAGTAGGACATGATGTGAAGAGTCCAAGAAATAGGTGTTGAAAGAGAAGAGGGATCCCACCTGAAAAAAACTCAAGCATTAGAATGGATACAGAACCTATCCAAGCAGTTAAGAGGATGCAGGATGGGCAGGACAATTTGGGGCCAACTCCAAAAGCTTTAAGCTTCCAAAAAGAACATGGTGACACCCTTAAGGAAAAGATAATTAATTCAACTGGGGATAGAGTGGATTTAGGACCCTATGACGTTCAGGGGACAGCAGCTTTCATGTGGAAATTACAGCTCAGAGGTCAGGACTGCAAATGTGACTGTGGGAGCAATGCCTGTGCGAGCGGGGGCGGGGGGGGCCATGGCGGGGTCACCACCATCGAGGCGGCGAAGCGCAAGATCCAGGGTCTGCCACAGCAAGCCGAACACGCAGAGGAGGGGGCCGGGCACCAGGAGTGGGAAGTGGAGGGGCAAGGTGGGCCCGGGGGCAAGGTGCGCCCGGGAGCAGGCTGAGGCTGAGACCCCACCATTCTAACTGTAGAATCCAGCCGGGAGAAGAGGAGCTGGACCGCGCCCAGGAACACCTGGCCACGGCCCTGCTGAAGCTCCAGGAAGCTGAGAAAGCCGCCAATGAGCACCAGAGAGGGATGGAGGTCATTGAGAACTGAGCCTCAAAGATGAAGAAAAGCTGGAACCCCAGGAAATCCAACTCCAAGAAGTCGAGCACACTGCAGAAGAGGCAGATGGGAGGCAGGAAGGGGTTGCTGGGAGGCTGCTGATGACTGAGGGGGCCCGGGAGCGCACGGAGGAGCGGGCTGGGCTGGCAGAGTCCCGTTGCCAGGAGACGGATGAGCAGACCAGACCCGGCAGTGTCTCAGCGCTGCTGGCAGAAAGCACTCTCAAAAGGGACACAAATACAAGGAAGAGACAAAAATTCTTACGGATCAACTCCAGGAGGCAGAGACCCGTGTGAGTTTGCCTAGAGATGGGTAGCCGAGCCGGAGCAGGGACCAGGGACAATTTGGAAGAGGAGCTGAAATGCACCAAGGAGGCGCCCCTCTGTGCCCCAGAGGTGCTGGGCCAGCCCCTGCCTGACGTGAGCAAGATGCGGAGCACCCCAGTCCCACCCAACCTGCCGCTGCTCCTCCCTCTGACCCCGGCTCCGCCAGAGGCCAGCCTGCCCGAAGCTGGCCTTGAAACTGGGGGCTGATCTCTACCTGGAAGGCTGCTTTCTCCTCCTGCCACCTCTCCCACCCCAACCCCTGTGTCTTCGTCACCAAACGGACTCTGCCTCTCCCCAGATTCCAGTTGGGCTTGAGCCTGAGCACCTTTGGGAACATTTAAGGGAATGTGAGCACAATGCAAAATGTCTTTAAAAGCATGCTGTGATGTCCACATTTTGTTGTTGCTGATGTAGCGACCATTTGTAAAACATTCCAAATAAGCCCACAGTTGTGAAGCGGCAGGCTAACCCCTGGCTCACATGTGGAAAGGGACCTGTCAGCCTACCGCTCACGGCAAGAGGGGGGAAAGCGGAACGCACCTGCGCTACTGAGAGCCCGGAAGGATTCCAGGAGAAGTGGCCAAAATCGTGGCTCGGGGTTTCAGCTTTGAGGTATCTTTGAGAGACTTTATTTTTAATTTTTTTTCATCAGAAGTGACCCAACAAATTCAGAGGGTGAGACCTCTCTCTGAGACCAACTCCTTGTCCTATCCTTACCCCAACCACCCACAGAACGCATCATGTTCCCCTTATGTTGAGGTGACCACTTACTTGCTCTCTCACCTCCTTGAAAGAAAAAAGAAATGATGTGTTTACCACGGACAGAGCCTGTCCTCCCCCTTTGCTGGGTACGAAGCTGCTGTCTCTGAAAGCGCCGTCTTGCTGTGCTTTGTATCAGTCAGCTCTAGAGAAATCTCGAACAGCTTGTGTACAAAACTGCTTTTACATTTTTTATTGTTTTGCGACTTTGTTTCTCTAGGTTTGGGACACGCTGGCCACCCCGTCTGGCTGAGAACTCTCTACAGTCTGTGGGCTCACAGTCTGCTGATATTTTAAAGATTCTTTTCCTCCCCAATTCCCAATTTTGGTGAGGTTTCTGTGAGGTCTGTTAGATGTGCACCCTGAAGCTCATTGGCTTAAAATGCACCCTCCTTTGGTGGGCTCTCTTTGGGGGCCGACTGAGAGAAAGAAACCAATAGTGCAACTGTTTTGATACTGAAAATTGACAAGTGTCTTTTTAAAATAAAGAATAAGTCCCTTCAAAAAAAAGAAGTATAACTAAAATCATGAGCAAATTTTTATTTTTAAAAGTATATTTTAAATATAGCAAGAGCTTAACTCTTAAATCCCCACCACAAATCTTCACAGAACATTTTATTTTTTTTTATTTTTTTTTTAAAGATTTTATTTATTTATTTGAGAGAGAGAATGAGATAGAGAGAGAGAGCATGAGACAGGGGAGGGTCAGAGGGAGAAGCAGACTCCCCGCCGAGCAGGGAGCCCGATGCGGGACTCGATCCTGGGACTCCAGGATCATGACCTGAGCTGAAGGCAGTCGCTTAACCAACTGAGCCACCCAGGTGCCCTTCACAGAACATTTTAAATTTACAAACTCATTGACCCACTTTGTAATTTGTTTTTTAATAACCTTACTTTTCAAAACTCAAATCATTACTTTTATGTAATACTGATTTCATAATTTTTGTAAACCAAAAATGTCTTTCCAGATGCTCATGTTTCTTCCCCAAGGAGAAGTGAGTGAAGTAAACACACTTCTGTGTCACATCCTTGAGGTAAAAAAAAAAAAAAACCTTTCTGGGACGCCTGGGTGGCTCAGTTGGTTAAGCGACTGCCTTCGGCTCAGGTCATGATCCTGGAGTCCCGGGATCGAGCCCCGCATTGGGCTCCCTGCTCGGCAGGGAGTCTGCTTCTCCCTCTGACCCTCCCCCCTCTCATGTGCTCTCTCTCATTCTCTCTCAAATAAATAAATCTTAAAAAAAAAAAAAAAAAAAACTTTCTGATTTTATGACATGTGATCACAAGTTAGAATGTAACAAAAGATTCTGTTCTACAGAGATTTCTAGCTCCCAGATGGAGGAGGAGCCTGCCAGGCCTCTGGGTACCCGGCTATCCACTCTTTCGACATGGAACTGGGAGACACAGAGGCAACATCAAAGTGAGGACCACGGAAGCATCTGGAAAATGTACAACTTCTCTCCCTTCCTGCCCTCCCTCAGCCCCATGACACGGTCAAATGGGAGACTGAGAGTCCGTCTCCCCAAGAGGGAGGCCCAGGAGAGCACCTGCCCCAGGCCAAGTTCTGACCTACTCTGACACTGACAAGGGGCAAACCTTAATGCATTTTCTCCGGGCTGAGTAGCAAAGCAATGAGCTGGCGATCAAATGAAGAAGCCGAATAAATTCAACCTGACATCTTCCATCTCATCCAAACCTTGTCTTTCAAACAAATGACAGCCGTCTCCCAGCTGACAGATAAGCCGGGTACAGGGACACACTAAGCTGTGGCATCTGCCACTGGCGACAGGACTCGGGGGGCCGGTGCCCCGCCAGAGCAGGGCAAGGAGATTCGGCATGCGATGAAGACACGTCGACGAGCGGGATCCTCAAGGCCAGTGGATAAGAGCACCGACCCCGGAGCCAGACAGCCGGGGTCCAAATCCCACTGCCTCCCAATACTACGCAGGAGGCCTCATGCACGTTAGCGCCTCTCTTTCACACCTCATTTCCTCACCATAAAATGCACCTAATGGCCGCTGCCCTCATGGGGACATTGTGAGGGTTCAGGTGGTTCCCACGCATGGGGGCACATGCAGGAACACATCCAGGGCCCAGCACAGAGAAGGTGCACACAGACTGCGGTCAGGACCTTCTCGGGACCCAGAAACCCTGGTGCGGGCAACACCCGGTCCCTGTCTCCCTGCATCCTTGAGAAAAGATACAGAAGGGCACTGTGAGAAGATGAATTCCGGCTGGGTGAGTGAGGAATGAGTTAGTCAGGCTTCAGACGGCAGCACCAGGACACTGAGCACAGGTGATCTGGAAAGCGAGGACTGAGCACTCACCCGGAGAAGGGGGCCACCAGGAGGGCAGGAACACACCCGCGCGGAGGGCCCGCTGCCACGCGCCGTGCAGGTGTGGGTGTGTGGTCGTCCCGCCAGGGCCCGCGTCCCCATCGGCAGGTGGGCTGCCTGCGGTCCTGCGAGAGGCTGGGAGCAGCGGGCACGTGGTCAGCGTGCCACACTCGGGGTGCTGCTGGTGACGCCATTAACTTGTCTCACTGAAGCCACATGTCAGAACAAAGGGAGCCAGAGGTAAGACCGGAACAGGAACGCCTGCTGCAGGCCTGCGGTGTACCAGGGGCCTACTGGGCACGGGGCGTGGGGTGCCTGTCACCCGGCCGCAGACATGAGTGAAGGTCTCTGAGAGGCTGACAGAGCGTTCCTCTCATGCTGCTCCCCCTGCCGCGTCACACGAGGCCCCACCGCAGGTCCCCGCTGCCCCTTCGGGGTCCCTGTGACATCGTGGCCTCCGGGGAGCTCGAAAGCCCAGGCCAGAAGCAAGTGCCCCCTCCTGTCACATCCTCCAGCACCTGCAACTTTTTATGTCATTGTTTTATCCTCTAAACCCATCGATAGCCACACAGACACCGCCCTTCTCCCGACTCTGGAACGCTCTCTTACCCCACCGTTGGCTTAGCCACGCAAACAGGAGAGCCCAGAGGTTCAGGAGAAATAAGTCCCTGGACCTTTGCATCTTCCTTGTTCCACTAAAATTATCCCCGGAAGTGCATAGAACATGACTGGAACGTCAGGAGAGCCCTCGGACACTCAGTGAGAACGTTCATCTCCACGACGATGGAGAATAACAAAGACTCACTGTGGTTAACCAGGCTCGGTCACCAGCCATGTTCCAGTTTCTTAAACCATCCTTAGAGTGGGCACAATCCAAAACCCCTGCCTCCGCAGAGTTTCCAACTGGCCACGTAACAGGCTCAGCGTTGTCATCCTGCACTCTGGTTTCGGTATTCCGTGAATGGCACACAGGATCTCCTCCCCTGCAAAGGGGGTCGTCTGTACAGATACTCACCCAGAGAACAGTCTAAAGAAGGTCTCTGCATTTTATCTTACTGAGGGATATGCCATTTCTTTCCCCCAAATAGATCCCTACCACTGAGAAGTTGCTTAGTTAATATGAGTTTGAATTTATATTCAAATCACTTAAAAAAAAAAAAAAGATATACAGAAAAGCCTACACCAATGCCTCCTTCTTCTCCCCTAAATCAGTGAAGCAGGGACACCAGGGAGATGTGATGGTGGCATGGGCCAATTAACTTTTATTCTGTCCACATGCTACACACAGAAAGGAAGCTAACAAATACGGACCGCTGGCCATAAGAGACCCTGGAAAGTATGCAGCTGACTCATTTCAAACAAGTCAGCTCCATTTCAATTCCACTGCCAATTCTAAAAGGCAAGTGTTGTACCTTACTGCAAGCCACTTTGACCTCTTTGGGGTTCATAAAAATCAAGTTAGTGGGTAGTGACTAGCATCCCATGGGATGGGATAGACTGGATCATAGTTCATGTTCTGAGCTGAACTATGTCCCCTGCAAGTTCGTATGTTGAAGTCCTTGTGCCTGGTAGGGCTCTGGGAATATGACTGAATTTGGAGACAAGGCCTTTGAAGAGGTAATTATGATAAAGTGGGTCACACAGGGGCCCTGATCCAATCTGACTAGTGTCCTCACGGGAAGAGGAGAGTAGAACAGAGACTCAGAGAGGGTGACCGCATGAGGACAAAGGGAGAGGACGAGTCTGCAAGCCAAGGAGAAACGCTTCCAATGAAACCGACCCTGCCAGCACCTCGATCTTGGACGCCCAGCCTCCAAACTGTGAGAAAAGAAGTTTCTGTTGTTCAAACCACCCACTGTGGTACTCTGTTAGGGCAGCGGACCGGCTGACACAGGACAACTCACACAGGAAGAACAGGTATCACTTATGAAACATTTGGGTTTATGCGGACAGTGTATGTCTAATCTGGCTCATTGTGGTCAATATAGTTTGAAGGTGACTGTTGCAATGATTACAGGTGAGCCTGTGAAGGTACTGGAGACGAGTCTTCGCCTCGATTCTCTGCTCTCGGAGGTGCGTGTTGAAACATTTGTGCAAGTCAGAAGTAAACCAACAGTGACAATGACGGTTTTCTGAGCACATACTTCGTTTCAGACTCTTCAGAGACACTGTCTCCAATCCTTACACCAGCACAGCAGGGGAAGCATAATCCTCACTTTACTTACCCAGGAGGAAACAAGGCCAAGAAAAACAAGGCAATTCGATTTAGTGAGCACTGAGTGAGCCCCTGAGTCAGACTTTGTGCTAGGCTGGGGCTTCGGGGAAAAGAAGCCCCGATCCCAGCTGTCCAGCCTCACACATGCAGTCCACAGACATGAAAACTCTCGACTAACATGCAACATGCTGAGCACGGTTATGTAAGTGTGGGGGAAAACTGAGAAGAAAGGCCTTTTCTGCTCCCGAAAGGTGTCAAGGAAAGCTATCAGAGATGGGGGAGGTTAGTGCTCATTCTGGGGAGTAGAAACCCTGAAGAAGAAGCACAGATGTGAACACAGAGGCTCTGTTCCGGGAACAGCAGCTAAGCCCAGCGTCTCCACAAAAGAGATGGGCTGGGCCAGACTGAAAAGCACACTGCAAACCATGCTAGGGACTTGCACCCTAGTTCTGTACGATGGGAAGCCTTGCGTGCTCTCTGAGCGGAAGGTTGCTAGGGATAAATACCTGCTGTGGGAATATCCCCTGATACCCCAGGGGGCCAACTGGCAAGAAACGGGTCTTGGAAGACAAGAACATTCCTTGGGATGCTGCCATGTTCTAGACCAGAAATGGCCATGTCTGGCCTGGGCAATGGTACGCCGGTGCTTGGTGCAGCCGACGGTGGGCAAGTGAACAGGACAGCAAGACACCACTCCACTGCCGACAGCTCACACCATCTGGCCCACGGTGTCCTACAGAGGCGACGGGCAAAGGGCCCTTTTTGATACCACCCCAGGATGTTCTGTTTTGGTTTATCTAAAACTTGGCAAATTAGTATTTTCCCATAACTGCTAAATCCACTAATATATTTGGGATTTTGACACACTGATAGTTTTTCTTCACCTCATTATTTTACATGTGTGGCTTCTCGACCAAGAATGCACTCTATTAGTAGGTACTTATTATGTTGTACTACACAGTACTTATCTCTTCAAACAGAACTAAAAGGAAGTCAAAAGCTTCCCTTTATTTCTACCAGGTTTTGGTTCAACCCCTTCTGTCTATTTCTGAACAAACAAAAGGGATTGTATAAACTACAGTGGAAACAAATTATACCCCTTTGTTGAGGAGCTCCCACATAACAGCTCACAAGCTTATCTTCCCTTCTCCCCACCCAGGTGAAAAATGAAATCCATTCAATCAAAACTCTCCAAGAAACCACATGTGCCATCTGGAAAAAAAAATACAAGGGGTAAAAAGCATGTCAGGAATGGAAACCATGAAGCAAAATAATACATATTACCTTGACAATTTAAAAATTATGGCCTTCATTTTCGGCCAGAGTTCATGTTGTAGTTCTTTGCGCCTTGCTATATGCAAAACTAAAGGGTAAAACTCAAATCTGAAGACTGTATGTGCTTCTTAATGGGAATAAGATACAACATGTAGAACTTAGAGCCCAAACCCTGTGTTTTCATCTGTTAGTCCATATTCTAGGAGACTCTCGACTGTTCGGGTCATATTTTACCCACAATCTCCAATTGCAAATGTATTCTTATTTTCAGTACCATTTTACAATTTACTTAGATTCAAAAAATGTAAAGAAGACATATTAACATACCCATGAGTATGAAAGATGACCAGAAAAATATAACCTGGACCAAAAAGTCCAGGATTGCGGTAAGCAAGAGCGCGTGGGGGCGGGGGACACGGAGGTGGGCATGGCCGCACGTGTCTCATCCTGCCCCCAACATTGCACGTGCCTGCCGCCCTGACTCCCTCACAGAGGACTGTTTTCTGACACACCAGCCTCAACCACCGCCGATTTCACGTCAGCCCCAGGCTCCCTCTTTTCAATGAAAGCATTTCACCGAATCTGTAACTGTGACACCCCTTACGTAGTTTTGCATGACTTTTCATACATAAACTTGTACAAACCACAAGAAATCTCATTGAGTGTCAGGCAACAAATCTGATTTGGGAAATCCTGCTCCCACAGCACAGGGGCACTAAAGGCCCCTGCCCACCCCACCCCCCGAGGGCAGTGGTTCTCTGTACTCACTTCCTAAGCAAACAAATAATGACTACAGAGGGGAAAAGGAAGATGCTGGTTTTCAGAAATGAGTGAAGACACAGAAGTTAAAAATACCCTACTAATAATTTCTACTTATCAGAGGCCTTTTCTCAGCCCACAGAGCACACCTGCTGTGCCGGCCTCCCAAGTCCTGGTGAAATGCACACTCCTGGGTCTTAGGTCCAGGCGGGACCCTGGAACTGGCCCTGTACTTTCTGGGCTAGCTGCTGGCTTAGTGAGATTTTCTTTCAACATGTGAATATTTCCCCTGAGGGCTAAGTGTTATTTGAACCAAATATCCAAATCCACAAGCAGCTGAGTACTGCACAAGAGAGGAGGGACTCTTGAGTCTCCAGCTGCAAGACAGAGGAATGATCCGCACTAACAGTCTTTAATCGTCGCAGCGGGCTCATGTGCCCATTTCACAAATAGGAAAGAGGAGGTGGAGGGAAGTTGGATGACTTCCTTGTTGGACAGTGAGTGAACAAACGCTGAGTGGGCACCTGCCATACACAGTCCTAGGTGTAGGCAGATGTCCACCCAGGACAGACAGGTCCTTCCCCCAAGGAGCTCATGTTCCAGCAAGGAGGACGGCTAGCCGTAAAAAGGCAAAGAAATACAGGGGGCCATGAGGCAGACTGAGACGGGGTGTCTGAACTCAGGCCTGAGGGGTACTGAAAAAGCAGTCGCACAAATATCTTGTGGAAACGATTAAAGCAGAAAGACCCAACGCATAATCCTAGAGACAGGGTGGAAACGAGCTTCCCTGGAGAGACAACAAGGAAGAGCAACTATGGCTGAAGCTAAGTCAATGAACGGAGCATGGAGGGTGACTGTTCTGGGGAACTAAGGAGGGGAAAATGATGGGAGCCCATGGACGGTTTGAAGCAGAAAAGCGACAAGGTGGGACACTAGGTGGAGGACTACAGGCCAGGAGACCCCTGATGGCCGGACAGGGCAGCTGAGGCCTCGCAGTGGTTTCCACTGTGCCTGTGAGGACACACGAGTGGTGACAAGTGGCCACGTCTGGGCTCTATTTAGGAGGTGAGATCATGAGAGAGTGAGGAGGAGGACCAACGAAAGGAAAAGCAGCGGCAGTGAGTCCTGATGACACGCCCACACGAGGAGGGGGGTTTCTGAAGGAGGAGGCCAGAAGCAGCAATAGGAAAGGCCGGCACCCCATCTCTGGGCCCGAGGCACTTGGGGTGTTGGAGCAGAGGCAGGAGGCACTTGAGGGACGGCAGGGAAGCAGTGCCCTCAGGGGTTCCTGAGTGGGACGTGCTCTGTCGTGCGGGACTGCCTCTCGTTCCCTCGGACTACACGCGAATGACCCAAGGGGCGCAGCCAGACCGGCGGCACGGCCCACACTTCCCAACTCCTGCGCTCAAGAGCCACTAGCTTGATGCGAGAAGGCTAAGGGGCCACTCGGGAGAAACGAGGCTGAGGTGAAACAGGGAGTTTGCGACAGCAGACCCTAAGTTCCCGCGGCCGCGGTGGAAGGGGCCACGAGAGCAAGAGGGCAGGGGGGTGGGGCCTGCTCCGGGGGACACAGACTGTATCGCTGTTGCCGACGTCAAGGTCCGCGGAGGAGATCACATCAAATGTTTAAAACATTCTCCTGCTACCTTCAGCTTCAGTCCAGGGAAGCACTTGTGGGAGGCGTCCTGACCCCTTCAAGCCTGCCGGACACCAGCCAGGTCTATGAGGGCACTGGACTGATTTTAGAGTTAGCTGTGCATACATCCTCTGACAAGGCTAAAGCTGGGTTCCAGACTTGGCTTTCCCTGAACAACTGGGCGTCTCAGGGCAAACTACTGGGCATCTCAAAGTAGCGGGGACCTCGTCAGCCCAGTGGCCGGGACCCAACCTGCCTCCCAAACCCAACAAATGAGAGCCAAATGAGCCAAGAGACAGGAAAGCACCCAGAAGACTGTAGAAGAAGTTCCTGTGAGAGGCAGGCAGTTAGTATACAAACATGCAGGGAAAATACTCAACCCTGTGAGCTACCAAGAAAACATAAATTAAAACAAGAAGGTAGCCTTCTGGACATACTGAATCAACAGCACTCCTGCCATCAGGATAATCAGAACGATGCTTTCAGAGGCAATCTGGCAGTATGCTTCAGCAGCAATAAAAATGCTAAAAATGATCCAGTAAGCCCTCTCTGGATAAAATCTCCCTCCTGCTAAAAAAGCCAAAGATCTAAAGATGTTCACCATAGCATTGCCCATAACAGCAAAAACAGACCAGATCAAGAAAGCAAGCAAACAGAAGAAAAGTATTTACTATTAATGCATTCCACAAGATGTGAGCGCCAACCCGTGCCGCTAGCCATGGGGCACAAGGTTCTCTTTGAGGTGCTCACCATGCTTCAAAGTGGTGGTGAGGACAGGTGCCCATATCTGGGAACATACTAAAACTTGAAGTGTACACTCTGAGTGTGTGAATCATGTGCTCCATGAATTAAGCTTCAATAAAGTTGTTTTTAAAAAGAGGAAAACAGGGGCACCTGGGTGGCTCAGTCAGTTGGGCAGCTGTCTCTTGATCTTGGCTCAGGTCATGATCTCAGGGTCTGGGGAACAAGCCCCACGTCGGGCTCTGCACTCAGCAGGGACTCGGCTTGAGGATTCTTTCTATCCCTCTGCTCCTCCCCCCACTTGCGCGCACCCATGCATGCGAGCGCTCTCTCTCTAAAATAAATCTTTAGGGGCGCCTGGGTGGCTCAGTCGTTAAGCATCTGCCTTCGGCTCAGGTCGTGATCCCAGGGTCCTGGGATCGAGTCCCGCATCAGGCTCCCTGCTCGGCGGGAATCCTGCTTCTCTCTCTCTCCCACTCCCCCTGCTTGTGTTCCCTCTCGCTGTGTCTCTCTCTGTCAAATAAATAAATAAAATCTTAAAAAATAAATAAATAAATGTTTAAAAAAGAAGAAAACATGCATCATTCATGCATTCAACAACACGTGGACACCAATCCGTACCACAAGGCGCCAGGGGTGAGAAACAGCCAGTTAGAGACCCTGCCCTCAGAGTGCTTGCAGCCCTGCTGGGGAGTGTGTTGATGAAATAAGCAATGGGCATATGGTGGGCCAGGAGGGCTCCCACAGGCAAGTTCCATGCACCAGTGGGAACACTGCAAAGGAATGCAAGCTGGCCTTGGAGGACTAAGAAAGGCTACACAGAGATGTGAAGGATGAACAAATGTTAGCCAAGGAAGGAAGGCAGGAAAAAGGAAACGGAGAAGGGACAAGGAAGACAGTCACCTGGGAAGGATGCACCACAGCTATATCCGTCCATCCATCCGTCCATCCATCCGTCCGTCCATCCGTCCGTCCGTCCGTCCATCCATCCATCCACCCATCCACAGATATGTCTGTTTCCTCTTCTTGGCCATCATGCACAATGCTGCTATGAACACTCACAGGCCAGTTTTTGTGTGGGCGTGTTTTCAAATCTCTTGAGTATACACCTAGGAGTGGAACTGCTAGGTCATACTATACACTCCTGTTCGTCCACTTTGCTTCCCCAAAGCCCAAACAACACAATCACACCCAACTACCGTACCCAGAATTCCCAAACAAA
This sequence comes from Phoca vitulina, assembly GCF_004348235.1. Lineage (NCBI taxonomy): Eukaryota > Metazoa > Chordata > Mammalia > Carnivora > Phocidae > Phoca > Phoca vitulina. The sequence continues at coordinate 32,051,209 of NW_022589721.1, forward strand.
GCAAATACTCTTAATTCCACCAGCACTGGAGAAAGAACTGCTAAGTGAAACTATTTCTCCTGCTCAGCATGGTGTGGAAAACACCGATTTGTTCTTCAAGGTCAAGATCACCTTCTTCATGGAACACCACCCCAAACATTCTTCCACCTCTGAGAAGAATTGTCAACTGCCCCATGATGCTGCTGCATCCATCTGTTTATACCGACTCCTCTCTCCCCCTAACCAGGGCTCTTCCTCATGCCTGTTCTCTAGAGATAATCACCTAAGATGTTCTCAACACTGAATGCCTGCAAGGAGGTCAGGCACCATGAGAGGCTCTTTATTGAACATTGAACTGAAGGCTAACAGCCCCAGGAGATGCTCTTGTCCTCAGGGTGCAGGTAAGAAAACTAGGACTGATGGAAGTTAAATTATCTGTCCGGGGTCCCAAAAGTTGTAAAGACAATGGTATCCAAATCCAGGTCTATGGCAACTCAGAATCTGATATACAGGACTGACAAATGGCACAAGGGAGTGGAAAGGAACAGGGCAGGAAGAGGGAGAGACAAGGAAGGAGCAACTACACAGTACTGAACATAATGAGCACTTAGCTCTCAGCATTTCCAAAGCCCCCCGCCCCATCTCCCATCTCCCCTGTTCTTCACAATGACTCTTACAGTAGGAAATGTATTTTCTTTCCCATCACATAAAACAGACAAGGAAACCAGCCTTCGGTAATCTGCTTCGAAGATAGCCCATCGTGTGTTCGTGAAGGAAGATGTGCTCGGAGACCTGAGCCCCAGCCCCTCAGCCACACCTCCTGCCAAGAATCCCAGGGGCCCAGGGTGGTGGGAAACAGGGCTGCAGGGCTGGGGGTACCTAGGACTAAAAGGTCGGGAAGGCCTCTCACCGCTTGAGGTCAGACTAGAGTGGCACAGGGAGGCGCCCACGCCGAGCAGAGGGAAAGGGCCTGAGAAAGCAAACAGGCTCGAAGGAAAGAGGGACCTGTAAGCAGGGCTGCGTACAGGACACAGTGAACAAGAGAGGACGGGGCAGGTGGGGATCAGGGCACCTGGGACGCTGAAAACCATGGGTGAGCAAAGGCAAACCCCTCCATAAAGGACTAGCCGGTAAATATTTTAGGCTTTGTGAACCAAGAGGCAAATCAAGGATGTTATGTAGGTACTTACATATAGCAAGTGAGAAAACACACTTATTGGTGAAATTCAAAAATATATAATTGAGTACAATTTTTGTAACAGATTTAAAAATGAGAAGAAAAGTTTTTTTGGAGAGTGATGACATTTCACTTAATTGGGGTTCAAAGTTCAAATCCTTATCATCAAATTGATCGCAAATGTTCACCTGTAAAAGCCATTCTTAGCTGGAGGCCACACACAGCAAAAAAGGTGGGAGCGGATTCGACCCGCAAGCTGCAGCGAGCTGACCCGTGCGGTAAACCACAAGGAGGAATCGAGGTTTTATTCAAGGCACAATGAGGCCACGGGGGCTGGAAGCCGGGAGGGCGTGTGGTCTGGCACAGCCTCCGAGAGCTCGCCCAGGCGGCTCGGTAAGGAGCGCACTGAAGAGGGAGAGAAGAGCCACGGCGGGAAGATCACGGGGCAGTAAGCACCGTGGCCGTGGCCTTCCAGCTGCCGGCTGCAGGGAGGCGGAGGGGGGCAGGGTCACATGCCTCCCGAGAGGCGCGCCTGAACAGGCAGGCGGGGAAGGGCGAGAAACAGCTCCAGGGAAAAGGAGACTTCTCTCCTACTGAGTGTGAGCTCTGGGAGAGAGCGGGCTGCACACGCGGATTTGAGGGCACAGCGCTCCGAAGCGGGGCATGGACACATCCCAGCACATGAAAGAAGGTGACACGGAGGCCCACACATCGTAGGGTTCCGTTCACGTGAGACACCCAGGACAGGCAGATTTAGAGAGACAGAAAGCAGATCACGCTTGCCGAGGGCTGGGGCGGGGGGGAGGGGGAACAGAGTCTGACAGGTCCAAGGCCCCTTCAGGGTGGACACATCATGGTGTGCAGACGGCTGCACGACCCTGCGAATTCACCAGGGTACCTGCAGCGGGTGAACTATACGGTATGGGAGTTCTTTCTCAATATATTTTCTTTAAAAAAAATACAGTCGAGTAAGATACTCGGTTTCCGGGAGGGAAAGGCATGACACCCGCTGTGGGGGGGATGGGCCGCACCACGGCTGCTCCGAGCTCTGCGATGCTCAAACATCCAAGGGCTGCCGGAGACCCAGGTCTGGGGCTCAGAGACAAAGCCGGGAAAACAGGGCTACACACTTCAGGTAAGTCAGTATTTCATTTCTTCTCACACCCCCCTCGCAAGACGATGCGCCCTGGAATCCCCTTCTGGGATGGAGACACTGAGGCTAGGTGTGAGCCTGGACCCCAAGGTGCATGTCTCCACACTTTCTAACACTTCCACACGCCGCTGCAGCGGTAGGGACCAGCGGGGGCAGTGCGGCCTCACCGCGGGTCCTAACCGCACATCGACTTCATGCTCCAGATGACAAGGCCTGGGATTCTGTGCTCCTCCAGCGGGACCACGACCTGAGGGGCTGACCGAAATCCACAGCTTCAGCGGCAAGGCAGCAAGGGCCCCGTTCCCAACCACCTAAGTGTGCCGGCTGCAGGACGTCAGGCCGCACAGAGACGGCGCGTACTCGCGTGCCAGCCGTGCTGACCGCCATCGCTCGCCCAGGGGACGGGGCCTCGCAGCACTGCCCGTCCCTCCCCTCGCCCTCGTCCCTCTTTCCCACCTGCCGCCCACAGCCCTCCGCACTCCCGTCAGACGAGAGGAGGAGCGCTACTGTTAATCATCACACAGGACATGAATCAGGACACCTGCACATCTGCTAGCCCTCTGGGCTCACTCTGCTGTTTCCCTGACAAGAGATTCCATTTCTCTTGGGTCCTCTTAAGGTACCTCGGGCAAAAGAACCAGCAACCTCTGACCGAGGAGCTAGAGTCCGGGCCCCCTGGGAGGGAGATAACATAAATGTCTCAGGACATTTATTAAGCACCTCTTTGCATCTGACACACTGTTATGCACTTTACTCTACGGAGTCCTGACACAGGAGCTTTGACAGGTCTTCTACCCAGAGTCCTCCAGCAAAATGCTGAACACAGTAAAACACAAAAATCCTTTAGACCCCGGCAGGGACAAGCCCAAGCAACTATGTGAAGTTTAAATTTCCCTAAGAAAGCATCTGGCCCTAGAGCAAGAACACGGCACCCCCTGCTACATAACACGGTAAAACAAGTCCGAGGGAGGACGCTCCTTAATGCAAGTTCCTTCACCGGTCGTCCCACGGTCTCAGCGGCACCCCTGTCCTCACCCCCGGTGTGTTCACTGTGGCACCAACAGGAGTGGTTTAAAGCAGGTCATTCTTCTGCACCTCACTCCTGGTAGCACACCTACTCTACGGCTAATCTTAGTCCTCTCGTCTGGGATTCTCCACTTGGAGCCGTAAGATTCCATCTCGAGCTAATTCTCCCCTTGCCCCTCTTTAAGTAATCTGATGTGAAAGCAGCAAGCCTTTTCCTTCCACAGGCGTGGGTGTCAGCAACTACACGCAGGCTAGAACAGCAAAGGGTCAGATCTAGTGCTGGACTGGCTCTGGCCTCGGGCTGTAGTTTCCCCCACCCTGTTGCAGAAGATCAAGAGCCAGAGGGGTTTTTGTTTTATTTTTTTAAAAGATTTTATTTATTTATTTGACACAGAGAGAGAGTGCGCACAAGCAGGGGGAGAGGGAGAAGCCGGCTTCCCGCTGAGCAGGGAGCCTGATGCGGGACTCGATCCCAGGACCCTGGGATCATGACCTGAGCCGAAGGTGGATGCTTAACTGACTGAGCCACCCAGGCGCCCCAGAGGGGTTTTTAAAGCAACCAACTAGAAGAAACATCAGTTGGGCAGCACAGAAGAGGGCAGACTTAGAGACAGAAGCCCCCACTCACTCAGCAGCATTTCGGGGCCTAGCAGGTGCCAGGCGCTGGTCCAGGTTTGGGTGACACTTCCTGTGCTTGAGGGGCATCCAGGCTGGGGGCATGGGGGGGGGGGGGACAGGCCAGCAGTGCTGGGAGCCAGGGCCGTAGTGGGGACCCACACAGTAGGCTCCACGAAGTGGGTATCACAGTGAGGGACGAATTCCTGGACGAGGTGACAGAAACAGGCACAGCCCGAGGGCAGGCAGGGCAGCACGTGCAAAGGCGGCAGAGCAGAAACGCGGCAGCGTCTGCTGAACGGCATGGCCAGGGCACCGTGAATCAGACAGCAGGAAGAGACGGCTGGACAGTGTGGACGTGCATCACCCTGAGCCTTCACAGAGTCGGGGGTCCCGTTCCTTTTCAAGGGACTCGTGCGCAGCACCAGGACCAGGTCACAGGTCTGCAGCCACGACCCACGGAGCCCACCGGTCCACGGCCGTGCTGCCATGGAAGCTGCCCCTGCACGCCCAGGGACCCCGTCTCGATGGGGGGATTCGGGCAGAGGGAGACCCGTATCGATGACTATAAACAGTAACACAGTCACACTTCCCACGTCCACAAATTCTCAAGTTAGAACTTCCATCTTGAAAAAAAATGACAAGAGTCCCGGGGGAACTGATGCCTTTCGTGGTAACCACTGTCCTCATAACTTATGAGTTCACATCTATCTGCACACATGAGAGGGTGCACGTGGGGGAGGGCAGGGCAAGAAGCACCCAGATCACAGCGTCTCCACCTGCAAACACCCAGACAGGATGACACACAAGAAGGCTAGGAAGCTTCCCGCAAGCCTGGGACTTTCTTGGCTGTTCTTCTAGTCCACATTTCATTTCAATGCAGCAGTATTTAGAAATGTTAATTAGCAACTCTATAAATGATACCATGAGCTCTCCAGAGGAAAGGTCATCCAATAAAGTAAAATATCTATCATTAGAGGCGCCTGGGTGGCTCGGCTGGTTAAGTGACCGATTTTGATCTCAGCTCAGCTCTCAAGCAGGGTTGTGAGTTCAAGCCCTGAACTTAAATAAATTAAATTAAAAAATTAAAAGTAAAAGGCGAAAGATTTATGCGATCTATTAAAATGAAAACAAACTACCTCAAAAGTGTGCCCTCCCAGTTGTACAAATGAGAAAATGGAGGCCCAGGAAGAATGCCATCATTGATGTGATGTTACAGCCATCAGAAGGAAGAACTCTTTAGACCTTCTGACCTTTGACCTTTTCCCCCAAGACTCCAATTAACCAAATACCACTACACACAGACCTCTAAGGAGATGGCTCTTTGTTCAACAGTCTGATGTCCGAAGCTCCTCTCTTTTTAAACTCAAGTGTCTTTAGATCACCATCTGACATGACCTCCAAAAACCAGCAAGCTCCTTCCCTCCACAGCTTCAGAAGGGAAGACAGGCATTGACCAACTAAAGACATAGGATTCTTCTACTGCGGTCGTGAGCAGCGCATGAAGGAAGAGAACAGAGCAGGAGAACCTGGTCGTGCTGGGACTTGTCAAAGGCTGCCAAGAGGGAATCCAGACCTAGAGGAGTCACGTGGTGACCGGGAACAGGGGGTGGGGGAAAGGAGACAGTACGTCCTGCCACAGGACGGGGGATGCGTATTTAAGAGATGAAGCAGGTGAAGGTGTGAGCAGCTCAGGCCAAAGATGTGGGGCCCAGTCTCCAGGACTCACACATGTGAGACCACACACAGTTAAACATGAGCCGTGTGGGGAAAGTGGCACCAAGAGAAAGAGCAGAACCATGACAAAAGGGGAGAGGAACATGTGCCATGGATCAGGAGGCACTCAGAACTCGAAGCCCAGTGGGCAGAGTCCACTCAGACTGGACACTGTGCCCGGCACGCTGCATCGTCACAGCTGCTCGGTGGTGGGGTTGAGGAGAGCTAGTCACCCATCAAAAAGCAAAAATTCAATTCATCAAACTACAGACAGACCCATGCCCATGTCCCCACTAGACACCAGAGCCGGCCAGTTCTGGGAACTCCGCCTTCGTCCGCCCTCGAGCTTCAGAGAAACCCAAGGTGCAAACCATTCATCTAGCCAGCTGCCATGCTGGTCTTGCTGCTCAGCGGCCAAACTCTGCAGGCAGCATGAAGATGGTCACAATTCAGATGGAGCACCAAAGGCCACGGAAACCAAGTGGGCACAGAGAAGCAGTGGCCCCGCCATCCGCAGGGCCTCCGTGCGAGCACTGATGTGCCTGCGCCCCCTGGATCGCTCCGCGCCCAGACGGATACAAACAAGCCCTGGAAGGAGTAAGTGCTGCAAGGTCACTAGCAGCCAGGAGCTGCAGGAGCTCCTCACCCAGAGATGGCTGTGGAAGCCACCTGGGGAAAACAGCCATCCCCGAGTCCCAGCAGGTGGCACTGGGGACAGAGGCCTCCCGAGAGAAGAGAACAGCGCGTGACGGGCATTCGTGGTACGCGTGACCTGAAGTGCACGCAGCCTGCCCGGATGAAGCTCAAGGACACACAGGATGTGGAGAAGGAGCCCACTCAAGAGGAATCTCGCCCAATCCTGCAACGTGCCCCCGAACTCCAGGAACCAGGGTCCCCCACAGTCTCTGCCTAAAACATGATGTAGAATAGCTTCCTCTCCCGTTTCAGGAAAGCCCAGGAGTCCAACGGGCCGTTTCCCTGGCTTTGTGAAGGCGATCACACGCCGACTTCAGTCCTTCGGTTTTGAAGCTGACCGTTACTGAGTTTTGGTGTTATTGGAATTCATGTATTTAAGCCTCACCCCCACGCGAGGAGAGACATGGCACCCTTCCAGCCTGCAGCCCGGGTCCTGCAGCCCGGGACACTGCCACAGGGGACAGTCGGGGACCAGCCACAGGCAGAAGGAGAGCAGCACGCACTGATTCCGCAGCTGAGAGGACGAGGAGGCACACCTGGCCGGCGCCGGGCTCGGGCAGAAGGAGCGCAGTGGCTGAGCCGAGGCAGGTCCCCGCTGGGACAGCTGGAGTGAGGGGCAGCTCTGGGGCAGACGGTGATGCACCACCAGGCTCGGACGGACGGATCCCCCAGGCGACGGGAGCGCTGCCCTCGCCACGGACTGTTCTCAGCTGGAGAGAGCCGCCTCGTCCCAGACCATGCCCCCTTCCTGGGAGCAGTGCACACCCAGCAGCTGGGGTGCGAGTGTTAGGCCGAGGCCCTCACCACACAGCAAGGTATCTCTCTGAAGGGCCACGTCAGCTTCAGAGACCGCTGGGGCAGCCGCAGTCTCTCCAAAAACTGCCTCACTGCACGACCGGTCACCGAGCCTGGCTTGGCGACGGTGCAGGCCGGCCCTGCGGGGCCTCTGCCCAGTCTGGCCTCCTTCTCATCCCTTCAGTCGCCACTGATCCCAGGAGAGCACTTCCTAATAAATGCCCCACGCATTCATCTCCAGGGCAGAGAGTGCGTCCCACGGAACCCAGCGGGCAGCACGCACTGCCTGGCTGGGCGGCCCCGGCGCAGAGGGAGGTCTGATGGGGAAGCCGCAGAGTTCCACTGTGCACGGGCTCACTTTCTAGTGCCTGTGGGACATGCAAAGGCAGACGTCCTGCAAGCGGCAAAATAAACATGTCTGGGGCCCAGCGTGGAATCTGGGCTGGAAACAAACAGGTCATGACTGAAACCCAAAAAGCAGACGCCACCCAGTGACAGTAAGAGCAGATGACGGCCAGGAGAGCCCAGGAGAGAGTCGCCTGACGCGCGGGCAGAGATACCACACGCTGCCATCGGTGCGAACACAGGCAAGCTGCATCTCTGGTGGTGAAAGTAAGAAGCTGCTCTTGCGGGGAGTGTACCTGGGGGGCACACCGGGGTCCTCGGGGTTCTGGGTATATTTCCCATCTGGCTGCCACTTACAGAAGCGGTCACTTGGTGAAAATTCACTGAATGAATGGTGCACCGCTCTGTACAAATGTTACACTTGCACATTTCTGTTGTATACAATGTAGGCAAAGGGAAGGGGAGCCGGCGCAGGAGGCCGAGAGACAGAAGCAGCAGAGGGGCCAGAGGGGGCCCGGGGAGGAGAGGGGAGAAGGCATGGTGGACAGCGGCATCAGGCCCCCCGGGAGGACAGCAAGGGCAGCATGGGGAGCTGAGGACACGGTGGAGCACGGCGGCTCCTAACCAGCGGAGGACCGGGAAGCGCCACCCACCTGAACCTAAGCTCGCGTCTACGCGGGCCAGCATGAAGGGTGCTCTCGTTCACTGAATTCGCTCACCTTGATCTGACAAAAAGTCCAGCATGGTCTGCAACAGGAAGGACAAGTGCCTGACAGAAAGAGCAGGATTCCCCATTCTTCGGGACGCGTAGACCAGTTCGTGAAGCAAGCGCATCTGGACTGCAGCCCAGCCTCGGTGCGTACCTGTGATGGAAGTCACAAAGTGTCCTCAAAGGGCTCCACGAGGGCGCGCTGGCAACAGAACCAGACGCAAGCCTTCCTCGGAAATACGTTTAACGGTAAGTATAAAACTTGTGATTTAAAGACAGATGCCTCAATGACCAAACCCAAAGGGCAAGAAAAAACACTTCCTGTGTTTAACTTTCTCCAGAAAGAACTCGTAAGTGATAGGTTTTTTTCATACCATAAAAAGATATGTTTTATGGAATACTTTTTCTCTTCTGCAAAGACACAATTTAAAAATAACCACTTTGAGATCATTATAGTAAGGTTATAACAAAAGACTGTGTTTCCAATGGCACGTATTTGAGTTACAGATATACAATTTTTTTTCAAAAAAATACTGGTATGTGATGGGCCTTCATTAGTAACAACCAAGGACACTAGAAAAATGTGCTTTTTTAATTTAATGTATAAGAAAAACTCATAAAAGCAGATAGCTAAATTAGAAAAACGGTTAACAACAGACTTTTGTGGCTGCTCCCTCCAAACAAATTAGCGTGGTTGAAATTTAAGGTGGGGGGTCGGTTGCACAGCCAGTGAAAAGTACCTCTTTAAGACCACAGAATCTAGGGGCACCTGGGGGGCTCAGTCAGTGAAGCGACTGCCTTCAGCTCGGGTCGTGATCCCCGGGTCCTGGGATCGAGCCCCGCTGAGCAGGGAGCCTGCCTCTCCCTCTGCCTATTCCCTACTTGTGCTCCCTCTTAAATAAAAAAATGAAATCTTTAAAACATAAAGACAACAGACTCTTCGAGTTATTATTCCATCTCCCTTCTGGCAACAATTACTACTTTTAAATATTCTCTACCTTGAAATCCTTCATGAAGGAGACCCCTATAAGAGGATTCTAACACAAACAGGTTACAGCACAGTACTGTGTCTGGGGCCCTGGGGGCTGGGCAGAAAGATGAAGACTCCAACCAGGGGCTCCTCCTGCCCCAGCCCTACGGAACTCCTCTCCCACTGCCCTGCGCCACCGGCTGGCCAGCTCTTTTGTGTACTTCTGCTGCATCGTGCACAAAATCCGACCCACAGGCCTTATCCGGCAGGTACAGTGAGGCACGTGCAAGCTTGTGTATTTATTCCTTCCACAATCCTCAATTTCCCTCGGAGCCAGGATTGTGTCTTATGCACCCAAGTATCCTTAACACCTAGCGGGATGCCCAGCACACAACTGCATCTTCACAGGCATGTGGGTCAAGTTGAAAGCCTGATGAAACACAGTGCCCCTATTTTTCAGACATCCAACTGAAGTATGTAGGGTAAAATGACATGATTTCTGGGGTCTGCCCTAAGATAATTCAACAAAGAACAAATAAAAGGAAAAAAGGTAAAAATAAAGCCCATGTGGCAAAGTCTTGATAATCACTTACTCTGGGTGATGATGGACTCATTGTACTATTCTCTTTAATTTGTATGTATTTAAATTACATCATAATAACTTTTTAAATCTAAATTCTTGGAAGTGACCAAACCTACACACACACACCCCAAAACTACCTTGTATCCTAGAGCCTATCTTACAAAAACCTTTTGGAACGTAAAGCTGCGGCACCTATCATATGACAGGGAAGGACAGAAAGACAAGTCCCTGCAGTATTTTCATCTTCTAAACAAGCTAAGACCAAATGCCAAAACGAAGTAAGAGATTTTTAAAAGGATTAAGAAGCTGGGGGGCGCCTGGGTGGCTCAGTCGTTAAGCGTCTGCCTTCGGCTCAGGTCATGATCCCAGCGTCCTGGGATCGAGCCCCGCATCGGGCTCCCTGCTCGGCGGGAAGCCTGCTTCTCCCTCTCCCACTCCCCCTGCTTGTGTTCCCTCTCTCGCTGTGTCTCTCTCTGTCAAATAAATAAATAAAATCTTTAAAAAAAAAAAAAAAAAAAAAAGAAGCTGGAATCAACTTCATGACTAACCAAGCCATGAATTCTAAATAACCCAATTTAACTAATCTCAACACTACGGTATCAAGAAGGTTTTCTCACCTTAATATTGGGCAAATATCACCATGTTGATTTTTTTTTTTAAATACATGATGATACCGTTCCGACCACAGGCAACGGTAAGAATAAATACAAGTTTTCTTAACGCTAGTGTACAAGTCACAATTTCTATGTGATTCAAATTGCTCCTCCAATAAAACCTGACTCCTTCTATTCGTAAGCCAGATTCGCAACATATGACCAAGTGATAACATTTTCAACACTCTTGCATTCAAGAAGTTCCTGATTTGAGAGTTTATGACGACTATTCCCTTAAAGCAAATCCACCTGCCCTGCCAGTCTCTCTCTCGTATGAGCTCCTAGGGAAGACCGAGTCCCTCACTCGGGAAAAGGCTCATCTCCATGCACAGCATATTCCTAAATCTTCAAATACAGCAACACAAACAGATTCAAGTGATAACCAGCAGCCCATTAAGGGGGCAAATACACACAGTCCGTATTTGTGTACCTGCCCTGACTTTCTGTGACCAGCTAGTGAAAATGTTCATTTTGAGAAACAGAAATACATTTTGGGTCCTGAGAATACAATTTACTTCTATTCACAGGTGCAGGGTTTTTGAGTACATTTCTATTTAATTCTCTGAGAAATGTTTGAAGTGGTCCAGAGCAACAGTGGAGATGGAGTTTAAAGTGATTTTTATTTCCTATTAAAAACACAGCCAGCCAACATTTATCATCTGTACTTCATTTGATCTCACTTCCTAACCTTCTCTCCACCTCTTTCACAAAACAATGGCAAATGTCTCCTCCCAAAACAGAAGGCTAAGTAAAAAGTACCAAATCACTCAGAGATGTGCTTGCTTTATTTTGCAAAAGAAACATTCTGTTCGTCTGCTTTAAAAATTAAGACCAAGAAATTCTATTCGACAAGTGGCAACCCAGGCTGCAGCTGTTCTTTAGGGTTCGGTCCCACGTGCCACGTAGCTCCTGGGACGCCTGCCATGTGCCACCCAGGGGCCACGGGGAGAGTCAGGGGCTCTGCTCTCGTAGGCACACAGGCTGGCGTGGGATGCATTAAATCATCACTCCAATTGGTTATTTTTTAAGGAGGCTCCACACCCAGTGCAGACCCCGAGATCATGACCTGAGCCAAGATCAAGAGTGAGCCACCCAGGTGCCCCAACCTCAACCGATTTTTAAATGCACTTGCAAATTATAGGGGTGCCATAAGGAAGAACAACAGGATTCGATGAAGGAGTAAAAATAAGGGGTGCCTGGGCGGCTCAGCATCAGGTTCCACACTAGGCATGGGACCTGCTGGGGGTTCTCTCTCTCCCTCTCCCTCTGCCCCTTCCCCCGCTCACGCACACACTCTTGCTCACTCTCTATCTCCCTCTAAAATAAATAAATAAAATCTTTAAAAAAAAAGAAAGAAAGAAAGAGGAAAAATCAAGGGAGTCTGCATAGGCTGAGGGGCCACAGGGGACCTCCCTGCAGAAGTGACAGCCAGCCAAGACCCGAAGGACGGCTGGCAGCTCCACAGTGAGGAGCGAGGAAGAGCATCCCGGAAGAAGGCCTCCGACTCTGGACTCTCAGATGTTATGCATCCCAGGAGACATCAGACAGCTCCTGGGGTGACCTGCACAAAGCCCGGCGGCCTGCTCTCCCTCCGGAGCCAGCCTGGAGTTACATTCACAGGATACCATAAAAAGGTACCTGGAGACCAAGTGGGACCTTGCCTCCAGTCTCCCTGAAGCACAGTAAATGGGGATTCCATTCCCTGTGCAACTGGAAACTTTCCCAATACCCTTTATCCTCTCCCTACAGAGCAACCGTGCAATTGCTTTAAAAACTCTGCCCACTTCCCAAGCACTAACCTCCCTCCACAAAACCTCCCGGGAAGGTGGCCTAAGTGAGCTCGTACCCACCTCCACAGCTCCAACAGCTCCTCCACCAACGACACTGAGCCTACTGACTGTGAATCCCACAGGTGCCCATGGCTGGTCCAGTTCTTTCTGCCCTTAACTCCAATCACGACTAGCAGGGGCAGGAAAGGGACCAGCCAAAAGGACGCCAGCCCCCAAGCAAAGCACCACTACTTTTTGTCATAACTGTAGTGTAAACACCCAAGGGCAGGATGGTGCTTCGTCATCTTTGAACCCCACCGTCTAACTGGGAGAGGAAGTGCGCGAACAATGCACAGGTAATGGGATTCCAGCAACATCTCAGTTCCAGCAATGAGACTTTCGGTACCTTTGCTGAAGTCCTCGGGGTCCAGCGACAGACTGTAGCCAGGAAGCGTCTCCAGGAGGAGCTTGTAACAGGCCCTCCACCCTGGCTCCGAGATGCTCGGGGCCACGCACTGCATAGCGGCCACGCGCTTGAAGAACGCAGACTTTCGGTGGAAGCCAATCAGCTCGTAGAGCTCAGAGAGGATGCTATACCGCTGGATTTTCTCTTCTTCAGAAAGCTGAAGCACGGACAGGAGTAAAAAAACTTTTGAGAAAGGAAACACATAAAAAATTAAAAAATAAAAAAACTTTTTCATAAAACAGACATGATGAAACCCTGAGGAAGGCCAGGCCTACCCGTGCACTGTGATGACACTCCCAAGAAAAGCATGGAAGCAGTGCGACGTGCAAGTCCCAAAGCCTTTATGAGGCCCACCTCTTCAAGTTCGCCCTGTCCCTTGGCTAGGAAGGCCTGTCTTCTCTGGAACAAACACATTTGCTACATACCACATGACGTCTACTTTTAGCTCCTTTATAAAAGAGAAAGAACAACAGTTCCCCTAGACGCTAGGATTTGGGCAGGGACTTTCATCGAATACAAAACTGCTCAAAACAGAGAATGTGTGGAACCACGTAACCGGACAACAAATTGTCAATAATCACAACACCTAATTTAGACTTAAGCCTTCATGCTTATAAACAGCTTTCCTTCATCCGTGACCTGACTGAATTCTCTCCACGACCCCATGATGTAGTAATAACAACTTGTGTTTCTTCCGTGCTAGCAACGTTACCGCACCTTACTTCATCATTACAATAATCCCATGAATCACCCCGGCTCATAGACAAGGAAATCTGAAGCTCAGAGATGAATGAACATCTATGCAAAATCATACACCCCAGAGTGTCAGAGAGCAGTCCTGAGTTTGGGGGGGGGTGCTCCAATTACTGCATGACCACCCCCGCACTGTGCCACAGCTCCCTGGCAAGAAGGACCACCCCAGCCCCCCCGCTGCTCAAGGTCACACTGCTTACGGAGGTGGTTCTCCCCCTCTGGGAGCCCGGGCAATAAATGTTTCCCAGATACCTCTGTGAGCACAGACCACAACCAACCTGCATTCCTCAATGCCCCTTCTCCACACCCACCGTCCTGGGGAGACAGATCCAGAAAACTCTACTAAGGCTAATGTCCAGGAGATGACTGCCTATGTTTTCATCTAGGATTTTCATGGCTTCCCGTCTCACATTTAATCCATTTTTAATTTGTGTGTATGGTATATAAGAATGTGGTTCAGTTTCATTCTTTTGCATGTAGCTAGCTATCCACTTTCCCTATACCATTTATGGAAGAGACAGTCTTTTCCCCATTGTATATTTTGGCCTCTTTGGTCATAGATTAATTGACCATATAATTGTGGGTTTATTTCTGGGCTCTCTATCCTGTTCCATTGATCTATTATGTCTATTTTCGTGCCAGTACTATACTGTTCTGATTACTATAGCTTTGTAGGATAGTTGGGAGTCCAGGAGTTGTAATACCTCCAGCTTTGTTCTTTTTTCTCCAGATTGCTTTGGCTATTCAGGGTCTTTCGTGGTTCCATACAAACTTTAGGATTTTTTTGTTCTAGTTCTGATATTTTAATAGGAACTGTTTGAATCTGTACATCACTCTGGGTAGTATGGACATTTTAACAATATTAATTCTTCTAACCCATGAGCATGGAATCTCTCTCCATTTATTTGTTTTGTCTTCAATTTCAATCATCAGTTTTCACAGTACAGATCTTTCACCTCTCAGTTAAGTTTATTCCTAGGTATTTTATTCTTCTGATGCAATTGTAAACGGGGTTGTTTATTTCATCTTCGTTTCTGTTATTTCATTATTAGTGTATAGATACACAAGAGATTTCTATATATTGACTTCATATCCCACAACTTCACTGAATTCAGTTATTAGTTCTAATAGTTTTTTGGTGGCATCTTTAGGGTTTTCTCTATATAGGACCATGTCATCTGCAAGTAGTGACAGCTTTACTTCTTCCTTACAAACGTGGATGCCTTTTATTTCTTTTTCTTGTCTGACTGCTATGGCTACGACTTCTAATACTATGTGGAATGAAAGTGGTAACAGTGGACATCTTTGTCTTGTTCCTGATCTTAGAGGAAAAGCTTTCAGCTTTTCAACCACATGATATTCACTGTGGAGGTGTCACACGTGGCCTTAATTATGCTGAGGTACGTTCCCTCTCTAAAGTGGAAGCATCACTTTATACTCAAATCAGTAATGTATGAGCATTACTGTTGCTCCACATGCTCACCAACATTTGATGTTATCAGTCTTTTCCATTTTAGCCATTCTGGTGGCTTTAATTTGCATTTACCTGATAACTAATGACGCTAGAATTTTTTCATATGATTACTGGCCACCTCTCTATCTTCCATCATAAAGTATTTGTTCAAATTTTCTGGTCATTTCTTAAATTAGATCATTTGTCTTATTACTGAGTCATAGGCGTTCTTAACATATTCTTAATGTCATATTTTCCCAGTCTGCTGTCCATTTATTTTCCAAAAGAAGCCTTTTGATAAGCAGAAATTGTGAAGGAGTTCAGTTTATCAATTTTACCAATTGTAAAGTAGTTCAATTTATTTTTCTTTTATGGTTAATGTTTTCTGTGCCCTTGCCTAAGGGACTTCTGTTTACCCCAAAGTCCCGAACATATTTTCCTATGTCTTCTTATAGAAGCTTTATGATTAGGTCTAGGATCCGTGCATATGCAAATTTCAAAGGGACACAGTCTTTGCTCTCTTTGCACACAGTACCAGTTGTAGAGAAATTCCAGTGCAGTGAGATGCAGCCAGGAGCAGAGGACTGAGGAGGTCTACACAGAAGAGGCAGGAGTACTTAATGCTTTTATCACATACTTGGAAACTCTCAGACCGTCAACTGTACCCTTTGGTTTTAAATATGGAAAAAGATACTGGGGAAGGTAAAAATATTAGTGGTTATAGCCAGTACCCTCAATGAGGCCACCATCTAAAATAAAGATCACTAGGGGCGCCTGGGTGGCTCAGTCGGTAAGCATCTGCCTTCGGCTCAGGTCATGATCCCAGGGTCCTGGGATTGAGCCCTGCATTGGGCCCTTGCTCAGCGGGAAGCCTGCTTCTCCTTCTCCCACTCCCCCTGCTTGTGTTCCCTCTCTCGCTGTGTCTCTCTCTGTCAAATAAATAAATAAAAAATCTTTAAAAAAAATAAAAAAATAAAAATAAAATAAAATAAAGATCACTAGACTTGGCCTCCAGTCCATCAGAGTTCCCACTGATTCTTTCATGGACGCTATTAAAGATGAAAGATTGGAATACTCTGATCAGTAATATACTCTTTCGTTCTTCTTCCATCATTTGAATATAACGAGAAACCAAATGATAAACACTACATTATAAGTGGAATTGCAATCACTCCAAGCCCCAGAAAAGATTCTTAATGGAAAAATCTTGGGCACAAGTGCTTCAGAGCCCCAGGAAAACACTTAACTGAAAAGCTCCTCATTGGCCATGGGCCTGTGAGCCTCAGGACAAAGCCATGTTAGGTCAGCATAGACACCCACAGCACAAAATCTGGGGAATATGAAAGAGTCCCAGGCAAAATTTTAGGCCAAGATCCTTACAAAATTTTGAGATGAAATCAAATTCCCAAACTTATTTCCAATCCACTGCTCTTTTAGGGAATATTAATCAAAACATCTTTGTTCTAACTTTTCAATAGGCTGTGCAGCCACGAAGGCCGAGCCCACCAGGGCCCAGACGTTCACAGGAAGCTCCAAGTGGAAAGTAACTCAAAGATTACTCAAGACAGGGATGCCTGGGTGGCTCAGTTGGTTAAGCGACTGCCTTCGGCTCAGGTCATGATCCTGGAGTCCCGGGATCGAGTCCCGCATCGGGCTCCCTGCTCAGCAGGGAGTCTGCTTCTCCCTCTGACCCTCCCCCCTCTCATGTGTGCACTCTCTCTCTCATTCACTCTCTCTCAAATAAATAAATAAATAAAATCTTTAAAAAAAAAAAAAAAAAAAAGATTACTCAAGACAAGTAGCTTTACTCCTAAGATGAACTCTGAGGAACTCGATTGTTAATTCACTATTCCTTTTCCAACTGGAAAGTAAGTTCACACCTGCTTTATTCCACTAGAAACAAAGCAGTAATATTAGCAGGAAACTCAGACTTAGGAAGAGTCTCCTGGCTATCTGGAAGGATGCAGAGACATAGGAATCAGAAAGACCCAAGTGCCAGTCCCAAATCTGGACATTACTAGCTCTGGTACTTTCCTTATTAATAAGGATAATAAAATCTAATCATGATTGTTGGAAAGACTAAATGAGATAACATGTATGGTCAGCATAGCTTAAAGCTCCCGATGAGTGTTCAAGAAACGAGAAATACCATTGTTAATTAATGCCTTTGATGTCACCAGTGTTAACCCAAAATTAGCCAGCCAGAGATGCTCCCGAAAATGCCTCACCAGCCTTTAGCCTTCTCAAACATGGGCACTTGCCGTGACCTGAGGAACAAGGCTGTGGCGGTCACTGAGAGATGGGCTGGCGACAGCACACACCAGCAACGACTGTGAAACAGGGCAGAGAACCGCGGAGACCGCACATGCTCAAGTGTGGGAAACACATTCTGTTTCTACCCACATTTATTTCTAGCCGTGATTATACAGAGAGAAAATATATATTCAAAATTACACAAATTTCCATATATGTGTGTCAAAACAGTTTGGAAAGGAAAGAATGTAACTCTCTTCCCTACATCCCAAAGCAGGGTTACCAGGCTTGTACCAAGGACCTTTCTTTAAAAAGCATCTGCTAAAGTAACTGGATCCATTTTTGGTTTTAATCATTCAAAGGGAAAGGATTAAAAACAAAACAAAGTTACATAAGACCTGTTCCCTCGATGGTTGACAAGGTCATGGAGGAGACAGACAAGCCGACAAGGAATCACTCTGCTGAGTTCCCAGCGCCATAGAAGATGGATGGAGGGATGGATGACGGAGGGGCAGTTGTGCCCCCACTCTTAGGCTGGTACCTAAAAGGCTCCTAGAGCAGGTGTACACATCTTGTGCTCAACACCTTGACAAACATTAAAGAGAGATGAAACTTTAAGAACAATCAACACCCTTGGTCAGCACACACCCGAAGCGGCAGAGCAAAGCCAAAGCCTGACTCCTGCTCCTCCTGGTAGCCTTGGATTCATTCTTGGATGATCTTAGAAACCAAGTCCTCTGGCCTCAAGAAGTCCTGCCTACTTTTACCATCTTCAGATTTAGTGAGCAAGCAAGCTGAGCTGTGGTTTGAGGACTGCACAAACTTTGACTATGTCTTTCTTAGCGTTCATTTTCTAATTCTAAAGAGTCCTGAGTTTTTTTAAGTATATTCTCCATAAAATCTATTCCCCCCAATGACAACTCATGGAGCCTGAAACTAAAAGCCAGTTAAATAAGACTGTACACAGCCCAACTGCCGCCCACCCATCATCACTTTCTTCATACCCTCCCCTGCCTGACTGTATTAACACCTCCCTCCACCAAGCTCACAAAACAGATCTGTCTCCTCAAATAGAACACGAGCCCCATAAAAGAGGAGACTACTCCATATTCACCTCTGAGTTCCTAGCATATTATAATATCAATGGATATAATTATCAACATGGCTCTTTCCTTTAAAAAATCTTTTTGGGGGCGCCTGGGTGGCTGTTGTTAAGCGTCTGCCTTCGGCTCAGGTCATGATCCCAGGGTCCTGGGATCGAGCCCCACGTCGGGCTCCCTGCTCAGCGGGGACTCTGCTTGTCCCTCTCCCTCTGCCCCTGCTTGTGTCCCCTCTCTCGCTGTGTCTCTCTCTGTCAAATAAATAAATAAAATCTTTTTTAAAATTTTAAAAAAATAAAAAATCTTTTTGGATATTTAAATGAGACCTTGGGAGAAAGGCAATGTTGGTATGTTCAGGATCCAACATCGTGATTCAAAACCCTCTGAGGACCTTTTTGTATTGACTGTTCATTGATTCATTCAAAACACAATTTCTCATTCCAGGAGGATTTATATATTTCTGCCAGGAGTTTGTGGTCACTCTCATGCCAGGAACTTTAAATTAAATCCTCAGTTTGGGTTGCTTTTTTCCTTCCAACAAGATTCAGAATTTCCCTATTTTCTTGCTTTGAGTAGTGGGATTTTTTTTTTTTTCCAGTTCACCCTTCCATTAAATATGGCTTGGGGGCGGTCTCGGCTTTACACATGGGTCTGCCATCCAATTCCCAGTGGGGGCAGGCCAAAGGTTTATCGCCTGTCCCTCCTATATGGGCTGCTGGAACTGTGTTCCCAGAGCTAGGTGGCATTCGCTGGCTTCTGAGGCTCACTTAACTTCCAGGATTTGTGCTTTCTAGTTGTTTTGGCCCCTGAGGATTTCCTCTTACTTTCCTGCTATACATTTTGAAAAACTGGGGAAAAAAGTTTTATTTTTTAATCAGCATTTTTTTAAAGATTTTATTTGTTTACTTGAGAGAGAGCAGGAGCAAGAGCGAGTAGGGGGAGCAGAGGGAGAGGGAAAAGCAGGCTCCCCACCGAGCAGGGAGCCCGACGCGGGGCTCGATCCCAGAACCCCGGGATCGTGACCTGAGCCGAAGGCAGACGCTTAATGACTGAGCCACCCAGGTGCCCCTTAATCAGCATTTTTAAGGAACACATGCAAAGAGGGTTTTTGAGAGTTGCTAGACCATGATATTGCCAAAACAGAAAATACACTAGTTATCTTCTGAACTTACACATTATTTGATATTTTTTTCTACTAACATTTTTTAATTAAAACAATAATTAAGAGCCCAAATAGGATAGAGACTTAGAGAGGCTACAAAATAAACAAAGGGGCAAAGCCAAAAAATGAGAAAACCATCTACAAGGTTAATAAAATACATAGACTACAGATGAAATCAGCAATTCTTAGAAATACCTGATCTGAACATGACAATGAGATAAGATGTCTTTCTTTTCAGGAAACAACCAACATAAAATAGAATCAATTAAAGCAAAAACTGGAATTGTAAGTTAGGCAAATTACAGAAGGCTACCAACAACATGGGCCTCCTTCCTGGAAAAAAGGCAGATTTGCTGGCTCTGAATTGTGTAACCTGAGTCCAGGCGAGGGCTGTACAAAGTGAGTGCTCAGTAAGTATCTAGTTAGTGAAATAAGTGATAAAGAGATATGGGGGCGCCTGGGTGGCTCAGTCGGTTGAGCATCTGACTCTTGGCTTCAGCTCAGGTCGTGATCTCAGGGTCGTGGGATCGAGCCCTGTGTTGGGCTCCCCACTCAGCATGGAGTCCGCTTAAGACTCTCTCCCTCTGCCCCACCACCCCCCCAGCTCGTGCGCGCTCTCGCTCTCTCCCTTTCTCTTAAATAAATAAAATCTTTAAAAAAAAAGAACAATGAGTTTCAATGACAGAAATGCTAATACTGTCCACCTGTGTTATAAAGTATGTCTTCACTTTCAGGGATCAATGTTGTGGGGTCCTCAGAGTCAAGGATTTTATGAAAATGCTCAGCTCGGGGACAGACCTCCTCGGTGAATCCCGCTCACCGGTGACACTTGACTGAGATGCTCCGAAAGCACGTCAACCTCCACCTGCGCACAACCTCCCTAAGAGCTGCTCAGGAACACTTAACGCTGAGCCGGGAACCGTGCTGCACACTGCAGACCTGTTATCTCACTGAAACCTCATAACAATCCTGGGAAGTCGGGGCATTAGCAGTCCAACTGATTAGAGAAGTTCTGTTTCCTTAAGTGAGCCGTGCGAGTCACACAGCTACTAAGTGGTAGAGCTAGGATGAAGACCCACTTGACTGCCAAACCTCAAAGCCGCCTCCTCTACGCCATCCCGTCACCTACTGCCCAGCCTTCCACAGGCTGCCAGAAGAGTGATCCTTTATAGCACTGTACGCCCTTGCTTAAAATCCCCAGCGGCTGGACACCGCTCTCAGGATAAAGCCTAAGGGAGACTGCACACAGCCGACAAAGCCTGCGCAGTCCGTTCCTGCTACCTCCCCGGCGCGCCTCACGCACACCTGCCTGCCCGGCCCCGTGTGCCTCAGCCCCTAAGCAGCCATGCTCCCTCCCACCATGGGGCTTGCCACTTGCTATTCCCTTGGACTAGAATTTGAATTTTGTATAACCCTGGGCTCCCATGCAGGAGTACTCTACCCTATAAATCTCAAACAGCGGACTCCACTGCCACCCTCTTCGACGCGGATCCAACACCGACTCTCAGAAAAATGCTTTCAGAGGATGAACCTCAATCTTGTTCTTTAGGACTTCCCTTCATTGAACCTTCATCAGTGCTTGTGGCTCTGTTTCAACAGATGACTGGCAAAGTATTTAGTAAGCTCACTGCAGGGGTCATGACGAGCAAGCTAGACCATGTCAAGAGTTGGCTCTGGTCACAACTGCAGGAACACCACCCTGGGGGACAGTTCCCTCATTCTCATGAGCGCTGCTCCATCACTTACAGCTGTAGGTATTTAATAAACACAAGTGCTAATTAGCCAAGCTCCCTAAACATGATCCTCTTCAAAGAGTCATACAAATAAGGCTTCGAGTACAGCACTCTTACTAGAAATTTATTTTGAAACTGATAGCCCTAGCTACTCTACACATCTGACTTAAAGCATCTGACTAAATACACCCGAAGGGATTTTTTTAAAGAAATTAAGATGAATCCATCCTGAATAGGATCCCAGTATCATCCACACTGTGCCCCACCCCAGGATCTGGTTTCTCACTCTCACGTGTGTGTTCAGGTAGCATAACCTGAAGCTGGGTTTCTCGTTTATAAAATGGGAAGAGAGAGACTGTTATGAATAGATTCATTTAACAAATATAGATCTGGCACCTACTAAATAAAATCTTAGGAATACACAGATAAATGATACATAGTCCTGCCCTCAGGAAACAAAGCCTTTTCGTTTACAATAGCATTAAAAAGAATGAAATAATGAGATAAATTTAACAAAAATGTATAAGACTTATACACTGAAAACAATAAGAGATCAATGAAAGAAATTGTAAGAGACCTAAATATATGGAAGACACCTCAGGTTCATGGGATAGAAGACAATATTAAGACACCAAAACTCCCCAAACTGACCTACAGATTCAGCTCAATCCCTATCAAAATCCCAGCTGGCTTCCTTAGAGAAATTGACACACGGATCCCAAAATTCACACAGAAGTTCAAGGGACCCAGAATAGCCAACACAATCTTGAAAAAGAAGAGCAAAATTTGAGGACTCACACTTCCCAACTTCAAAACTTACTACAAAGCTACCATAATCTGATCAGTACGGTACTGGCGTTAAGTATGGATATAAATCAATGGAACAGAATTAAAAATCAAACCTTACATGTACAGCCAATTAATTTTCCACAAGGATGCCAGGACCACTCAGTGGGAGAAGAATGTCTGCACAACACAGTGCTGGGACAAATGGGTCTCTGCCTTCAACAGAATGAACATGAACCCAACTGCATATGATAGAAATTAACTCAAAATGGATCAAACACCTAAAGGTACAAACTAAACCTATAAACTTCCTACAAGAAAACAGTAAATCTTCGTGACATTGGATTAGGCTATGGTTTCCAAGATGCAATACTAAGAACATGAGTGATAAAAGAAACAATAGATAAACTGACTTCATTAAAATTAAAAACTTCTGTGCTGCAAAGGACATCATCAAGAAAGTGAAATGACCACCCCCAGAAAGGGAGAACATTTTTGCAAAGCGTGTATCTGATAAGAGACGAGTATCCAGGATATATAGCAAACTCTTAACAACGGAACAATAAAAAGAAAACAAAACCCAATTTAAAAACTGGCAAAGAATTTGCATGCATATACAAATGGCCAATAAGCACATCATCAGCCATCAGGGAAATGAAAACTTAAACCACAATGAGACATTTCACAGCCAGCAGGATGGTTACAACGAAAAGATGGACAACAGCGGGCATCCGTGCGGGGGTGAAGACGTGGGACCTCTCACGCACTGCCGTCCACAGGAGAGGGGTTTTGTGGGAAGCGGGCAGCTGCTCTGCCAAACAGGCTGGTGGTTCTGCAGACGGTCAGACAGAGCCACGGGATGACCCAGCCACGCCACTCCTAGGTACACATGCCCAACAGAACTGGAAACGTATGTCCTCACAAAAACTTGCACATCACTGTTCACAGCAACTTTATTCAGAAACAGCCGGAGGTGGAAACGACCCAATTTCCGTCAACCAATGATAGAATAAACAAAGTGTGGCATATCCACGGCTGTTAACCAGCCGTGGAAAAGGAGGAAGTACTGATTCCTGCCACCACATGGAGGAACCTTGCAAACGTCATGGTCAGTGAGTCAGCCAGACCCAAAAAGATAAATACTGTCCTTTTAGGTGAAAAGTACACACGTGTTCATTGTACTACTCTCGTGACTCTTCTGAAGACTTGAAATCTTTCAAAATAAAGTGTAAAGTCCTCACAGGAGGGCTTTAAGGATGAGATGCGGACACGCACATAGTGCTCCTGGTACAAGGCCTCGCAGGCCCGCACGCGGTCCTGAGCACCGCACTCCCCACAGCGGTCTCCTCACGGCCACCAGACACATGTTGGGGAGGGCCTGCTCCCCAACAAGCGTGCTTGGCCGGGGGACTACAGACACCCCACGGCCCCGGCTCTGGACTCGGTGTGCATTACCAAACTGGTTATTTAAAATGTATCACTTTAATATTCAGTTCCATTTTTAAGTAACTACTAGAGTAAGCAGCTTAGAATTTCAAAAGGCAGTGTCTGTGATTCTGTTTATGCATTTATTTACATTCAGCCTCATTCTAAAAAAAAAATCTAAATCAACTTTTAAACGCAATTTAGCAACAATAGCAACAAAAAGATAAAAATGAGGGTGGGGAGAAACTGAGGATGGAACAAACGGATGGAAATCAGGAAAATGCGGGCGGCGAAGGAGGTGTACTTCCATAAGGGCGACTGCAGCCTCCGAGAGCTGAGGCAGGAGTAAGAGACCACGAGCCCCCGTGCCCCGTGCCCCCGTGCCCCCGTGCGCCCGGCAGGAAGACCTGCAGCAGCACCGGCAGCTCGCCCCAAGCAGCGAGTCCCGAACCGGCCTTCCCATCCCGGAGCACCTGTGCTAACCGCACGGCTCCCGCGGGCTGCGTGGGCCGCCTGCTCCCAGCACCCCCCCTCCCGTCAGCGCGCTGGGCTCCAAGGCCAGGACTGGGCCAGACGCTGGGGCTTCCGGCAGCACCTCAGCTGGAGCACCTCAGCTGGAGCACCTCAGCTGGAGCACGGCTGGCGGCCCAGGCCCACCCCCGTCTGCTCCCCACAGCTCTGACTTCTGTCCTGCAGATCTCCTTCTAGGCCTGCTCCCCACTAAACCCCTCTCCTAAGTACCAGAACGCCACGCCATATCTTGTTCAACCAGACATTTCTCCGTCCCCCTCCTTTCCCTTCTCAGTAAGGAACTCGACCTCCCTCCCTCCCCACGCAACTGTTTCTTTCTTTGGAGAACTATGAACTCCCCTCACACCGTCCTGAAAGCCGGGTGCCCTGCTGCGGGAACTGACACGTCTGAGTCTTACCTAGGCTGTATCTTCACACTTCTCCCCTCTATTGTAAAAAGCCTTTCCTGAATCTCCCCATCCCTCTGATTTTGAGCTTAATCTGACATAAAGTTCCGAGGTTACAATTATCATGTGCATATCTACCAGCTTTTGCTGGGTTTCCTTAGCAACAGCTTCATTAAGGAACTGCAGCAAGAAGTTTAAAGAGGCTATTCTTATATCTGAACAGAGTAGCCTGCAAAAAATTTCAATGGCTTTGAAGAGAAAATTAACCAGAGACAAAGAGGTCACAGATTCTAGTCAAGAGCATCATGAGCCAAAATGTCCTTAAATGGCCCAGAATCATTCCTGAACGTCAAGGTGTACGGCAGACCTCAGTGTGGGATGGACATACACCGGTCCTAATGATGCTCTTGCAGCTGCTAGGGTACGGGGCTTTGTCCAGGTTTTTCAAACAGTTTCTTACTACCACTTTCTCTTACTGTCACCTATCATTTCCTGTAAAAATAGTTTATTTTATAAAAGATTACAATACTTCAAAAATAAATTCAGAATGGGTGAAAGACTTAAATGTGAGGCAGGAAACCACCAAAATCCTAGAGGAGAACACAGGCAGCAACCTCTTTGACCTCGGCCGCAGCAACTTCTTGCTAGACCTGTCACCAGAGGCAAGGGAAACAAAAGCAAAAATGAACTATTGGGACTTCGTCAGGATAAAAACGTTCTGCACAGCAAAGAAAATAGTTGACAAAACTAAATGGTAACCTTCAGGATGGGAGAAGATATTTGCAAATGTCTTATCAGATAAAGGGCTGGTATCCAAATTTTATAAAGAACTTCTCAAACTCAGGCCCCAAAAAACAAAAAATCCGCGGGAAGCCTGCTTCTCCCTCTCCCACTCCCCCTGCTTGTGTTCCCTCTCTTGCTGTGTCTGTCTCTGTCAAATAAATGAATAAAATCTTTTAAAAAAAAGTTTAAATAAAAAAATAAGAAATAAAAGATGTGCATTTGTGCCCGCACTGTAAGGACAGCATCCCAGGAACAAAACCTTCCACGTGCACCTGCAACAGCCCTAGCTCACGGCCCCGGGGGTGTTGGGGCCTCGAGGCCTCCTGCGCCCCCCCCACGCAGTCCCGTGGCTTCAGGCCTTCTCGGTGCCCCCCCACCCCACCCCCCCGACTGTGACACTTGCAGAGCTGCCGCAGGGCAGAAACCATGTCAGTCCTGGACAAGCGCGTCTCATCTAAACCAATCCTTCCCACGGCCAGGAAAGCTCGCCATCCTACCATCTCACATTCCAAGACGTTAAGAGAGGGGCGGAGTGATCTTGCTGAAGGCTCCGCAGCTAATTAGGGGCAAAGACAGGGCGTGAGCCCAAGCCCGTCTGACTGCCCTCCAGACCTGCAGGACCCCGCAGCGTGAACTCCCAGGAGGACCCCCCACACACACCTGATGAGCCCAGGGTCTCCCCACTCACAAGGTCTGGCCCCAGCCTGCCTACGAAGTGGCTTCCCCTCACGAGCAAACCGCTCAGGCCACCGAGTGACCGCCACTCCACATTCCAAGTCTCTGTGGTGCTGTTTCCCTTACAC
This sequence comes from Phoca vitulina, assembly GCF_004348235.1. Taxonomy (NCBI): domain Eukaryota; kingdom Metazoa; phylum Chordata; class Mammalia; order Carnivora; family Phocidae; genus Phoca; species Phoca vitulina. The sequence goes on from NW_022589721.1 coordinate 32,077,029, forward strand.
TAAATGTCCCAAATGCTGCAGGATTTTTCTTTGTGGTTTATTTGTTTGTACTGGGTTGATTGGCTTTCCTCTGTTTTTGTCTCTCCCTTCGGTGTCTTACTCGCTCCAGCAGCCTCCCTGCCCGTCTGTGCCGTGGAATCACTGTGACGAGGGGCCTGAGGGACAGTGAGGTGCTTCCCAGGAGAGGGAAGGAGGCACAGAGCGGCCACATCACCTGCCCAAGGGAGTAAAGCCAGAGCCCCTGTGCTTAAGTGTATGCTAAAATATTTATCATTTTATAGATTATGGCTATAACATAGGAGGTATCAAAAAAAGTAGAAGGATACACACCAACCCAAAGACGTTCATTAGCTCCAATTTTGTTTCTATTTATTCCTATTTTGAAAACTAAGAATCTCTAGTCAATATGGCAAAGTATTAAAATGTATTAAATCTGGATGCAGAAGCCTGAGCGTCTTCTTACTCATATTTTTTGTGTTCACAACATAAAATGACTCTAGTCTCTCTCCCCTCTCCCAGCCACTACCCTTCCTCTTGCCTGAGCCCCAGGCCCACATATCCAACAGGCCTTTCACTACAACCACCACTGAACCTATCACCTCTCCCCCAAGCGTCCTCCGCAGCTTCCCCTCGGAGCACAGGACGAGCAGCACCGAGCCAGAGCCTGGCGGCGGTCCAGCTGACCCTCCCCCGCAGTCCCCCGTCGTTCCCTTGGTACCACCCACACGTGTGTACCGTCCGCTCCCTCTCTCCCTTCGGCAGTCCCACACTCAGGTGGAAGCATCCGTACTGCCCACCCGACCCCCACATCACTCCTCCCTACTCGAGACAAATGGGATCGTATCATTCCCGTGCTTATAAGGCCTTTCCTCTAAAACCTACTGTGCTTAGAATAAACTGCAAACCCTTCCCCTGGCCAACAAGACCTCCAGCTCTGACTCGGGCCCCCTCTCTCACGCTCCTACTCCAGGCTGTCTCCACATGGTCCGGCTCCTTCCAGGGAATGTGCTCTCTCTGATTTCAGACTCGCTCCTGCTGAGCCATCTTCCTGGAACGCTCGGGTCCCACCTCCTCCTCTCCTGGCTATCTCCTATCCAACCTTCCCATCCCAGCTTGAACCTCACTGCCTCAGACAGCCCCGGACCCCACACCCTCCACCACCACCGAACTAGCTTCAATCCATGTGCCACTTGCTCCCCATCCCCCTTTTCTCACGCACCCCACCGCCGAAGGTCTAGCTTTACCGCGAAACTGTCAGCTCGCGGAAGGCGGAACCTGCCTTCTCCACCCCCCCCAGCACAGCCTGTGCTCGGCAAACAGCTTTGCTGTTACAGTTGCCTGTGTTCCGCCCCCAGCCATGGACCCTCAAGCAAGCTGCTGAACTTGTGAGACTTGGTTGCCCCGTCCATAAAAATCCAAGTTACAGTAATTAGCTAAACGTCTCAAAGCTTTCTAGAGCAGCAGCTTCGTGATTTTGCATTAGCAACCTACAACTAAGAGTTCTAATGATTTTGCTTTAGTAAAATCCTACCCAGATGCAGACTGAGTAGCATTTGTTGAGTGCTTACTGTGCAACATGAGCTGTAAAACAGACTTCACGTTCCAGAAACCCAACGACCCACCCAGGGTGACAAATGGCCGTCACGTCCCAAGTGACAAGAGTGAGGCAAGAGGCGCAGAGCTGCTTCAAGGGCGCAGAGCTGGCAAGAGGCAAAGTGGTTTCTCCAATCAAGAAACAATTTTAAGGACAGAAAATGAGGGATTTTGAAAGTAAAGTATCATAATGTGAAGAAGTAGAACAAGGAGTGACATTAATTAGGACATCAAGTTCTGGCCACAGGGCTGGCACCTACCACGCTGAATCCTAGCGCAGCAGAGTCCGATGGGTTCGTGACAACAAGCTCCAAAGAGCTGCACGAACTCTTCCGCGAGCAGGAGGATGCACACCCACCTGGCGAAGATTAATGTAAACGGCATTCTGGAGAAACTCTGAGGCTTCCATGCTCCGCTTCTGAATGGCGAGGACACGCACAGCCTTGACACACGCTTCTAACTCAATCACTCCGGCGTTCTTGTACTGTACGGTAGAAAGGAGGAGCCTCGTCAAAAACAAGAGTAAAGATTCTCTGTCGTATCATGAAAGCCGTACTATGGGGACTCCGGGACCCCGCAGGGCACTTCCCCAAGCTCAGGGACCTGAGAGCACACCCCACGATGGGGACAGGGGGGATGGAGGTTTGTGTTTGAGAAAGTCCATCTGTTATGGGTCAGAAGAGGTTGGTGGATTGAGCCTACAAATGCACAAGAGCTGGATATTTTACAAAATTTCAAAATATTGTCAAAGGATACCTCCCTCCATTTCCACTTAGCATCTCCTGTACTCTGCAACACCGTTACGCTCTCTCACACCTGCTGAAGTGGTAAATCCATTTGACTTTGTAGCAAACGTTCTAGCTCCCTGTATCCTTGTGTGCCCTGCACTTAAGTGTCCCGTGCCTTTCTGGTTTTCTCTCCAAGTGACTTAGTCCTGCTTCTCAGCCCCGAGATGGAGGACAAACGAAGACAGAGGAGACAGAAAAGTCACCCCGGCCTTCACCCCGCACTCGATAGTGATATTGGCTGAGTGCTCTCAAGCCTCACCGCCAGTGCTCACAGCTCTGCCCAAGGCAGCTTCCAGCGGGAGAGCTGCCACGTGTGTGGCTCGGAGCCTGGAGCCTGGAGCAGGCTACGGAGCACCCCGTGCCCAGGCCCCGCGCCCTCTCTCCAGCGCCCGTCCCCCGCCCGATGCTACACTGCAAAACTCTGCATGCTCGCTGTTCTTCTGCCTGTTTTCTTTTCCGTTCCTAACCTGTTTTATCTTTCTTCCTAAGTATCCTGAGCTGGAGTGATTTTCAGTTGAAGTATCTGAAAAAACTTGCACGTACAGAGGTGAGTCCCTGTACATGAGTGCCCGAGGGTAAGGAGGTTCCCTCACCAATACTCTTCGCGGGCATCAAACATTGGGAGTCACCACATTCCATCAGCCAGTGTGTGCTGAGAGCCCTGAAGGGCTGGCAGGCCTACCCGCCCGTTTCCCAATTATGAAGAAGCAAAGGTAGAATCGCTCACGCTTCTTACTAAAGTTATCTCTATAAGGCAGACAAAGAAATCGCTGTGCTGGGAAGGGTAGGCCTCCGTGTTCCCCTCTTTTTAAATATGTGACATGTCCATGATTTGTGATATATACAACAATTATCAGACACACTTATGAAAAGAAACTATACCTCCCTAACCACCAACTCTGAAGTCAGAGATCTACCAATTTTTATAGACCATTTAACAACAACAACAAACATAAGGACTTTATTCCACTGAAATTAAATAACTTCTTTTCCTTCAAAACCCTTAAAACCTCCACTTAGGTGAGAATAAAAGTCAACTCCATTTTGTCACATATTTTACGTTATATTTACATATTTTTAATTATATTACAAAGAGATTTAAACTGCGATCATAAAAAAATTGTTCATACATTAGTAGAAAGGTATCCACAATCAGCGGGGATTAGGAAAAGAAAGGACAGTTACTAACAACCTACATACCTAGTCTCCCACAAGCATTTTCCCAGAACACAAGCACAGGGACCAAGCACCGTTCTCACTACTGGGTCCTTAGTAATTACCTACCAGCACAGGTCTCCGCACAGAACCATACAACCAATATTTCAGGAATAAATGAGGGAATTAGCTCATTCAATTCTAAAACAAAAACCCTAAAACAAATATTACCCTTAATTTATGTCCCAAAATGAGACTGAAAAAAGGTAAAGTTTCTCGCCCAAGGTTACAAAGCTAGTAACTGGTGGAGGCAGGATTTCAACTCAGGTCTGTCTGACTCCAAAACTAAGGGGGAAATATTCCATTAGGGACGAGGTGACCTTCACTGGAGAGGCCACATGAACATAGCTAAAGGCAGGTGAACATTGAGACCTCTGCCCAGACACTGTAACTCAAGCGAGGGTCCTCTGCCTCTCAATCCAGCTGTCTTTTCATCTGTGTATACAAGAAGACAGAAGACCTAGCTTCCGGTCCAAATACTGCCACTGTGTGACTTTGATAGAGTCACTTAACCTCTCTGGGCTTTAGTATCTCAGCTATGGAAAGGTATGGGGCCATATGTTCTCTACGGTTCCTTCCAACACCATTATCTCGGCAGAAGGTCTATGTCTCCAGTCATCTCTTCTAATATGAGAGAATTTCCTTATCCAATAAAAAATCATTCATGAAGCCACCAAGAGTCTGCTTAAGAGATTTTGCAATCACTCGCAATGAATGAAAACCAAAGGCGGTGCTTCTCCCTCGGTAAGTGGGAGGTAGCCTGATGAGTGTGTGTGTGTGTGTGTGTGTGTGTGTGTGTGTGTGTATGAATCAAATACACTCAGATCTGGGAAGTGCACAAATATTCTTGGACTATTGTCACTTCATGGTGGTGGAGGATGTAAAAGAGGAAAGAAAAGGAGCAAAGAGGTAAATGAAGCAAACGAAAAAAAAAACAGCCAGACTATTGTCACTTCATGGTGGTGGAGGATGTAAAAGAGGAAAGAAAAGGAGCAAAGAGGTAAATGAAGCAAACGAAAAAAAATACAGCCAGAGAGGGCGTCTGGGTGGCTCAGTCGTTAAGCGTCTGCCTTCAGCTCAGGTCATGCTCCCAGGGTCCTGGGATCAAGCCCTGCATTGGGCTCCCTGCTCGGCGGGAAGCCTGCTTCTCCCTCTCCCACTCCCCTGCTTGTGTTCCCTCTCTCGTTGTGTATCTCTCTGTCAAATAAATAAATAAAATCTAAAAAAAAAAAATACAGCCAGAGAGACAGGCAAGACATCCATTTGCTGTCCTTGCGTCGCGTACACAATACGAGGAGCTGGTTTCTCCCAGACGTTTTGTTGAACACGTACTCAACCAGGGAAGGAGAGACAATGACCAATTCTTTATTGAGCAACACGAATGAGCCTGCCACTGGAGTAGGCATTAATATATACAAATCGTTTACCCTGATTAAAAGCTCGATGCAGCAGGCCTGCATGTCACCATTCGAGAGAAAAGAAACCTGGGCTGAAAGAGAGCACACAGCTGGACTGAAGTCAGACAGCCTGAGACACGGGAGGAGAGACTCAAACCCAGCTCGGTCTGCTCTTTCCACTCTCAGACTGGAAAACTCATCACCCACAGCCACCTGACGCCCCTGCTGCGCCCGTGGCAGACAAGTCTCGAGTCCTGACTGACACAGAGCTACAGGCAACCAGTAACTCTCAGTGAGCCCTGGCTGGTGAGGTGGCACCCACCTGCCATGCCCATCGGGCTGTGCCACTGAGGCAGGAGAGCCTGGTTCCTCTGCACGTCCAGAGCCTCTTTCCCTGCCCTAACTCCTCCAGTCCAAAGGAAGCCACTAAACTGCTAGAAGCCACATGACTTCTCTCCATCTGTCTGCCCACTGACAGAACTTAGCTATGGTCACTTTGATAATCTTGGAAACAACTGAAAACACAGAAAAGAAAGGACTCTGGAAAAAGTACTTAATACCTACCATTTTTAACTAACCAGTTACAAAATGAATATTAAAACTTCAATCTGCCTTTCTACGTATCAGCTATTAGCAGTTCAAAAATATAATGGCAAAAAATCTCATCTACAAAATTAGCAAAAACACATACAATAACTAGAAATAAACTTAAAAACAACACTCACGTTCTTGATGAAGACAACCACAACTGTACTGCAGGACTTAAAATAAGATGTGTAAATGCAGAGATGTTAACATATTCTATAGAGAAAAGTAATTTTGTAAAGATATAAGTTCTCCTAAAAATAATTCAAAACTTATTGCAAGCCCCATGAAAATTTCAATCTGGTTTTTTTTTTTTTTGTAACTTGAACAAAATATTCCAGAATTCTTTAGGAATAATAAAGTCAAATTACTAGCCAAGAAAATCTGGGATCAGAGGAAGGAATTTTAAAGAAAAGAAGACATACTATCATATATTAAATAAACTACAGGAAATAAAATATCATGATGCTAGACTAAGAAAAGAAATTCATAGAAAGGAATAAAAAGGTCAGAATAAGACTCCAAAATATGGATAAGTAGGATTTCAAATCAGAGAGAAAAGGTATGAATTCAATAAGTCATGGTAGAACAATCAGATAGTAACCTGGAAAAAATAAATAATATTGCTGTGTCATAATGTACACAAAATAAGCTATAGGTAAGGAGCTAAATGTTTTAAAAATGCTAACAATGGGGGCGCCTGGGTGGCTCAGTCGATGAAGCATCAGACACTTCCTTTCGGCTCAAGTCACAGTCTTAGGGACAAGCAAACAGGCTCAACATTAGACTCCGCACTCAGCACAGAGTCTGCTTGGGATTCTCTCCCTGCCCCTGCTCATGGGCACTTGGGCACATGCTCTCTCTCTCTCATTAATGAATTAATTATTTAAAAAATAAATAAAACGCAGGGATGCCTGGGTGGCTCAGTCATTAAGCATCTGCCTTCGGCTCAGGTCATGGTCCCAGGGTCCTGGGATCAAGCCCTGCGCCAGGCTCCTTGCTCAGTGGGGAGCCTGCTTCTCCCTCTCTGCTCTCTCTCTCTCTGCTCTCCCTCCCTCTCTCTCTCTCAAATAAATAAAATCTTTTTTAAATAAATAAATAAATAAATAAATAAATAAATAAAATGCTAACAACAGCTAATACAATATTTTCCATGTACTTCACTCTGCAGTGATCCTCACTGTATCCCTTTGAGAAAGGTACTATCATCATCCTTATTTCAGAGATTTAAAAAAACTGAGGAAAGGAGTTTTATTCTATTGTCAAGGCATTTCTAAGCATAATACTGAAGGTAAAACCCATAAGGAAAAGATTTACTATATAAAAACATGTTTTGACCACAAACAAAAAGAAAACCTCATGAGCAAAATTAAAGGCAAGCAACCTTAGGAAACAGATTTGTAATAGACACTGATGAAAGGCAAGAACCTGATATCCATAATATACAAAGAATTATAAAAAAGCAACAAGAAAAACACCCCACCTTAAATGTATGCAAAGGACACAAATGGGTAATTCATGTAAGCAATGTAAATGGTAACAAGTGAAAAATGCTCAGCATCTCACTGGTAATCAAATGCAAACAGAAACAATGAAAAGTTACTTTGCCCATTATAGTGGCAAATATCCTAATAGCTAGTGTTTGTGAGACAGCAGACTGTTAACCTTCTTGAAGGACAATATGGCAATATATAAGTAAACTCTAAAAATACCATGTTTGCTCTGACTCAAGTCCACTTCTAGGGACTGTTCCCTTAAAAAAAAAAAAAATCAGGGATGCCTGGATGGCTCAGTTGTTAGGCGTCTGCCTTCAGCTCAGGTCATGAGCCCAGGGTCCTGGGATCGAGCCCTGCATCGGGCTTCTTGCTCGGCGGGAAGCCTGCTTCTCCCTCTGTCTCTGCCGCTCCCTCTGCTTGTGCTCTCTCCCTCTCTGTCAAATAAATAAAATCTTTAAAAAAAAAAAAAAAAAAGTCCCAGGGCGCCTGGGTGGCTCAGTTGGTTAAGCAACTGCCTTCAGCTCGGGTCATGATCCTGGAGTCCCGGGATCAAGTCCCACATCGGGCTCCCTGCTCGGCGGGGAGTCTGCTTCTCCCTCTGATCCTCCCCCTCTCATGCTCTCTGTCTCCCATTCTCTCTCTCAGATAAATAAATAAAATCTTTAAAAAAAAAAAAAAAAAAAGTCCAAAAAGATTTCTCTATTGGGGCATTTATAAGATCTCTGTTTACCATTGTGGGAAGGAAAACTGAAATGACATAATATTCAGTAATGGAGAACTGGTTAAACAAATAATTCTACCCCTTTTCCCCTTTTCATTCCCTGTTGGGGAAGGAATTGAGGAGTAACTTGAAAGCAATTTATGATAAATGTAAACATCACGTTCAGTGATTAAATTCCCAGAGATCTTAACTAAAGGAATAATCAGACAAGAACACGAGAATAGGGGCGCCTGGGTGGCTCAGTCAGTTAAGCGGCTGCCTTCGGCTCAGGTCACAATCCCAGAGTCCTGGGATCGAGCCCCGCATCGGGCTCCCTGCTCAGCAGAGAGCCTGCTTCTCCCTCTCCCTCTGCCTGCCGCTCCCTCTGCTTGTGCTCTCTATCTCTCTCTGTGTCAAATAAATAAAATCTTAAAAAAAAAAAGAACACGAGAATAGGGGCACCTGGGTGGCTCAGTCGGTTGAGGATCTAATTCTGGGTTTCAGCTCAGGTCATGATCTCAGGGTCCTGAGATCGAGCCCCGTGTCGGGCTCCGCGCTCAGCGCAGAGTCCGCTTGAGGATTCTCTCTCTCCCTCTGCCCCTGCCCCCTCTCTCTCTATCTTCCTCTCCCTCTGCTCCTCCCCCTCCCTCTGCTCCTCCCCCACCCCATGCTCACTCTCCCTCAAATAAAGAAAATCTTTAAAAAAAAAGAACACAATGGGGTGCCTGGGTGGCTCAGTCGTTAGGCGTCTGCCTTCGGCTCAGGTCATGATCCCAGGGTCCTGGGATCGAGCCCCGCATCGGGCTCCCTGCTCGGCGGGAAGCCTGCTTCTCCCTCCCCCACTCCCCCTGCTTGTGTTCCCTCTCTCGTTGTGTGTCTCTCTCTCTTTCTGTCAAATAAATAAATAAAATCTTAAAAAAAAAAAAGAACACAAGAATGTATGTACAAAGATGTTCACTGAAGCACTGTTTCTCTAGCAGTGGGAAGTGAGCAAGCCTGAGTATCCACCCGAGGATGATGATGAAGCAAACCTCACAAGCTGTGGGCTCTGCGGGAGCAGGCATGTCATGTCGCTCCAGGTGCTGCCACTCCCCGAGCTGGGCTCACGGCAGTCTCTCACGGGAGGCGTGCATGAATAAATAATAAATGACCACCTCCACGCGTTAGAGGGCTGCCCACCCTATCTGCACGAGGGCAGCCGCCTGCAGGGGGAGGACACCCACGCGGTACCTCTGAGGCAAGGAAGCAAGCGGCCGAACGACACGCGTGGGACAGCCGCATTTTCCTAAATAAGAGAAACACATCCACACGTATGCTTCACGGGCCCGACGGTCATGAGATACATACCAGACTGTGCACACTCGTCAGTCTAAGAAGTAAGGGCGGGGGAGGCGGGCGGCCCCCACCTGCCCCCTGCTGCCTCACTCCTGCACAGCTGGAGTTCTCGTCCTCAGCATTTCAGAAAGGATATTTGAAATTTAAATTTTTTTTAAATCCAGAGTAACAAGAACGGTGCATCTAGAAGATGGGATGCTAGGCACAGCATTAAAACGCACGTCATGGAAGATATAACTACACAGAGGAACACATGATGCGCCAAATCAGAACCACAGGGCTCCACGCAGTGAGCACCGAACGCTCGCCATGTTTTATGATATCGGCAATATGCGTTGACCAAACAACCAGAAAATGATGCTAAAGGGTTAAAATGACTATCTCTGAGTAGTGGGGTTATGATAGTCTTTTTCCCCCTTCTCCAAATATCAAATTAAATATACATTATTTTGAATCAGAAATAAAAAATACTTTTAGGTATACAGTATTATGCATTAGGGTATAATACACGAATACTTACAGAACCAAATAATTGGGAGATACTATAGTATTTCACGGTGTAAACCAGGAACTCCTGGTTAGAACAACACAATTAGGTAAGGGGTTTACGAAGCAGTAAAATCACCTTGCTGTAATAGGAAATGGCCTCCTTATACTTGTCAATTATGTCCTCAGGACTAAGACAGTTCTTAGCACGTCCGATTTCAGCACTGGTGTCAGGATTTATGCCATTGGTCGTGAGGGCACCTGCAAACCAAAAGGAAGAAAAGAGATAATCTTTGGCTTTTTCTGTCTTCTTTGTTTGTTTGAAAGAAGGGCACAAATAGGATAAAACTTAAATACTTCCCCCCCCCACAGTTTAAATAATGAAGCCGTTTTTAAATTCTTCTAGCTTATATGTCCCCTGTAAGTCTTACCATCAAAGCACTGCATTAAATGATAATTAACTCAGAGTAAGTTTTCCTCCTTATTGAAGCCTTTTATTAAAGAACATGGGATGCATTATATAAAAGTAACGTGTCCGTAATAACTAGCTTTGCCATCTTGAAGACGACACAGTCGGAGCGCGTTACCTTGCGGCTCTAAGCTGAGTGCTAGCAGGAGGCCGCACGCGTCCTCAAACGAAGATAAACTACATGAAAGTGTTTTCCAAATCGTCCAGCACTAAAGAAATATAACTGACAAACACTAGTATCCTGTCTGCGGCTCCCATTTTCTATTTCTGGCCAACCTCTGTCACTAAGCAGAATGGATGAATTCCCCAGCCATCAGACTCACGTGGGGAAGAGTTCTGGAGAAATCTCCATTTACAGAACATAACCAACTACACATGGAACTCTGACAGAAAAAAAAAAAAAAGATGAAACAGTTTTTTATTTCATAGAACACAAAAAATACTCTCTTAAGCCTCAGTAACAGAAAAAGCTGGGCTCCTGCTAAGCCACTTGTTTATCTCTCAGACAAACCCCGTCTTCCTGACACCTGCTGGGGGCTTAGGCATGAGGCTGCTGCCGATCCTTATAATCCCTGGGGCCCAGGCATGCATCTCACCGCCCGTAACACGCGTGTCAGCTCGAGTCCTACCCTCGCTTCTGATCTTGGCCCAATTCTCTCCTGCTTATTTGGTATTCTGTTATTCTGTAAGCTGCCTTAAATACTTTGGGGAACAAGACAAAAGAATGAGTGGATAGACAGACAGATGGACAGGTGGCAGATGGGCAAACGGACAGAGAGACTCCAAGAAAAGGGAAACAGAAAGAGGCTCCTGCACAAAACCCTCCTCCAGCTAGGGAAGAAGAAGGACAGCAGGGAACCAGTAAGAGGCAGGTGGCTTGGGATCTTGTTTCCTCCAGATTCTGTGAAAATCACAGCAAGGGATGAGAGGATAGAACTATAAATAATAAGAGAAAAGAGCATGCTTGAAAAACCTAAAATGTATACCTTTTTAAAGAACAGATTCAAATCATCAAGGCCCAATGACACAATCCTTACAGAACTGAGAATTCCATCTCCAAGCCACAAGGCATCCCTTCAGAGCAGTGAGGGTTTACACGGAGTGCTTACAACACCAGCAGAGCCCAAGATACATGATTTTGCACGCAGAAGGACTCAGCATGTGTGCTAAGGACTTCCTCCCATGCTCTCCCTCACAGCCCCCAGCCACACTGTGAGGGAGGCTCCCAGTGTACCTCATTCCTGCAGGTGAGGAAAGAAGTCCTGGGGAGGCTAAATATTCTTTGTTAGTTTTCAGAATTGCAGAGCTAGTGACTCCAAAGTAGGATTCAAACTTGGGCCTACGTTTTTCACCATCGTACATAATATTATGCTTTGTGTGTTTTTCATGCATTAATACATTTGTTTCTGGCTAAAAGAATATTTAGTAAGTGTATAGGCAGTTTTGATTTATCTAATAGGCTCCAACAATTTATCTTTATATCACTGACTTTTACTCTTTTCCCTTGAAGAAAGGAAGGGAAACAACAGGGGCCAGAGTGAGGTGGGTCCTTCATTCTTCATGGTACCTCCTCTCCTCCAAACAGTATGCGATCGAGGAGCAAATGCCCCCTCCACTTTTAAAGAAATGGCACCAACGATAACGAGGGTTCATTTAAGGATTAATTAAACACCAGTATTGATGCTGGGGGAACTCCACGGGCAACAACCCAGAACAACACAATGTGTCGGAAACTAACAACAGCAGAGCTCAGGAGAGAGCTTACCACTAAGGGTCACAGTGATTTCATTTCATTCAATAAAAGAAAAAAAAGCTCTGGGGCACCTGGGTGGCTCAGTCGTTAAGCGTCTGCCTTCTACTCAGGTCATGATCCCAGGGTCCTGGGATCGAGCCCCGCATCGGGCTCCCTGCTCTGCAGAAAGCCTGCTTCTCCCTCTCCCGCTCCCCCTGCTTGTGTTCCTTCTCTCGCTGTGTGTCTGTCAAATAAATAAAATCTTTAAAAAAAAAAAAAAGAAGAAGAACAAGCTCTAAAAAACTAGTATGCAATAGATTCAATCTTTCTTGACATGTACAAAGTGTTGACGGCCTCCGTGTAATGTTAGTGTGAACCAATGAAACAAGGAGTCATCAGGACCACGGCCTGAGTCTACAAAGAGGAAAAATCAATGAAACAGGCAGGCTGACGGCCAGGCAGGAGGAAAGGAAAAGAGAGGACATAGTTAAGAAGAAGGGGGGGGGGGTGCCTGGGTGGCTCAGTTGGTTAAGCGTCTGCCTTCGGCTCAGGTCATGATCCCGGAGTCCTGGGATCGAGTCCCACATCGGGCTCCCGGCTCAGCAGGAAGCCTGCTTCTCCCTCTGACCCTATCCCGTCTCATGCTGTTTCTCTCTCTCTCTCTCTCTCTCTCTCTCTCAAATAAATAAAGAAAGAAAGAAAAGAAAAGAAAAGAAAAGAAGAAGTGGGGGGGAAAGTTCAGAAAACAACATCATCACAACGGTTCTCAGGCATCCATCCAACAATCATTCATTCATTCAAGAGCCAGGGAGAGAGTTACAGGGTCGTCTTATGTGCAAGATGGCATCCAAAGCACAAAACTGGAAAGGCAACGCACACAGAGATAAAACAAAGCAGAAGTAAGAGGGCATAAAGCAGAGACAGACGAGGCAGGAGAGAGAGACAAACCGTGAGAGAGAAGAGCAGCAACAGGGCTCAGAGAAGGCAGGCACCCATGGTGTGGCGGTGAGTCCAGCAGCAGTGGGCAGGCCGGCCCCCCACTGGCTCACTCACATCCACTGTCCTACTGAAAAACCAGCACCTGCGACATGGGTGCTCCTCACGCCGTCTGCAGACGGCCAGCAAAGAGACAGCGCTGCCGACAGGTCAGGACGTGAGCCTGAGCGCCTCGAACACCAGGGCAGAGCGGGAGTTTTTGATGAATGGTACTGAGACACTGGGATGGCCATTTGGAAAAAGCTCAGAACAGACCCATACGGACCCATACCTCACACCAAACACAAGAATCAACTCCAAATGCTCTAGGATCTACATGTAAAACAGAAAACCAGAAAAGAAGTTCAAGTAACATGGGTGAATTCCTCTAAAACCTGGATATAGGGAAAGGCTCTCTAACTATGATGCAAATCCAAATGCAATTTTAAAAACTGATAAATTCAATTATGTAAAAATACAGCAAAAATACCACAAACAAAGCTAAAACATAAATGACGATCTGAGAGAAAGTATTTGCAATATATATCACAAAGGGCTAAGAGCTCTAATATATAATGAGGTCATAAAAATTGAGAAAAAGCTAAAATCCAATAGAACAAAATGAGCAAAAGATATGAGCAGATAATTTGCAAAAGGGAACTATAAAGATGGCCCTCGCCAATTAGAGAGCTGTGGAATGTCACCTACAGTGTATCTAGTTGGTCAAATGTAAAAGCACAGCAACGAGCTGTTAACAAATCTGGAGAGAAAAGGCACCCTCGGGCATGGCTCCTGTGACCTCTATGGAGAGGAAGGTGGTAAAACCTAATAAAAGTGTGTCTACATATTTTTTTAACCTTTGGACCCAGGAACTCCATTTCTAGGAATTTATGCTGAAGACCCAACGCCAATAACACAGAAATACACATGTATGAGGTTATTCACTGGGGCAGCATTTGTAATTACAAACGACTGGAAAGCAGAATGTCCATGAGAAGACTGGTGAACAGAACGGGGCACATACATGCACACGGCGTGCTACACACCTGTGCAACGGGTGGGGAAGGTCCCCATGACCTGACAGGGATCGGTCTCCAGGATATGCTGGCAAACATGGCAGAACAAAAAAAGCCAAATATAAAAGAACGTGTGTAATATGCCACCTTTTGCACAAGAAATAGAAATAAGAACATCTGTCTGGTTTTCTTCAACAACAAACAAGCAAACGAACAACCCCACCAGAGTGAAAAACCAGGAACAGATGAGACTAGTCTCCTGCAAAGGTAGATAGGAATGAGGTGAGAGGGGTAAGAGAGGCAGTGACCCTTCTCTGGGTATAACCTTTTGTATAGTTTTGACTCTGGGAACCATTTTCATGTTGGAAGGAAGGAAGGAAGGAAGGAGAGAGGGAGGTGAGAGGGATGGAGAGAGGGAGGAAGGAAGAAAGATAGGGGAACCCTATAATGGCATACAAACAGAAACAAATGAGCCTAACTACATTTCAAATAAATAGCATAATTACCTTGACAGGAAGGATTAAAGGACAAACCCAATCAACTTCTGATCATGGCACCTTGTATATTTATCCTCGGTATAAAGACAGAAAGAGCACACACAACTCTTACACTCTACTTAAAGGTTTGTTTCTATAGGGACATTGCTTGGTAATTCTGAAACTACTTTCTATATATACTGTAGGACTAAGAAAATGAGTAAATATATTGACAATACCGGGAGCCAGACTTCTCACTGCTAGAGAAGGAAGATATAAATATAACACAGGGAAAGAGTGGAACGACCCCTCAGGTTTTGGACTGGAATTAGAGATAGGAGAGTATGAACTCTAGATAACACTATGCACTTCTCAAAAGGCCTACAAGCAATGGCATGTCCAGTGCCTGATTTTGGTTTCTAAATACCATTTGCCAACAAAAGGAACTAGAACACTGGAGAGGGATGTCTGATTTCAAAGCTGGGACAGGGAAAGTACAAAACGAACATAAATATCTCCATCCAGAACGTAAAGAAAGGCTCAAAAACTGATGAGGACCATATCAAAGGATACAAGAGCCAGCTTGAAGGGCTCCCACTGACCAAATCTAGCCAATGGGCTGCAAAATAAAGAATGAAAGCAATGGATTAGAACCCACTAAATAAAGATCCATAAGTCCACAGTAATGAGGGACGGCTGGCTGGCTGGCTGGCTGGATGGACAGACAGGAGGGAGGGAGGGAGGAACTGAGAGAAGGACGGGAAAGCTCTTACTTGTATGAGAATGCTAACCAGTAGATGGATAAGTAATGATGAAGTTAGACCATCACCTTTTGGCAACCATCAACTGACTCAGGTAAAAATCTTCAGTGAATGCCAGATCTAGTAGGTAAAAGTTTGATGAAAAACAGGATATTTACATGGTTTCAAAGTATTTTCCCACAAAGTACTTATTAATTACAAAAAGGAATATAGTTAACTTTACACTGGAAAACCTAGCCAACTCCACTGCAGCCAACAATCAAAGTGACGGCCAATAAAGGGACGAACCAACCTCACGCGTTTCCTGATATAATGCAATAAAGACCCAACATCACTTATTCTGTGTCCCCCCCCATAGCAACATGCATAATGTCATAATCATGAAGCAACCTCAAGCAAACCCAAACTGCGGAATATTCTATAAAATAAATGGTTGGTATTCTTCAAAAATATCAGTATCACAAAAGACACTGAAAAGCTGAAAAACTATACCAGATTAAATATTACTAACTGATGTGGAAACTAAATGCAATGTGTGATCCTGAGCTGGATCCTGGCTCTAGAAATAGAACTGCTGTACGGGGACAGTTAGTAGAATTGAGTCGATAAAGGTATTCTGTCAGTTTTAAATTTCCTGATTTTAATCAACTTACTACGTTTTGGTATATAAATGATCTTGTTCTTAGGAAATACACACGTAGGGATTCAGGGCAGGAGCATCAGGTCTGCAACTTACTCTCCAATGGCCCTAAAAACTGTACGTAAACACACAGAGTTCGAATAATAAAGCAAATGATAATCATGGGAAATCTGGATGAGGAGTATACCAGAGTTCTTGGCACCATTCTGGAAACTTGAATTTTTTGGACGTTTTAAGTTGTTTCAAAATCAAAAGATAAAAAAATTAGAATTCTGGTAAACTCAATCATAGAACAAGTCTATTAAAAACAGAATGTGGGGGCACCTGGCTGACTCAGTGAGTAGAACATGCAACTCTTGATCTCAGGGTCATGATTTCAAGCCCCACACTGGGCACAGAGATTATTTGAAAATACATATATACATAAATCCTAAAAACATCTTAATTTTAAAAATAGCACGTGTTTTTGCAAATATAAGAGCACTGAAACATACACATTTGGGAATATAAATGAAATTAGAAAAGACAAATTACAGACTAAGATCATGAGCCCCAAACAGAATGGTCATTCTTCCACTCATAACCCCCAGGTGTTCCTCCAAAAAGCCGGCCGCTGGGTCGGGCGCTGGGAATGTGGTGTCACAGCGGTACACAGTGCTCGGGAAAGGCCACCACGGGGGCATGGTGATAAAAGCGACAGCATGACAGCTGTCAGACCCTTCATAATGAACCAAGTCTTGCATGAGGGTCTAATTCCTTTCCCCTGAAAAAATTAAAACCCGGGAATAAGACTGGAGATATATCTTCAGAAGAATTAGACATTGACTCAGGAAGAAATACTGAAGGAGTTGTGATTTTTAAGCAAGCTAAAGGAAGTTGGAGGCAGCAAGGTAAAAATCCTATAGCAGAAATAAAATAAGAACAGGAGACTTCAACAAGTAGAACTAGCAGACATCTGTGGGGCGCCTGGGCGGCTCAGTCGGTTGGGCAGCTGCCTTCGGCTCAGGTCATGATCCCGGAGTCCTGGGATCAAGCCCCGCATCGGGCTGTTTGCTCAGCAGGGAGCCCTGCTTCTCCCCTGCCTGCCGCTCCCCCTGCTTGTGCTCTCTCTCTCCCTCTCTCTCTCTGTGTCAAATAAATAAAATCTTTAAAAAAAAGGACTAGCAGACATCTAGAGCACTCCACCCAATAAGAGCAGAATACACATTCTTCTCAAGCATACATGGAACATTCTCCAGGACAGATAACATGCTAGATCATAAAATATATCTTAGTAAATTTAAATGAACTAAAATCACACAGAGTATGATCTCTAACTGCAACAGAATTATATTAGAAATCAATAACAGATGGAAATTTGGGGAATTTACAAATATTTGCAAATTAAATAGCACACACATGAAGTTTCTAGGGAGATTTATACAACATATTAAAACAAATTAATTTTCAAAAATTCTAATTGAATAATTTTGAAAACTCAAAAAATGAAAGAAAATCATATTTGATAGCCAACTTCAAATATATGGAGAGGAAAGACCTAGAAATCACAATTCCCTGGGGTGCCTGGGTGGCTCAGTCGTTAAGTGTCTGCCTTCGGCTCAGGTCATGATCCAGGGTCCTGGGATCAAGCCCCACATCGGGCTCCCTGCTCTGTAGGAAGCCTGCTTCTCCCTCTCCCACTCCCCCTGCTTGTGTTCCCTCTCTCGCTGTGTCTCTCTCCATCAAATAAATGAATAAAATCTTTAAAAAAAAAAAAAAAAAGAAATCACAATTCCTGTAATTCTGACACTAACTCAGTATAATGAGAGGAAAATCTTTACCTAGGAAACAGTGAAATTCTGAGCCTAAGACAGGTTAAACTCAGCACAAACTGCACTAGACAAAGTGACGATTTTTAAAATAGAATTCTAAAGTTAGAACATTGCTGAAAAGCTACAAAAATGTTCCCAAAAAACAGATAGAAATAGAGAGGAAGTCTCTCCCCATGTCGCATACAAATGCAAGCTTATTTTTGTTTACTCACAGCACTAATTACTTTAACCAAAGCAGAATATTTGAATTAAGATAATCAATATTACACTTCTCTTGTCAAGTCTAGTTAATGAATTTACTCTGCTATGTAACCATAAAATGTCTAGGATAGATCTAAAATTAGTGAAAATAGCTTTGTATGGTTTGTGGAACTCTTCTCAAAGTTCCAAGCTTTTAAAATAGGTCTGAGAAGTATTTCTATATTATCTTTTCCCTTGTGAAACAAACAACAGATACTGTTGTCAGAATTCTGTTACTCCAGATGATGATCCATGATCCCCGTGTTCTAACTGATCTGCTGGACAAAAGGCACTAGCTGGACACTGTAAGCAAACAAGACGGATGTAAGGAAGACCATGACCTTAATCTGGGAGACTTACAATCTATTTCAAAACCGGGTTTTTTATTTCATTGGTTAGCAAAATGAAATCAACCAAATGCTTTCTTTGAATGTTCTGTAGTCATGACTCTACTTTTAGTGTGATGAACAGAAAAGCCTTAAGCATGACTTTCTTAGGTCAATTAGCAACAATCATTACTGGAAGGTGAGTAATGCAGAAATTCATTAATAGCAAAGCTTCCACCTACCTTAGACCTAAATAAACCTACACTGACCTCTGCATGCTAAATAAAGAGATGAGGTCCCAATGAAGAAAAAAAAACACATAGTAAGAAATCAAATAGGCAAAGAGTTTTTAATAAATGATTCCTATAGAAAGGAACAGAATATGGTGGTTATGAAGACAGATGCGGGAGACAAACTCCTGCGTCTGAATTCCCACATCACCACTTACTAGCTGTGACCTTGAGCAAGTCAGTGAACGTTTCTGCATCTCAAATTCCTCATCTATAAACTAGGACCTACTTCCTAAAATTTTTGTAAGGATTAAGTTGCTTTATATGGAAAGTTTATATACAACACCTTGTATCTTAGATATGACACCAAAAGCACAAGCAACAAAGAAAACACAGATAAACTGGACTTCAACAAAATTTAAAACATCTCTGCTTCAAAGGTCAATATCAAGAAAGTAAAAAGACAACACACAGAATAAGAGGAAATTTTTTAAAATCATGTATCGGATAAGGGAGCTATATCCAGAATATAAAAAGATCTGTTACAAGTCAGTAACAAAAAGACAAATAACTCAAGTAAAAAATGGTTTGTAAAGGATCTGAATAGACATTTTTCCACAGAAAATATACAAATAGCAATAAGCACAATGAAAAGATGCTCAGCATCATTAGCTGTAAGGGAAAGGCGAAACACAACTACAACGAGATACCACTTCACACTCACTACAATGACTACGCTCAAAAGGATAATAACAGGTGTTGGCGAGGATGTAGGGAAACTGGAAGTCTCATACACCACCAATGAGAATATGAAATGGTACAACCACTTTGGAAAACAATCTGGCAGTTCCTCAAAAAGTTAAACACTGTGTCACCCTATGACCAAGCACTTCTATTTACTAGGCTTATGCATAAGAGAACTGAAAACATACGTCCACACAAACACTTGTATGTTGAATGTTCATAGTACCATTACTGATGATAGCCAAAAAGTGGAAACAACCCAAATGCCCATCAACTGATGAATGGGTAAACAAAAAGCGGTCTATTCATACAAAATAGTATTACCAGCAGTAAAAAGAAAAGTAGTATTGATTCATACTACAACACGGATGAACCTTGAAAACATTGTTAAGTGAAAACAGTCACATTGTTGTATGGTTCCATTTACATGAAGTGTTGAGAACAGGCAAATCCACAAAGACAGATGAGTGACTGCCTGGGACTAAGTGGGGAGTGACTGCTAAGGGGCACGGGACTTGCTGCTGGGGTGATAAAATGCCCTAAGACTCACTGTGGTGATGTATGCACAAATCTGGGAATATAGTAAAAGCCACAGAATTGTGTACTTTAAAGGGGTAGATTATATTAAAGCTGTTTAAGAAAAAAGCTCCTTAGAACAGTGCCTTCACACAGTAAGCACAAATTGCTTATTTTTATTATAGGCAGAAGAAAATCCCCTCAACATAAAAAAGGGAAAGCAAATTTGAATTAACTGAAATCGGCCAAAAAATCATTTCACTTGAAACAGTTGCTGAATGGACAGGACATATTCAGAAGTGACAAGAAATAAAGCAATTTGACCCCACGAAGCATTCTACTTCAAATGCTGATCAAGGGCTCAGAAGCCTAAAGCTAGAAATGACTAGAGGAGAAGCTTGGTTCTTATAATAAACTTCGGAGCAAGCATCCAAAGACTGTCAAGACTGTCAAACTCTTTCCCTTCTGGCCTTCGAAATAGTTGTAGGAAAACCGGGCAAGAAAAAAAAATTCTGAAACATGTCGTTTTGAATAGTATATCCATTTAAATTTCAAAAATAAAATGGAAGTGATGCAATTCTGTCATAACTTCATGTGGATGGGTTTTCTAGGGAGCTGAACAATTTTATAACCTTGAAGAGAACGTTCACTGTTCAGATTTAGAGACTAAGGAGAATCATACCACATTGCTCCTCGGAGTTGTGAAGTGATTCCCTACCAACCCATTTGCCAGGGTTTAAACAGCAGAAAAGAAACTATTGCATAGGAAAAATTTTCCTCTACCTTTCAACGGTTCTTTTGGCTGGTCTAAGAATTAAATTGACATGAGACAAATTAACCATAAAATCACATTTAATTTCATACATTTGGGAACCCCACATACATGAGAGGTACAAAGACAGGTAAAATGAGGGATCTATGCCATCCTGAGCTAAGCAATGGGATAGGCCTAGGGTTTTAAGAGAGAGGAGCACAATTCACAGGGCAATAAAAGGAAAAGCACATGTTTGGTAATTAGTTATGCGCCCTGCTATACCGATGGGTCATTCAGATAAAATTAATCTCCAGTAATAACTCTTATTCTGGGAAAGATACCAAATTGAGATTCTTCTAGGTAGCTAGCGGAGGGACAAAAGTTTCTCTTGATCCCACAGAGTTTCAACTGCCTTCAGCTCAAAAGAGTCCACATGCCAAAGAGGCACAGTTTGGGGAGACTTGCTCTGAACTCCCTCAAGACTACGGCCTGAAAGATCAGACCTTAGTGAGTGAGGAAGAGGCTGTGGTCAGCCCTGGCACCAAAGGCCCCATAAGCAGAGGCCAGAAGGCACAAGTGGCAGGACGGAAGGTAGGGGGGAGAGCAGAACCTCCGTGTTCTACTTGCTCTCCCTCGGGAACAACGATCAGGGCCATGTTCCTCTAATTTGGCACGGCTGCAGAAGATGCCCTCAAACACCCAGTGCTGATTTCCGGGTTCTCTCCTGCCAGCTTCAACCTCTACAGCAGGATCCCCACACATTCCCATGTAACAAAGCCCAGAGACCACCCCTTCTACCCCCAGTACGTTAAACTCAGTTTCATCTCCATTCAACCTTATTTTGAAAAGTTTCAGAAATAAAAAAGATGTATTCTTTTTTTATCTCAATAAATGACTGGTTTTCTGATAGCTCAAAGCTACCCCTACTTGGTGTAAACATCTAATTCTCCTGAAAGTAGTGGTCGACACACTAAAATTCAGTACTTTCCATCAGGCATAACTAGCCAGATTGGGCTCAGCAACTTCTATTGACCAAATACCAATGCATCCAACATTGATTTAATTGTTCATCTCTTTCAGCTGGTGGGGGGGTGTCATTCAGTTCTTCAGCCCATCCCCAAATTATTTTCTCATCACCAACTCAGGTCCCCTGAAAACAAAATAAAGCCATCTGTCTTCCTTTCTCTATACCTTCCATAAACCCTAATAGGAAACCAGCACCATTGTATGTCAATTATATCTCAATAAACTAAGGGGAAAAAATTTCTTAAATTTTAAAAAAAAGAAAGAAAGAAACTATCACGAAACATCAGTCTAAAAGAAGGATTCAACACAGATGTTAAAACAAAAACCTGCAAACCTGAAGCAATTTCATTTCAGAATGGAGATACACAATGAAATTAACGTAAATGCATTGGTCACAAAGCATTTATTTACATGACTATCTGATTTCTATTCTTCAAAAGAAGAAAATGTTTCATTTCTTTTTATTTACCTTTTATCATTGATTCTAATTAACCCAGAAAATAATAGAGCTCATTATGAAATAATTAGGCACTGCAATAAAAGAGATTTTGCTATATTAATTAACAGAAATTAAGAAAGGAAAACCCACCTCTGTAAAACACACAAAATTTCTTTCTCTGTTAAGAACACATATACAAAATGCAATCAAGAATTGAAGTTCATGTTGAGAGGGCACAAACCACAAAATCAGGGCAAAGTCATTACTATGAATAAATTCAAAATTAACTGGACAAGCATGCTCAATGCATTCAAAGAATTTTAAATCATTGCAAATCATTCACTTAACCATGCTGGAGGAAGAATTCCCCTCTTCAACAGACAACATAAATCAATAGGGTGCCCCATCAAACAAGGACCAAACCATAATCAGGTTTTTAACAGTTCTGATTTAAAGTTACTTAAATCAGAATGTTCCAAAGATCACAATCCAGAAATTTTAACCAATCATTCACACCATGAAACAAGCACTTAAAAAAAGAACCAAAAGAAACTAAGCACATAGATCATGTACCTGGATCAATGAGAACTTCTTGTGCCCCTGGAAGAAAGAACAGATTATGGTCTTTTATTTGGAAAACAAAACTACTTTTAAAGACAACTACTAATCACATTTCATGATTCACATCGCCTTGTAAATTCTGAGACACTTCTATCTGATCAGGAGAGCAATTCTGAGTAAGAGTATGTCACAAGTTCAGTGCCTTTTTGCTTTAGGAGACAAAATAGAACAGCTGCCATTAGTCATACCCTGCACAAACTGTGGAGGGCCTTGCCTCCTGCCCTCCCACCCTCCAAGCGCATGCTCCCCCAACCTCCTTAATCAAGTACGAGAATTTCTTATTCCCACAGATAAGCCAACTGACAAAGGAATAATAATTTGTTTGTGCAAATATGTGCCCACAGCTTGGAATGGAGGGCAAAGTTGTTGCAAGTAACTCAGCGCCATCCCCCTGAAATCTCATGCTCACACTCAGCACCATCCTCCTGAAATCTCACGCTCACACTCAGCGCCATCCTCCTGAAATCTCACTCACACTCAGCGCCATCCTCCTGAAATCTCACGCTCACACTCAGCGCCATCCTCCTGAAATCTCACGCTCACACTCAGCGCCATCCTCCTGAAATCTCACTCACACTCAGTGCCATCCTCCTGAAATCTCACACTCAGCGCCATCCTCCTGAAATCTCACACTCACACTCACTCACACACACACTCACTGAATTACTGGACGCTTCACAAGCGAAGGATTTCCAACTTTTAGTAGGTACAATGCAAAATAGTTAACTTCATTATTATCAAGAAGCTTTGAAAGCCTTGATCATCTGCTAAACTACCTAAGTATCAATGAGATCCAATTAGCCTTCTCTGTAGAAGGTAATTTCCCATGATGGCAAAACACACCCTAAGAAGTACTGGTTCCAAGAGTTGTGTTTATCACTAGCTATAATCATTTTTAAACATGTTAGCAAGATTCAAAAAGGTATATCCCAATGATATGTATTCTTACTGAAATAGCACAGTTATTCAATTGTTTATATATAAAGAATAGGTCCCACAATCCTATTTAAGAGCTGTTTGGTGTATTGCAATGTCTATATTTAAATGCAGACACAAAAATCACTGTAATCTAGAAGCCACGATTATAATAAACAAACAGGTGCTTTTTATTGAATGCCAACTACACGCCAAGCCGAACGCCTGACAGCCACTCTGTGTGATTCTCAGAACTGCCCTGCAAAGAAGACAGGGATGATTAAGCCCGCACGCTGCTGAGGAGACCGGCAGTCAGAGGGGCCAGGGATGCCCCAGCGTCACTCTGTCCCCACCGCCATGCCCAGGGACAGAGCAGACAGATATGTCCTGAGGGGACACTCAGCTGTGGACCCTTGGCGAATGGGGGGGTTTCCAGATAACCCTAGAAACTCTTGTTCAGCGAAAACCTGGTCAAATATACTACACTGTGCCATATCCGTGGAACAGGGGATGCGACTGGCACTTTTTTCTGCCTCTGCTCAGAGTCATCAATTATTTGACCTCTCAGCACATGGAGTGATGGACTGGGCCCCATACTAAGTGCACTCCGATTGCAGAGCTTTTAAAGTTCTCCTATTCAACGTGTAAAAATCTTTGTCTCATGTCTCATGCAGGCAGCTGACTACCACTTCTCACTGGTGTGGACGGACCGTCTGGAACAACCCTCTTTTGCCTTTTACATTCCCTTCATCTAATCTAATGGGAATCGGTAAGCCACATGGCCCAGACAGTTTTTTCAAACAGCAAAGGAAAAGCCCAGCTGCAAAAAAAAATGGACAGCTTTTTACCAAATGGACTTTAACATCTAATTGGACTTCCTGGAAGCCTTTTATTAGCTCATTTCCAGGCACTTGATAGTTTTCTGATTGGGCAGAGGAGCATGTCTACTTTGCTGTTATCTGGCCTACTAGGAAGGCCTCTCGTCTTATGTGGGTGGGGGCGGGGGAACAGCGGGTGCTATCCAAAGAAATCACACACTGAGAGAAAGGGTGTCCTCCAGCCAGGTCTCCATGGACAGAAGCACCTTGACATGCTCAGAAATTTGATTATCAGCATCATCAGGCTCTAGTGGACTGATTTCACATTAACCAAACTCCTGAGAGACTCACGTAAAAAAAAAGTGGAGGTTGAACTTATTAATGTAATAGAAGACATAATTATCAATCAGACCAAAATATCTCAGTTCAACAATCAGCACTCTTCTCCTCAACAGCCCAATCACAGGCAGGAGGTTACATGGTGAGCATGGATGGAAGCCGAGCAGGAAGGTATTTTCCTAGATTAACTGGGACTCTCTTTCTGTTACAGGGACAGATCTGCTGCCTAGACGAGCAATCAAGGCTGATCACTATGACTCTCACGGTCAACACTCGTGTAACACTCCCTCTGCCACTCTTTCTAAGGTGACCGAGCCCTGACTCATGGATAGATGCCCTTGAAGATCTACAGACAGGCTGACACCCCCAAACACCTGAAGCCAATCTCTGGGAGCCAAGACCCCTGCTCTGACACTTGCTATCTCCGTGAGCCTGGTCAGGTTGCTCACCCTGTCTATGCCTCAATTTTCACATCTGTACAATGGGCACAATAATCAAGGCTATTCTGCTGGGTTGCTGTGAGGATGAAGGGATTACACTGGTTTATGTAAAGCGCTGAGAATCGTGTGTAGCACATTTTAAGTGCTTAAAAAATGGTAACTGTTAAGGTGATTTCACAAACCTCCCTTCTAATCATCTTTCGTACATCCTCGTTTTCCCATTTACAAGTTCTTGGGCAGCGCCCTTATGCTCCACCCCATGACCTGTGGAAAGTGAAGGGAAGGAGCCCCTTCCTCCCCGCTCCTCTGATTTCCATGAGGAGGTCTCTCCCCACAACAGTCCTGGACCGCGTGCCCCTGCTCGTCCTCCTCACTCAAATGGCCTGACTTCCAACTTCAGGACGTTTGGGAGGTGAGCTGCACATGTGAAACCCTCTTCTTCCCCTGGTGCTGGCCGCCGCAGGGTCCTTGGCTTCCGCCCTGAGGACAGGGGCAGGTCCCCTCATGGGAAGGACCCTGCGGTCCAGAGCCCCCTGGGACGGGAGAGCGCATTCATTTCTGGATACAGTACAGCCCGCCCCTTTTCCTGCATCCCTAAAGTCCATGGAGAACGGGGCTTTATCAGTAATAAAGGTGCCATTTGTCTCCACCTGCCTCCTCTTCCATCTCGTCTCGTCTCCCAGTTGGCTGGTGGAGAAAACAGGAGTGCAATGACTGGGCCCCCTTAAGCCCCAGCAGACACTAATTAACAAAAAGTTCCATGACCTCCCACAGGTTCAGAGTGACCACAAAGGCCCTCTCTCTGGTGCTGCTGCAGGATCCGGGCACAGGAACTGCGGACCCTCCTCAAACAGTTCACTCGTTTCTTAACTGCATCTTTCTTCCCAAAACCATCATTTCATATTTTAAACCCTTAGCAATCCCCAAAGACTATAAGATGATGGCTTCGTGCAGAATAACAGCCGAAGTTCACGAGCTCTTTTATGAGATAACCACTGTGCTAAACACTTTACATAATTTCTCTGTGATCCTCACAATTCTCCAAAGCAGACATTAGCATCCTTGTTTTTCAAATGAGAAAAAAACTCAGAAAGTATGGACTCAGGTTCACAAGGCCAAGTGGCAGCGTGCACACTCCTACCCAATCAAAACACGAGGCTTGGTCCCTGCAACCAAATCACCGCCCCCCCCCCCCCCCGATGAACACGCGGGGAACTCAGAGTTCTTTAGCGTCAAGGCACTCCAGAGACTGTTTCCACCTCTTTTATGAAAGCACGGCTGACTGGTCTCTAATATCGGAAGAAAAGTCCAATTTCACCATTGTTCACACAGCACACCTGAAATTTTCACAGAGATGACAGAATAAAAATAAGATATCACTGGAACACCCAGACGTAATGGACACGGTACTATTCTGAAGCATTAAACAAAAAAATCAAACTAAAGGAACATTGGTTAAGTCTTTCACAAACAGGAAAATTAAGACTTTTCAAAGGTGCAACAGCACCGCCTATGGCCACAGAAAGGCTCTCCAAGTTGCTGGGAAAGGTGCAACAAAAATTGCCTGCATGCTAAGAAAAGATCAGTGAGATTTTTAAAAATAGGATGTTCAGAGACCTTACTAAAAGCTGAGCTAGCACATATGAAATTCTGCTGTAGGAAAGGGAGTGGTATTCAGCACTTAATCTGGAACCTTAAACAAGACATAGGCTCATGGAAACTAACCTTAACGGGAAGGGGTCTTGGGCGTCTGGTTCAGCCCCCCGTTCTCAGGGAGACTGAGACCCAGGGAGTCTGTCCTTTCAGCACTCAGTAGCAAAGCCTACTCCTAGTCCTCGCATCTTGCACTATACCAAAACCCAGCAGAGCTATACTAGCCCTGGATGCATAAAAGTCACATTTGTGTTTTTCCAACAGTAGGTAGTCTAAGTGTCTTGCAAAATACTTCCCAAAGAGCTGGTAACTATAAATCATACAACTGTGTTGAAATACAAAAATGTTTATTTACACAGTAAAACAGCATGAGTTCCCCCCTTTTATTCCCCCTATTTTAAAAAAATGATGTCAAATCAACATTTTCAATTTTTTAACCTTTTAAGAATACAGAAAAAAATCAAAATTTTCTTCACTCACAAAAGAGATAAGCTTATTTCCTGAAAACAGCTCAATATCAATTTTTCTAAACATATTGGCTCTGGTCAAATTCCTAGTAATTTAAAGGTTTTAGTGAATGATTACATGGCAATATGAATTCTGAGTTGTAAAAACATACATTCTGTACAAAAAATCAAGTTCTCCAGCTTAAGGCAATTTAGCTGTTCCCCATCTTACTAGAACAACACTAATTTCATCAAAACTTCATATTGCGCTAAAAAATGTCACTGGAGGGGCGCCTGGGTGGCTCAGTTGGTTAAGCGACTGCCTTTGGCTCAGGTCATGGTCCCAGGGTCCTGGGATCAAGCCCCGCATCGGGCTCCCTGCTCCACGGGAAGCCTGCTTCTCCCTCTCACACCCCCCTGCTTGTGTTCCCTCTCTCACTCTCTCTCTCTCTGTCAATTAAATAAATAAATAAAATCTCTAAAATAAAATAAAAAATGTCACTGTATCCATAGCACTTTAAATCATACTCGTATTATCATATGCATATACTATTGAACATGCATCAGAAACAAACCACCCTCTTCAGTATTCAAAGTTGATCCTGCTAAATAATCTATGCTATTTGTGACAGTAAATGTTTATTGAGCACCTCTTAGGTGCTTTGTATAAAAGGTAGCTAATTCTCATAATCACACAAATTAAGTAACATTATTCAAATTCCACAAGTGAGGAAATATACTTGGGCCATAAAAAGCAAGGCTGACAAGGCCCAAGTCCCATAAAACCTACATATTCATCATCAGAAAAAGAGTCTAGATTATTACTCTCTCAACATTTACTAACTTACTCTTTTCTTCCGTACTCATGACTACATAAAACCAATTCAGTCTGTATAACTTTTTCTCCCAACAAGCATCACCGGAGAAAAACAAGCACTAAGTCATTAGCAACGGCTGGATTTTCAAAGCCCACTTCTCTTTTGCACTGTCATCATTTTTAAAATGTTTTATTTTCAGTGCTTATGGAGTTAAAATATTAACTTTTTACATTGTTGGCAGAGACTAAATCAACTGCGGAAGTGTCCGATTTCAGTCTCTGCCCCTCTGTCCCATAGTCTCACTGACGTCTCTTCTTTTAAGGCCGCGTCAGGCTGAGACCGCGGAAGTCTGGCTCTGATGAACTCACCGATGCTCGGGAAACCAGCCAGTGGGAGGCTGGATAGCAGAGCAACAGAGCACGTGCCGCACGGTCAAAGCGGCCTGGGCCCCGGCCCTGGGTCAGCCCCCACCAGCTGCACGACAGGGGGCCAGGGACACATCTCTTTCAGCCTCGATCCCTCACCCACACAGAGGGGACATGGATACATGGATTTCCACGCCTGCCGGGAGGCAGGACGCAAGGGGAGCACTGAGCACAGCCTCTGGCCAGGTAGCTCCCGAATAATTCATAGCTATTTTGATAATGATGATGATGGTGATGATTAATAAACGAAGACAGACCAAAGAGTAGAAGTAACCACAAAGAAGAAACATCTACAAGTCAATAAGCATTTCTTTTCAGATTAATTGCAGAATGTCCTAGTGATTTTTTTAATAAACCAAGTTTTGTCTATTTATTATATAGACTTACAGGTTCATATGCAAGTCTCCAAGAAAAAAAGAATTTGTGGCCTCTAACTTTTGAATACTAGGAAAGTTTAAAAAATAAAACAAAAGGGGAATTAAAGCAAAAGAGGAGGGGACTACAGAATTCTTTTGAAACTATGATAACTCAATGTGAGGATATCTGCTAGAAAACCATATAGCTGGAGTCCGAGCTGTCAAGGGTCTTCTAACCGCACTTGTGAATTCCTATCACTAAGTCTTAAAAAGACCTAACACTCCACACTAACACTCTGGCTGACATGGCCGCTAACGGTTATCCAGGACCACGTAGGGCAGGTCCAGGTCCCCTACGTGTGCATCTCACACACCTTCACAGGAACCCTATGAGGGAAGCACCGTCACTATCTTCCTCGTCTTAGACAAACTGAGGCACCAAGAGATGAAACATTCCAGGTCACACTAACAGTAAACGACACCTGCATTTCAGCTGCTGAGAAAGGAACTCAAGGGAGAACGTTAGGTCATCAGCTTGTCTGGTCTTCACCCCAGAGAGCAGATGCCATACAGCCCCCCCACTGTAGGACGAGGGGGCCACAGACAGACAATCCTGAAGTCACCACCAAGATAAAACAACACACGAGACGGAGCGCGGTGACGGGCCTGGACCCCTGTCTGCGGGAAGGGCAGTAAAGCGGGCCCGGCGTGCTGTCGGCCCTCGCCTGGGCTTTGCCGCACCGCCTTCCCATCGGCTGCCTCCAAAAGTAGAAGAGCCTGAGCTTTTTACACTCTGCGAAGCTGAAGAGAGACATTCCTCTACTGCAGTCAAAGCAGTTTTTCAAAAACAGCTGAACCTTTTCTTTGCCTACGTTCAGCCAACAGGGAAAATGAAACATTTCTCTAAAAAGTGTCTAGAGTCTCACTAATCACATCAGTAGAACAGTCTCAACACACTAGAACTCTTCAAACAGGGGAAACAACCACCTCCAACAAAAGGCTCCCAGAGAGAGCGCGGGAGCCGGTCCTCGCGGGTTGGGGAAGGACGTGGAGCCCCACAGCAGGGCCGGCAGGACCGCAGCCAGGAGGAGGCCAGTCAGGGTCCAAGCACAGGAGAGGGAGGCCCGCCCAGCCTCAGACTCCACATCTCTCCTCAGCCTGCTGTACCTTCCCGTCACGTAACTGCGGGCCACGGAAATCGTGAGGAGCGCTGTGCTGAAGAAGGATGAAATATCTTCCAGAACCATTACAGATCCACCTGAGCAGTCCTACAAAAGGTGCACCCGGTTCCAGGCGTGCAGCCGCAGTAAACCCGCTCCTACAGGCCATCTGCACTCTCTGCTGGTCATGGGAAAAGGTATAATTCAGGAAACCACACATTCAGGCCACTTCCCTATCCAATACACATTAACTACTGTGGGCTTTCTCTTTGGAGGAAAAGGTGTCTAAGCATCTCATCGATCAAAACACACCTAGCAATTGTGTGTAAAGCCTTGACCTCTGTTCTTTGTTCTTATCTTCATGACTGAGGCCATAGTTCATTCATTAAGGGTCAGAAGGGTCAAGTTCATTTGACAAGCACTTGTGAGTCTGCTCCTCCAAAGAAGATTTTTTACTCTTCATTGGTGCTGACAAACATAAGCAATTCAAACTTAACTTACTAAGAGAACTTCATCAAACCAGAAATAAGAAGAGTCCAGGCCCTGAATTAGCTGTTAAAGTCAACATCTGGGGCCAGCTTCCCTAAATATACAAAAATTAAGAAAAAGATCCAGACACAGAATTTTGAGGTCAGTCTACCAAGAAACTTCACTCAAGTGTTCCAGAAATCAACCAATCATTGTAACCCATTAATAGTAAGATTCCATAAGATCAATATTCAATAAAGTCAGAAGAAAATGTCTCATGCAAGATTTCTGACTCAAGAGATTTTATATTTTATCTAAACATCTGTGAGGTGTAACCCAGGGGGAAACATATAAGTGACACCCACCCCCACTTGCTTACAGACTGTAACTGAGTCCAGGCAGGAGGAAAGTGCAGAGCTTACCCGGTCGATGTCTGTTGGCTGCTTCGGCAGGAAGTGAGCTACTCTGGAACCTTCGAGCTCCAGTCTTACCCCCAGTTCCACCAGGATAGTGATAGATGACAGAAGCCGAACATAACCCTTCAAGGGCAGCTGGGTGTGAAAAAAAAAAAAAAAGCACCATCAGTATAAAGTTAGTGGCCCATCATGAGCTCAAACTGCAGTGGCTGAGAATGATTTAAACAGTTCGATTATGGGGAAATGCCCATTTTTCCCCAAAACAAAGATCGAACCTACAGATCACTGGCTTGGTTACAAACAGGAACATGCCACCCATCACGTTTCCTGGGCACAGGCCCAAGCTGGCAACACCGAACACTCCCAGGAAACGCAAGGCCTCACTGAGAGGCTGGGTACACACTAAGCGCTAAGACCACCACGTTTGAGGACCGCGAACACTGTGGCACGACGTGTCTGGCCCGTGGCACGGCTAGAGACTCTTAGGCTGTAACAGCCAGAGAGGGCGTCTGGGTGGCTCAGTCGTTAAGCGTCTGCCTTCAGCTCAGGTCATGATTCCAGGGTCCTGGGATCGAGCCCCGCATCGGGCTCCCTGCTCAGCGGGAAGTCTGCTTCTCCCTCTCCCACTCCCCCTGCTTGTGTTCCCTCTCTCGCTGTCTCTCTCTGTCAAATAAATAAATAAAATCTTTATTTAAAAAAAAAAGGGGGGGGCGGCCCTTTGTGTCCGGCTCCTTGGACTTAACGTGGTGCTATCAAGGTTCGCCCATGCTGGAGGGGCACCCGGACCTCATTCAGCTCTATGTCTTTCATTTACTGAAGTACAGCACACAGACAACGGGATATTCGTGTCGGGCGTACAACGTACTGATTCGGCTGTCCGTACGTTAATCAGTGCTCACCACGACAGGTGGAGTCGCCATCTGTCACCAACGGTATCCTGCTCCTCCTGACTACACACCCTGTGCTGTCACCTTCCACAGCTTTACCTTTTTTTTTTTAATTGACCATCACCCAGTTACCCCATTCCCCCAACCCCCACCTCTTTTTTTTCTTTTTTTTAATGTCCAACATTTTCATGTCTTATTAACATTCCGCTGAATGGATATACCATATGTAGTCAATCCGTCGTCAGCTAACATACAGAGATGAGGTTTTGACGAATGAGTGCGAGAGGTAACTAAGGTGGGGAATGGCATTCTAAGCAGAGAGCAAGATGTGTTTAAAAACAAACCCAAAACCCAGAGGAACAAGGAAAGGCAGCACATTGTCAAGGAAAGCGCATGCAGGTGCCAGCAGGACCTCAGCGCGGGCCGGGGGCACGGGGATGGGGGTCGCGGCAGCAGACAAGGCGGGACAGTTACCCCGGACGATCCCCCAAAACATCCAGACAGCCGACTGCTTCTCTTCCCGCATCCTTCATTTTGAGAAGCAATTTTTATGTTTTCTCTTCTTTCAAATCACATATCTGATAACTGCATGAGATGATCTTACCTCCAAGCCACAGGAAGTCATTCACCGAGCGGAGAAGTTCCACAGACATGTGGTAATGTACCAAGGAGTCCTGCAGCATCCCCGCCTGGAGACATAAATCCCCCACATGCTTGCGCATGCGCCCTTGGCACCGCTTCTTGTAATGTCTACAAAATACAATGCGTGGACACGTGTCATTGCTAGTGCACGACTTCTGCCCCGAAAGCACTATTTGACTCTCCCACTACAAAAAATATGCTCAGAAGGCAACTTTAGGCTCCATAATTGAAAGGCAGCAACCACCACGGCCAGTGTGGGAGCTGGAATGGTCTGACTTCACAAACACCTGCCAAGTTATCTTCTAGAGGTAACAGGGACACGTGACTTCCACCGTGCATTTCACCCAGACAATACCAGAGTAGGATTCTCCTTCGCAAATTTTCCATAACATCAGCACAAGAAAGTTTATGTTTCAGCTTTTTTAAAAAATCAATTATCTTCCACTTTCTTAACTTCAAACCTATTATTACCATATAAAGAGAGCCGTGCTACATATCAAAAGCCAGCCACTTGGCTTTCGCAAACAAGACCTTTACCCCGCTCCTTCAGAGCCGGCCCCAGTAATGCCTTCAGGGGGTGGGCCTGGGGCATCACCAACAGCTCCTTAAATGTTGGCAAGGATACGCTGTTAAAGAACGCAAAGGCTTCTATCTACTCAGAAACCAAAGAAACTATACCAAAATCTTCCTTTACCATTTTTAAATATTCCTATTCTTTTAAGTATTAAATTTCTTAAAATTTTTTTTCAAGAAAAATAGCAGCTGTATTAAATTTTCTCTCACTGAGAAAGCAATCACATCAAGAATAAAACCCCCATGGAAATCCAAAACACGTGAAGTTTCTAGCTAAGTGAATGCTATTGACAGACCTCAATACGAAGTTAAGTCATTCCGGATCTAACTCTGATGAGCCCTAGAAACGCTCCAGCTCCCTGGAATTCGGCGTCTCTGTTCCCAGTACTGGCTGAACTAAGATCATCGCAGAAGGCAGGGGAGAGAGAGAAGAGGAAGCACCAGTCTCCTGCCCAGCCCAAGGCAGTGTGAGCATGGCCCCCACTAACAAGCCCTCCCCATAAGAAAACACCACACCTATGCTGCCCTGCCCTCCCCCACTGGGTACCTCCACTCTGTATGGCCCCTCCACCATGTCCCTGACACACACACACACACACACACACACACACTCCTCCCCCACCCCCACCCCCGCCCCAGCCAGGAGGGGCTTCCCAGACCATAAATCTGATTAGGTCACTCCCCCTGCTTCAAACCCCGTTCCCCAGCACAGTTCTAGCCCCCCTCCTGCTGCCCCTGCCTCCCCTCCTCCCACTGCCCCACTGCCCTGCACTCTACAGCCTCACCTTACTGCTTACCAGGGCCCCCAGTGACCTCCTGCCTAACTGCTTCACACTCTCCTTAGGGCTCATTTCAACTGTCAGTGTAACAAAAAAGCCTTCCCTGCCTCCTGCCTCTGCACTTTGGATTAGATGCCCCTGCTGCGTTCCTAGAACATTCTATGCTGAATCAACTTCTGACATTTGTAAGCTCCAAAAAGGCAAGTACACTTTGCTTACTACGGTGCATCCATCCCTCTCCCCTGGACACTCAAAAACAGGTTTGTTGTGAATAAACAAATGAATGGATGGGTCTCAAAGGGACTGAGCTGCTCCTGCCCACCCCAACCCCCTCTTTCTGCAGATCAAAACCACAAACACCTCTACAAAAGGCCGCTCCCCACTGACACCCTTCACTGCCTCCCTCTGTTGTCAGTTTTAATAAAAACCAAGTTCCTCCAAAGCCCTGCAGGACAGGTCCTCTCCAGGGTCCTCTCCAGGGTCCCAGCCTCCCCCCTGAAGCCTGGGACATGGACCGCACTGCACGGGGCACTCGCCTCACGCCCCCACCCCACATCCTCCTGGCTGCCCAGGCTGCTCCTGCCCCCTGAGCCACCCTCCTGGCCCCTTCCCCTGGATGACTCTCATTCTGTCTTCAGAACTCAAGGCAGAGTGCTCTATGTACTGGAAATCCCCCTCACCATGTCCCTTAGCCCTTGGCGGGGCTGCCCCCCAAACACGACAGCACTGTTTCTATCTGAGTTTTTGTCCACCCCCTCTATTAAGACTATGGCCTCTCTGAGAGCATTTGGGAAGAGGAGAAAGAGATGAGAAGAGGGATGGGAGGAACAAAGAGCAAAGCACAGCCCAAGCCCCAAATCCAAGCATTCTCACGTGCTTGTCACAGCCCCTAGACTGGACAGGGAAAGAAGTTCCCCTCCAGCACCGTGAATGTATCGTACTCTGACGGCAACACGAGGGACCGTGCAGGGACTCCGCGTCCGTCCTGATGCAGAATCATAGGAGAATGACGTCAACCGAACAGCAGCTCAGGGACGCACGCCTGGGCTCCCATCCGTGCACGCAGCGGCGCTGCCAGGCCTCCCCCCTCCCCCCAAAGCTGGCCAGTGCCTGGCTCACTTCCCTGGGGTGCTCTCTGTTCCGACCGAGAGAAGACTTCAGCATCCACACGCACACTTCCCTCCTCCAGTAACACAGCTGTCGACCTGTCTACAAATACCGCCGCTGTGTCGAGTGACACACGTGGGTAGCGCGGCTAGTTGGCCCCTCGCCCCTCTCCCGCCCTCCCCCCTCACCCGGGCCTTACCCCCCGGTGGTGGAAGCCCTGTGACACACTGTCTTACTCATCTCTGGACCCGCCCATATAGCACCTCACACTGGGAAGGATCAAAAAAGAACTGCGTCCTCCAAAGTAACTACCAATGTACTCAAGAGGGTTTTTTAAAGTCTTACTTGGGGGAAAGACTATTCCAGAACCATCCATCGATCCTTCTATAAGTCAGCTTCTGCTCCCAATCCCCCATCCCCTCTCCCAGCAGATCCCTACCCGAGGTACCCTCTGTTCCACAGGAAGAACAGACCAGGAAGCTGGGACGCCCCACTCAGGCCTCTGAGCCCTCCCTCAAGGACCGGCAGGGCTCTGTGCCCCACCCCAGGTGCCTCTGGCCCCTGAGGAGGCTCACCTCCACCGTCCTGCTGCAGGAGCCGTCTTCCCAGGACGCAGGTCCCATACACCATTCCCTTCAGACTCCTTCAGTAGCTGCCCTGCCCACCAGCACCTTCAAGATAAATGGCAGCAGCTCCTAAAATCCCAGCCTCCTCAGAATGACGTACAAAACCTCCATGAGACTGGGCATTCCTCCACCCACTGGTCACAGCTCCGGCCCCTCCTCCCGCCCCAGTCTACACCTCACTGGAGGTGCTCACCCACATGCCTGGCTCTAAATACAAGCCACATACTGACAACTCCCAGCGTGGTTCTCCGGTCCGCTCCTTCCCTGCACTCCAGGCTCATAAATCCATTTGCCTCTTTGAAACTGTCACTTGAATGTCAAATAGGCGTCTACAATACATGTTCAATATTTAACTCTGGAATTCGACCCCCAGCAGGAACCTCCCAGTCCTCCCCATCAGACAGCCTCGCCACATGCCCACTTGCTCAAGTCAAAGCCCTGAGTCTCTTAGTCGATGTCCTCTTTTCCTCACCCCTGCCCCCACACCATAGTCAGGGTGGTGCCACAGGACCCAGTGCAGGGCACAGCAGACTCACAGCAAGCACGGGCTGAGTCACGGCCCTCTAAAGAGCAGGAGGTCTCTCCTAGCACCGGATGCTCAGAGAAGGTATGTGAGTCTCACAGGTAAGGCCAAGAGAACGGCCCAGAAAAAGGGGCTCATAGTTCTCCTGTCATCTGCACTTTGAAGGGTCTGAGATCTAGAGGAGCTCCCGGTTAAGAGACATACCTCCCAGAGGTGAGCAGGTGAGAAAGGAGGAACCCAGGCAAAGCTATTCTCACACAGCTCCCCGGGGCCTGGGGAGCAACAGGCAAGGCCCTGTGGTGCGGGGCACCACCCGGCCATCACAGCGTCCCTGCCCTGTATGTCTGCAGGCGGGAAGCTGCAATGTCTTCTACTTGCTACACTTATTTCTGCTTTGTTCCCCCACCCTAGAATGTGAGGGAATCTTTCAGAAGGTCCAGCCTATCTCACTTGAGACAAAGTAAGTGAAGGAAGAAAGTGTTCACATGTGGACCGGAGCAGTAAAGAAGAAACAAGGCCTCCTGGCCAGCTCGGTGGTGGTGGCCAGACCTTTTCCCATGGGTGAGCTGGGCCAGGGAGAAATACGGGAGGTAGGTCGGCCAAAGGTTCTCCCTCTAGGCCCAACCTTGGTTAAATGTTGGAGCTTCACTGCTGCAAACTAACGACATGCCCGTCATTGACGGGCATGAGCCTCAACAAAGACAGAAACAGCTATCTCTCACCCACACATGGTGAAAAGGAAAGGCAGGTGCACGATTGCTAAGGCGAACCACACATCCGGCTCGGCATGCTTCCTGGCTAAAGCAGAAAGAAAACTACGCTCACCCACGAGGTCCTTGTGTCCACAAGCT
The DNA here is from genome assembly GCF_004348235.1 of Phoca vitulina. Classification (NCBI taxonomy): domain Eukaryota; kingdom Metazoa; phylum Chordata; class Mammalia; order Carnivora; family Phocidae; genus Phoca; species Phoca vitulina. The sequence continues at coordinate 32,113,642 of NW_022589721.1, forward strand.
CCAAATGAACTAGCTCTTTAGAAGGCCATGTTTTCCTAATACCTAGAAAAGTCACCCTCATAGATGGGGCAAAAGACAGATGGTAGAACAGCCTCTGCCCTTTTATGAAGGACAGCTGCTAAGGTGAAGTAAAGAAAACGGCATGCTCCAGGTGAAAGCGAAAGGCCTCTGGTGACCGCGTCCTCCGACAGCGTCCCTCTGTGGCCAGCACGCTCCCGAGCCGGGCACCCTCGCCGGCGGCCGCTGGGCTACAAGCTCTGTCATGCACATCACACAGCGACAGCCAAGAAACACGTGCCTACTACGTTCATTCCAAAGCCAGGATCAAGCAAGGAGCTGCAGTCTTGGACTTTCCAGGTTAAAATGCCCCAGGAAAAGTCCCTGTGCAGCTGCCGAAATCAACGAGCATCCCCCATCCTCCAAACAGAAGAGATTAATAAGGGCTCGTTTGCCACCAAATACTAAGTAAGACCAAACAAGTTCCCCAAAGCAAATACTTGAACAGATATCAAACACCAATGGGTTACGTGCTTAAGAAAGCAAAATATTTTTTAAATTAAAAAATGAAAAGATGATTGGGGTAATATATGGATCCAGGCAGCAGTAAGTTTTTGGTTTTTCAAGCGGTGAAGGCAGCACACAGGGAGATCTAGCTACTACAATGCGGTGTGTTCACAGCCTACCTTTTCAGACCCAACAACATACTCACAGGGCGGTATGAGAGAAAAAAAAAAAGGAAAAGGAAAGAAGAGAGGAACAAGCAAAAATTAGAAACACACAAGAACAAAAATAACTTTGACAGCTACAACACTGCATGTCCAAGAATCTCCCGTGGGCTTTCGAGGCGTGGGGCACATGTGAACGTTCTAGTGAAATACGCCCACACCTCGTGTTACGGGGAGCTGTGGGGCCGGCAGTGGCCAAATCCGCCACGGGGCCTACGGACGTGATCGGTGCGCCACCCAAACCTCGCCGTCCACCTAGACGTTTCCTTGTGCGCTCATTTCAAGCTGGACACTCCTACCAAGAGCTGCGGACAGAGCTGGGCTCTGTGTCCGCACCAAATCACTGTTTTAAAAAGGAGAGCACTGTAGACGGGTGAAAGCAATGGTGGACCGGCAGGGATGACGGGAGAGTGTATTTAATCTGAGGTCACTGGCGTCACCATGTCACATAAGTTCAAAAGCTGGCTGAGTGTCTCCGGCACGCCGAGACCAGAATGGTCCCACCGGGAGGGCAGTTCGATCTACTGCTGGATTCCCGGTGCCTAGAGCCATGCCGGGCACATGGGGGTTCTCAATAAAGACTTGGTAACATTACTGCCCTGGCAGTATGGGCTGGCATGCTGTCCCAAGACAGTCTTGTTACTCTCACCAAATTGAGCATAGATTTCAAATGGCAAAAACAGGCCGGCATTCTCTGGTGGGTCTGCAACCTCAAAGCCAAGAAGTCAGGGACCAAAAAAATGTCACCGGTGCCCTGTGTAGCAGAGGCCAGTCCCTGCCCACGCCACAGGCTGCGGTGGCTCGGGAGCGTGGGGGCCGTGTGTGGTGCGGCCCCGTGCGGCAAGGGAAGGTCACCAGGTGGCCACTCTGGCCCAGCTTTGGAGAGGGCCTGGTGCGCGGCACAGCGCTGCCCCTCGCGGCTGCCGGGGCTGGTCCGCCTCACCACCCCAGCTCCAAGGCGGGAAAGGGGAGCGCTGGCATGCTGACCTCGGGGCCACTGCGAGGACTGAGTACAGATCGTAGGTGCAATGTGCCCTTTCCTTAGCCACACACACACACGTCTGGCGAGGAAATGAAAACTAGTGCAGACCCCGCAGCGCACCAGAGCAGGTGGAACTTAGGCCACTCTGTGCTTCCCACTCTCAGGGCTGGGCCGGGCCTGTTTCTCTCCGTTCGGTGACATTTTCTCCTCCAACTTACCAACAAATGGCAAGTCAGTGTTTGATCTCAGGTAAACTCCAGAAACACGCTGAGCACCTACTCTGCAGTGGGCATCTGCCAGCAGGACACAAGGTCACTCCATCCTCGCCTGCGAGACCCACATCCACATTCTACAGGAGGGGAAGGAGGGACTCGGTGCCCAAGGCCATGAAGCCCCCACTCTCCCTCGCTGAAGGGGACCTCGTCCAGGCAAAGCATCACCACCTAAACCTACGCATCGTCCTCCTCTGTGCGTGGACACCACAGCGGCCACGATACAGGGAGGCAGTGCAGGGGACAGAGAGGGCAAGCACAGAGCACAAGACGGTAACCCGCAGTTCTGGTGCAAAGCGCAGCCGCTGACTTCATCTCGAGAAATGTGAGGCCTGACCTTTCCCTGCTCTATTCGACACCCCCCATAACACAGAGAATATAAACACACTGCCGTGTGCAGAAGGAGCTCTTTGGGAAGTCCATGGTAGCATCGCTGATTCCCTGACGCTCGCCTCGGCTGGCTGTAAGCGAGGACTGGGACGCTGTAGCTACCAGGTGGGAAGAAGGGCCTGACCCGTGCACAGTGCCCAGCCCGGGAGACAGGAGCTCCACCTTGCACTCAGCTCAGCTAGCTCCTAGTTCGGCGCCTCTCCAGGCTCAGCAGCTCATCTATAAATCGAAGGGATGAGACTGAATAAAAGTTTCTTAACTGTGCACCAGGCAGGGCAGCGCTGTCCAACAGGAATAGAATGTGAGCCACGTACACAAAGTTTTCTAGCTGCCACATCTTAAAAAGTAAAAAACAACTGAAACCAATTTTAATATTTTACTTATCCTAATATACGTAAAATATTATCATTTTGACGTGTAAAAAAGATGAACAAGATATTTTCTTTCTTTTCTCATACTAAGTCTCAATACCTGATGTGCATTTTACTTACAGCACATCTCAGCTCAGACAGGCCAGCTCTCTGGTGTGCAAGAGCCGCAGGTGACCACCGTCCTGGACAGCAGCTCGGGGGGTCCCACAAAGAGGGCCAGCTGAAACAGGGGAGTAAGTACACACACTAACCCTAAACGGATTCCCCTTAACCAAAGGCTGTCCCGTTTCTAGAAGTCTGAAAACCATGGACTGCACCTGTCTACCCCTTGCGGCATCAAATTCTACCCCCTGCTTCCCCCTTCGTGATGTCAGGAAGCAAGCCAAGCACAAAGCCTCTGGGCCCCCAGGTAAACTTACCTACTGTCTGTGTCCAGTCCTACAAAGTCCTTCTTCTCAAACGGGACACAGAGAAGGGGGATCTTATCCCCGGACTTGTCAGTGGCCCTGTCCAGACGCTTGGACTCGAGCACAATGAAGAGCGATTCGATGAAGTCCTCGATCCTCTTCTCCACCGTCTGGCAGTCCTCATAGTTGGGGTAGAAGGCCACATCAGTGCGCGGCTGCTCGGTGGTCTCTCCCTGCAGCCCAAAGACGAAGAGCCGGGAGTCGTAGAGCGTGGAGCCATAGATCTCCTTCTGCACGTGGAACTTCTCGAAAGTCTGCGGCCAGTCCTTGGCGGAGAAGCAGTCCGTGATGGTGATGAGGCCCACGACTTTGCGGTGGGTCTGGAAGTCGCCCCACTCGTTGTTCTCGGGTGGGTAGTGGTGCCTGTAGCGGATACAGAGCACCCGCTGGGAGTCCCGCACGCTGATCTGGCTCACGGAGGAGATCCTCTTGTAGATCTTGAAGAAGTTCTCTTCGGAGACGATGCCCACAGGCTGCACCACCACGAGGAGAGTCTGGTGGTCCTCAGCACACTGCATGTAGTCAGGGACACTCATCTTGAAGACTCTGTCAAAGAGAACATGGGGACTTTGAGGCGCCCACGGTTGTGAGGGCTGTTGGCCCGCACTGGGATGCGGTGGTTCCGACGTGAACCACCTGGGAGGCAGGGGGAGCCCCGCGCAGAGCCGTGGGCTACCGTCTGTCCCTGGAGCTCTGCACCTGGCTACCACAGCTCCTCCCCAAACACTGCGGCTCCTGCACGAGGCCCTGCGCCCCTGCAGAAAAGGGGTGTCTCTCGTTTTCTATTTCCAACACCCAGCCGGGTACCGACGGAGAATCGGGGCCCAAAAGCGTTCCCTGATCGATGCACCGCTCCCTCATCCCCTCAGCAGGATATAACAAAAAGAACCACAGTGGAATCAGAAGATCTAGATTTGACCTCCAGTCTACCCGGGACATAAATGGTTTACATGTAGTTATCTCATTTAAACCTTTCTGTGACACCACCTCAACTCTACTGATGAAGAACCTGAGGCAGAGAGAGGTTTATCTCTGGTCAAGATCAGAGAGGCCCGGTCAGAGGAAGTGTTCAAGCTGCACACTCGGGCTCCGAGGGACGATGCCAGCCCGCCCCCACCCCTCCCAGCAGCCATCCTCTGAACAGCCTCCTCCACACCCCCTCAGAAAGAACCAAACCCACATCAATGCTCCACAGAGAGGTAGGGCAGCCCCTGGGAGACTTCTCAAACCCTCAAGAGTTGGGGCTGAAGGCAGAGATTTAAGGTTCTGTGTTTCTCAAAAGAAGGCACAGCTTTTAGCAACTGCAAAACACTTATCTGGTCCAGGCCTTCGCTGCGCAGAGACGGAAAGGGGGGCCCGGTGTGGCTGAGGGAAGGCCTCATGGACAAGGACCGCCTCGCGGCAGCACCAGCAAACCCTGAGCCCTGCTGACGGATGAAGCCTCCACAAGGCCCAGGAGAACACGTGCAGAAAGAAGACAGACGACAAGCAGACAGGCCCTCCCTCCACATACTGTGCAATGAGGTTTCATCAAGGTATTCAGTATGTTTGCACCCAAAATGAAGGGGGGCTATATCAAGGTGCCACAGCTTACAGAAGTTGGGGATTTTGAGTCATAATGGAAATCCTAACCTGTACCGTGGCTTTCCCCATTCAAGCACGTGCTCGGCGGCACACTGGGCCAGGCAGGACACGAGCCACGAGTGCCGCCACACACAGATCCCTGGTAACGCGGCACACATCACACCTAGGCCCACCGCAGAACGGCCACCTACAGATAAGACCGAATTAATGAAATTTAAAGCAGCTGAGCCGCCAACGTTATTAGCAAAAAGGATGTTGCTACCTCCTTAGCAACACGTGGCAGAGAACCGACTGCAGCCACCGAGCCCACCGAGCTGCTTCTCTCCCTGGCGGTCATTCTGCACGAGACCGTAAGAGTCACAGAGGGTCACCGAGGTTTTCTCTTTTGTGAGGGGCTCTGGTTGGAACGAACAAGGCATCTCATCATTCGCATCCCCAACACTGAGTGAGGACTTCCCATGTGCCAGGCTCTGTATGGACGAAAAGACAGCGTCCCCGGTACATTCACGAGGAGAAAGAGAAGACAGATGTTAATTCTCCCCAGTTTGATATATATGGACTCAATGCTATTCTGATTAGACCTCCTACCAGAATTTTTGTGGAATATAACAAATTAATTTATGGTCCAGAATAGCCAAGAAACTTCCGAAGAACCACCACTGAGGAGGGGCATTTGTGCCCCCCTCCCCGCCCCCCAAGAGCAGGACCAGATACACCTGCGAATGCTAACAGGATACAGGGTTTCTTTTGAGGGTGATGAAACGTCCCAAAACTGTGGTGGTGGCTGCAAAGCTCTGTGAATACACTAAAAACCATTAAGTCGTAGATTTAAATGGGTCAACTGTACGGTATATAAATGATATTTCAGTACCTCTGTGTGGGGGGAAAAAGACCAAATAAAAAGCTACAGTCAGCACAGTACTGGCCCAGGGATAAAAAGAAAAATGGAACGTAATCCTGCCCAGAACCAGATCCACACGTACACGGCAATTTGAAATACGGCAAAGGTGCCGCTGTAGGCATGGTAGGAAAGGACAGGCTCTCCAATAAATGACACAAGACAACGGGTAATTCATGTGTAAGAAGACAACATCACCCAATCAGGATATGGGCAAAACGCTCAAAGAGGCGTCTTTGAAGACAAAACTCAAGTAGCCAGGACAGGTACAGAAGGATGCCCCACCTTGATGGCAACCAGGAAAAAGCAAATTAAAGTCACAGTGACAGGCCATTTCACACCCAAAATAAAATGACAAAATAAAAATTGTATTGTGGTAAAATATACACGAGATTTACCATTTTTAAGTGTACAGTTCTAGGGCATTAAGGACATTCCCACTGCTATGCAAATGTCTCCAGAAGCTCTCCATCTCCCCGACCCGACACTCTGTACTCGGTAAACAATGATTCCCCACGCCCGCTCTCCCCAGCCCCCCCGCAGCAAACCTTCTGACTTTCTATCTCTATGAATTGAACTGCTCTAGGTCCCTCATCTAAGTCGAATCACACATTCTGTGTCCTTTCGTGACTAGCTTATTTCACTTAGCAGGTCTTCAAGGTTCATCCGTGTTATAGCAGTGGATCAGAATTTCCTTCTTTTTCAATGCTTATATCCCACTGTACAGATACGCTATTTACTCATTCATTCATCAAAGGTCACTGGGGCTGCTCCTAGCTTTGGGCTACTGTGAATCATGCTACTACACAGACAAAACATTTTGAGTATGAAAAACACCGAATGTTTACAAAGATATAGATCACAGTAACTCTCCTAAGACAGCAGGCATATGGACTGGTATGTCCTGCGCCCAGAACTGCCCTCCTAGAGCAACTCTGACATGTGGACGGCAGGAGACATCAACAAGGATCCTAGAAGCCAGACCTAGAGACAACACAAATGTCCACGGTCAGGAGAGTGGACAAATAAACTGTGGCCTTTTAACGCAATGGAATACTACAGAACCCGGAACATGAATGGCCCAGAGCGACCCTGCGGGAACACGGCTGAATCTCAACAGTGTGATGGGCAAATAAAGTAGGTCGTGAATTAGTACAAGCCGTACAATTCCATTCACATAAAGTTCAAAAACAGGAAACACTACACAACGTATTGTTTAGGGATATTTACACACAAAGTAAAGCTATAAAGAAAAATAAATTTGGGTAGTGGTTGCTTGAGAGAGGAGTGCAGTTTGGGAGTGAGACAGCAGGCTTCGGAAGTTAAGCCAAATGGCAGACGTGGAGGCATTTGTTTTGTGATTCTTTAAACTATACATAAACATCACATATACCTTTGCTATAGTCTGCATTTCAAAATTTTTCAAGAGTTACGGATACCTGGGTGGCTCAGTTGGTGAAGCATCTGCCTTCGGCTCAGGTCATGATCCCAGGGTCCTGGGATCGAGCCCCACGTCAGTCTCCCTGCTCAGCGGGGAGCCTGCTTCTCCCTCTCCCTCTGCCTCAGTGCGCTCTCTCAAATAAATAAATAAATAAATAAATAAATAAATAAATAAATAAATAAAATCTTTAAATAAATTTCTTTTCAAGGGTTAAAAAAGGGAGAAGGTCCAACTTCAAGTAGCTCACAGCCTAGTGGTCAGCACGTCAACTAGTTTTCGAGCCCAGACTCTGCCCTGTCCTCAACCCTCAGGCTATGCTGCTGGTCCTGCAAATACCTCCCTCTATGAGCAAGAAAACAGGACGCACAAAGAGGCAAGTGGATTCAGCTGCAGATCCACCCGAAGATAGGGGACAGCGGGTCCTGGGCACGGGTCTCAGGACAGATGCTCAATTTCTCTAGTCTGAAGTAAAATGAGAAAAAGTAGAATACTGTGTGAACTTCTCATAAAACTAAACCTAGGTATATTTGGTAAGTGCTTTATAAATATTAACCAGTATTATAATTTATGTTTAGGTAATGAACTTCCACATTTTTTGACATTAAAACATTCTTGCTTTTATGAAATGTTGGTGAGAGTAGATGGTGGTTATTTTTCCATTGTCCTGTCTGGGCGAAAATTAAAATTGACATCCCTATTATTGACCCTCCAGTTTTCTGGAATTTGCAAATCTATGAAATCCAAATAACTAACTCACCCTGGACTAAATGATCCCTCTGGGTCCCTTCCAGTTCTGACTAGGCACTAAAAAGACACCAGCCATCAAATCCGTGCCACGGGTCAATAAACCTTACAGCCTCAAGCAAGAGTTTTCCCTGAAGCAGCTCAGTATCACAAACTTCTTGTTCACTTTTGCCCCAAATTCAAAATATGCATCTTACATGGGAGCAAATCTGTCTCATATAAGGTAGAAAGAGGACATTCACTGGGCTCTCTATAATGTATCCTATTTAGACTTCCCATCAATCCTAAGAAATGAGATCACTATCTTCAATCGAACAGATGAAATAAGGCTCAGTCATTCTGCTCAAGGTCTCCTCATCAGTAGGTGATGAACTGGAGCCAGGCGCCAGAGTCCATACTTTTCCACTGGTTTCTTCAAGGGAGAAGCTGACAAAATAAGACCTGGCATTGAGCCAGTTCTAGTTTCTGAGACTAATCTAATACAAACATTAAAACATCAAAAATAGGGGCACCTGGGTGGCTCAGTTGACTAAGGGTCTGCCTTCGGCTCAGGTCATGGGCCAGGGTCCTGGGATCGAGTCCCACGTCGGGCTCTCTGTTCAGTGGGGAGCCTGCTTCTCCCTCTCCCTCTGCCCCTCCCCCCATGCTCTCTAGCTCTCTCTGTCTCTCTCTCTCCTCTCAAATAAATAAAATCATTTAAAAAAACCATCAAAGTGCTCGCTTCGGCAGCACATATACTAAAAAAACCATCAAAAACATATTTCTTCAACATGGTAGCTCCCCCCAAAAGTTAAACACAGAGCTACCATATAAACAGCAATTCTACTCCTAGGTACATACCAAAGAGATTTGAAAACACATGTCCACACAAAAACTTGTCCACAAAGGTTCATAGCAGCATTATTCTTAATAGTCAAAGAGTGGAAACAACACCACTGTCCATCAACTAATGAACGGATAAACAAAATGTGGTCTGTCCAATGAGAGAACATTGCTCAGCCATAAAAGGGAACAAAGTACTGATACTGCTACAACAGGGATGAACCTTGCAAACATGATGCTCAGTGAAAGAAGGGAGTAACAAAAGGCCGCACAGTGTATGATTCCGTTTATATGAAATGCCCACTGCACGCAAATCCTGGAGACAGAAAGTAAGTTAGTGGCTGCCGGGGGCTGCAGGACAGAGTAAGAAGTGACTGCCAATGAGTATGGAGTTTCTTCTTGAAGTGGTAAGAAACGGTCTGGTACAATGATGCCTGCACGACTGTGAATACGCTAACACCAGGGCACTGTACGTTCTAAATGGGCAGATTCTGCGGTATGTGAACGATATCTCAATAAAGCAGTTATTTTTAAAAATATTTCTTGACAACCGTCTGTCCCTCTATACTACTAGTCTGCCACACAATTTAAGAAAAACAAACATAACCTTGCTGGATCTTTAGTATGGCAATATTCCTGGGTCGCCAACATCATGCCTGGAGTCCTGTCCTTTCACGTCAACAAATACTAGCTGGGCTGGACGAGGAAGTGACTGTAACTATTTCTCAAAAACGGACAGTCTAGTTTAAACTCGGGGGAGGGGGGTTGATGGATGGAGGACGTCACAGCCCCCTGCCTTCAGCTCATTTTGAACTAAAGCGAGCCCTGCTTTCAACATTTTAACCCCTCTCTCTATAAAACACGTGAATTCAACAAGCATCCTATCTGAACACCAGAAAAGTGTGGGTTAGAAGGCGTTTGCGGTGGCAAGGTGCAGCGGGGGCGGGTCGCGAGAGGCAGGTGGCCACAGGCAAGCACAGCGCTGCACGCTTCCTTCCCCACGACCCCCGCGGGGTCAGCTGGAGTTGACCACAGAGGCTCTCATCTCAGGACCCGGCGCCTGGGACCGCTGAGCTGGGTCTCAGGCACTCTCAACCCGGAGGACAGGGACAGGAGGGAGACCAGCGTCTCCTGCAGGGAGACCAGCGTGCGCCGGGGGTCCCCCGACCCCACGCGGCCCGGGGGCCAGGACGCGGCAGGCGGAATAGGGGAGGGGGCCGCCGCCGCGCGCCGCAGGGAGCAAGGGCCGAGGCCCAGGGCGGCAGGTGCGGGCACGGCCCCGGGCAGGTGTGCGGCGGGCGCCGGGCAGGCTGGGGCAGGCGCGAAGTGGACCCCGGCCCGGGCAGGTGCGGGCTGACTCGCGCCCTCGCTTGCCGCCACACACAGGCAGCCCTCCCGCAGCCGGCCGACCCCCGGCCCGGAGCCCCCCACCTCGCACTTACACAGCCGGCGGCCCGGGCCCGGAGCGGGAGCCAACGGCCTGGCGGGCGGCGGGGCCGAGCAGCCTCTGCGACCGCTCCCCCTACTCAGAGCTGGCGCTTCCGACCGGCGGCCGCGCCGGCACCCTCCTGCGCATGCTCGGAGCCGCTCCGGGCCCGAGCTCCGCTCCGGGTTTTGGGAGGAACGCAGGGGAAGCCGGGTGGGGGACGAGGGGGGGGGGAGGAGGAGCAGAAAAGCTTCGGCTCCTGCGGCGGTGCACGCCGAGGGCGGGGCCTGCCCTGTCTCCGCGCCACTTTCTAACCACTCAAGGCGCGCAGGTCAAATTTCAGCACCCCGGAGGAGTGGGGGGGGAGGGGGGAGCCTGCAAGACCCCTGCGGAGTCCCCGCCCCCGCGCCCAGCAGGCTCCCTGCCGCCCCGGAGACCAAGCGCCCACAGGCGTGCCACCGCTAATGTTCAGAGCTACCGGTGGGCTGAATAACAGCCCCTTCTGCAGGGTAGGCGTGCCTCCGGGGCGCGCTTTATCCGCGCAGCCGTGGGGGCTGGGCGGGGGCGCGCGCCGGAGGGTCAGAGCCCGATGGGGACCAGAGCCTGAGCTCCATCTCTCGTGGGTGGAGCCACTCCCGGCCTGGAGGGCCCCAGCCGTCCACCCAGAGGGAAGGTGGGGAACAGCTGTTCCCGAGGACAGAAACCACTTTAGGATTTAAATTTCTCTGTGTTGAACCGGAATTTACATACATACCTTAGAGCGTCCATAGCACATTTGGAAAGATGCACAAGACATTGTTAACAGTGTCATCTCCAGAAAGGGCTGAGAGAACAGGATGGCGGAGGAAGACGCTGTTTCCCTTGTGTATCTTTGTGTTCTGTTTACATGTATTTCTTTTTCAAATAAAAAGTGTTTTTAGGGGCGCCTGAGTGGCTCAGTCCTTAAGCGACTGCCTTCGGCTCGGGTCGTGATCCCAGGGTCCTGGGATCGAGCCCCGCATCGGGCTCCCTGCTCAGTGGGAAGCCTGCTTCTCCCTCTCCCGCTCCCCCTGCTTGTGTTCCCTCTCTCGCTGTGTCTCTCTCAAATTAATAAATAAAATCTTAAAAAAAAAAAAAAAAAGTGTTTTTAGAGGCGCCTGACTGGCTTAGTCGGTAGAGCATACAACTCTTGATCTCAGGGTCCTGAGTTCAAGGCCCACCCACGATCATGGACCCTACTTTAAAAACAAACAAAAAAAAAATCAATGTAACGCAAGACAAGAATCGTCCCCTCAGCAAATACAGCAGACAGGAAAAAACTGAGCCATCACGTTTGCTTTAAGCCAGCAAGCATTTATTGACTCTTTGCTATGTGTGCAGTGCTGTTTTAGGACTTATTTTATTATTCATATTTTTTATAAAATAATAATATGCTATCCCTCCTCCCTGCCCAGGGTCAGTGGAAAACCAATTTTTTATTGAATTGTTTTTCAAAGAGTAGGAATGAGTTATAAGCCCAACACATCTTCAGGGCAAAGCAGGTGAAGCAGATTTTCAGCATGCCAGAGAGCCAGGAAGTGTTTTCAAGAGAGTCGCCCAGAGTGCTCGCTTCGGCAGCACATATACTAAAAAAGAGAGTCGCCCAGACACGGAGAGTGCCTCCAACACTCCACAAACGGATGCCCACAGGGGCTGCTCCATGGCATTAAGAATTCAGGTTGACAGTTATAGAAAACAGACATTACGGGAGGCCACCCTTGATGGAGGTCTGTGTGCCAGAAACAGAGCTCCACCACTTAGCTCACACTATCTTCCTAAGATCCATGCAAGGTAGCTATTCTTAGTGCTGAGGCCCAGAAAGGACACACCACTTGGCTGGGGTTGCACAAGTGGCTGCTGTTATTTAAGGATTCAGATCCAGGGCTGTCTGACTCCACGGCTTGTGCTCTTTCCATAGTCCTTCTTTGTTCCTATTCTCTTTATAAATGGATAAGGCAAGCAATTTAGAAATCAATATTGAAAGCTGGCAAAAGGAAACATTGCTATTTTAGTACAGTGTTTCTGTTTACAATGTACTCACTTACAGTAATTTATTTTATTGTTCCAGCAAATCTGTGAGAGAGAAGAGACTATCCTGCATTTTTACCAATGAGAAGACTGAGGCTCAGAGAGGTAGGGGCTTGCATTAAACTGATCCATGGGGGTATCCAGGGCTGTCTTACTCCTGGAGTTATTCACCTTTCATAGCTTTAACATTTCCTGTGCGTCTCATCTTAATGTTCAGAATTCAACGAATATAGCAAAACCTGCCCTCAAGGAGTTTGTAGACACTTCAAGTTGGATTGGAAGGAGCCTCTAAAATAATCAGGTCCAACCTCACACCCAGACAAGATCCCTCTACAAAAGTCCTAATGGGGTGGAAAGTTCGATGATACAGAGCTCTAATAGAAAGTTCTCCAGTTGGGGTGCCTGGCTGCCCCAGTCAGTGGAGCATGTGACTCTTGATCTTGGGGTCGTGAGTTCTAGCCCCACACTGGGTGTAGAGATTACATAAAAATAAAACCTGAAAAAAGAAATTTCTCCAGTAAAATGAGGCAGAATCTGAGGCTTCCTTGAAAAATCAAATCATGGAGTCCCAAAGATGAGAACCAATGCCCAGGAGACTTTGTGGAGTTGAGAATTGTCACTGAAACATGAGTCAAAACTACAAAGCACCTACCCCATCACTCACCTACATAACCTCAACATCTTCATCCATAAAATGAGGGTAAGCACTTCATGAGGCTGTCACCAGGATTAAATAAAATCATGTATGAGAAAACATTTGGAGACACAGTGGGACTGACTGAAGTTCCATTTTAATAATGTCACATGCTAGTTGTATAGCTTTGGGATAGGGTGACCATGTATCTTGATTTGCCTGAAACAATCCCAATTTATGCCTGGTGTCCTGACTAAAAGTGTTCTGGTTGGGTGACATTTGGGGAACTTTGGGCAAAGTCCATCATCCCTCAGGATTTCTGAACCCCCAACAGTATTATGTAGGGTTTCTGACTCCTTTCCATGTCATAGGGCTCTCTTCTACCCTGCAGTCTACACAAATACTTTGCCATGTCTCACTTGGGCTTTCTAGTGCCCAAGCTAAACGGGAAGGGATTCATTTACTTAACCACATATATTTAATACTGCTAAACACCAACCAATTGAGTGGGTCTTTCACATCTATTCCCTCAAAATAATACAATCATGGTAGCTACTATTTACCTGGCAGGTAATGTGCAATGTGTTGTCAGAAATTTCTCATTTAATCCTCACAAGGACCTTATAAGGTAGGTTGTTCTAATTTAAGGGGACTAAGCAGTAACATTCCTTTTTTCCCCTTCCTGAGTGTGGAACAACGCAGAGAATCAGACAATGGGTATTTACAAGTCAGTTTTATCACCAGTATGTTGGTTGAACAGGGTGCTTTGGATCTGGAGCCAAAATTTTGGTTTGGGTTTACGAAATCCTTCCCCTTAGATTTATTCAGCCTCGATTCAGCTAAGAATTATCTTAGCCAGCGCTGGACACCAGAGGTCTCCCTGAAGGGCCCAAAGTCGCACGAGCTAACGAGGGGAAAGCCGGGGTTTCACACCAAGATAAGCACCAAAGCTCATTTAAACCCTTTTAAAAGCTCATCACAACCCCTCCGCAAAGACCTGTGAACGTCAAGTGATTGAAGTGGCTCAGTCATTGCGCACTTGGCCGGGATCCCAGCTCAGGCCTTTCCGTGGGCAACTGCTGCTTTCGGGGGAAGGAGCTCTCAGATAAGGTCCCTGCAGGAGGATGGGGTGGCTGTCACCTGCCTTTGCACGAGTGCAGAAGGGATGCGGTGAGGTTGCACAGGAAGGAGGGAAACAGCGCGGAGTGCCAGCCAGATCCTGGACTTGCGTCTGAATCCCCAGCGCCCAGCACCAGCTCTGACACAACGTACTCTCAGGGAAAGCTGAGTGAATCAATCCATTCTGTGAATGAACGAATGAATGAAACTGCAGAGCCCGCCAGAGGTCGACAGCGGCTCCCCCAGCGGGGCTTCTAACGGACCAATCAACGCCTTCGTCCGCGCGCCACGCCCCCCCAGCCACGCCCTCAACCCGCCCCTCCGCTATCCCACCGGCTGCGCGGAAATCCCGGAGCAGTGGATTCCCCGAGCCTGCGTCGGTGGGAGTGCGCATGCTCTAGATCTGCCAGCGGCTAGGCGTCCTTTAACCGGGGCACCCAGGGGGCAGATTTGAAAGCGACTGGTCGGGGGACGGAAGCCATCCACCTGCGTCCCCAACAACTCCTCCCGCAGAATCAGAGTCCTGTTGGCTACTCCCAGCCCCACTGCGACAGCCCAGCTACCCAAGGAGAGACGCTCCCAATCGGAACCTCCCCACAGGCGGGAGGGCCAGAGGCGAGCAGCCGGAAGTGACGCACGGGCCCGAGCGCGAGGACCGCGGTTCCGCGCTCGTCGCCCTGGAAACCGAGCCCCTCGCCTGCGTCCCGAGTGCGTCAGCGGCTCGGAGGTCCCCGCGCGGGGCCGGCGAGCTGCGGGTGGGAAGGGCCCCGAGGCCTTCCCTGTGTGCACGCGGTTATTCCGCTCGGGAGTACGCGTGGGACGCCGGCTGTGTCCCCCATGGAGACTCCGATGCCGGGGAGCGCTGGCACCTGCGCCGGTCCGCCCTGCAGCCCGGGCGACCCTCCGAAAGCCTGCCCCCACCACCCGGCTGCTGGGTGCTGGAGCCCCAGCTCCCTCCTCGGAGCAGAGCCGCGGCTCTTCCCTCGTTGGCCCCTAAGCCGAGCCCTTCCGCGCTTGCTGGAGCTCTCCGTGCGCTTCCCTGCGCGCAGGGGCCCCCAGCCCGCGCAGCCCTGCTCCTGACCCTCGGCTCACGCGCCCTTTCCCAGGCCGCGCTGGGCGGGGGGCCGATCGGGGTTTCTCCTCTGGCCGCCGTGCTACGCTCCCGCACTCTTCCTTTTAAAAGTTTGCACACAGTGACTTCATTTTCAAGGGACCAGTTCTTCGTCCTCAAAGAGCTTGTCTGGGAGAACACTTGTCTGGGTTAACTTTCTTATGTGTTCAAAGTCACGGAAAACTGGCACGAAATGTAAAAATAACTCCCGTAGTATTCACCAACGATTTACGTTTTTGCCAAATTTGTTTTATCATTCTCTAGATGGATAGATAGAGGTCTATAAGTACATCCCAGTTGTGTGCTTTGTAGCTATTTTCCCCTGTCCAGGACCACACGTGGCAATCACTTGTTCTTTTTTTAGTATTCTTTTATCTGGAACGGTTTCTCAGCCTTTCTTTCATGACTCTAATATGTTGGAAGAATACAAGCCAGCTATTTTCTAGAATGTTCCTCAATTTGAGATCCTCTAATGCTTTCTCATGATTAAATTCAGGTTACGTATTTTTTGCAGAATGCCATAGAAATGATGTAAGCTAAGCCCTCTGCGTGTGTTATGTCAGTGGGCACATACTGTTGGTTTGTCCCATTGGGATAATTTTGATCACTTGGCTAAGGTGGAGTCTGCTGTCTCTCCACTGTAAATCGATGACTTCTCCTGTTGTGATTAGTAAGTAATTGGTGAAAAGATACTTTGAAATTACATAATGATCCTTTTTCCACCAAACTTTCGCCAATGAATTTAACACCCACAGGAATCTCAAGAATGATTATCACACAGCTTGGTAATGACTGCAATTTACTACATTTCAAACAATGCAAATGCGCTGTGACATTTTCTCAAATGACGGATTCATCTAGCAGATAATAGGTGATCAGTATTATTTACTCTGTTAGGCTTCTTTCTTTTACAGATTAATAAAGAGATTTTCTGTTTCATGGAGTATAGTTAGAAACACTGTTAATTTGACATTGAGATTATTCATCTTTGTGCTAGCATCTACATCAGTGGCTGTCATATATTAGCAATAAGTTTTGGAGTTAACAAAGAAAAACATCTCCAAACACGCGCACACACACCCCCCCACACACACAGAAACTACATACATGTAAGACTGAAAAGTTATAAATGTGAGCAGCTAATACTTATTGTTCTCACCAACGCATGGTTGTCACTTGTAAGACCAGAGAGATTTAAAGATCAGTTACAATATATCCAACTTAAGAAAATCAGATTTTACATTTTTAAAAACATTTTTTAAACTGCGCCCCCAGGACCCAGCTGAGGACCCTCAATGGCTGCCCCGCCCCCTCTCAGATTTTACATTTCAAAATAAAGTTTAAGGAAAAAAAATTTTTATGATATTTTCTTTTTTTTTAAAGACTTTATTTATTTATTTGACGGAGAGAGACAGCGAGAGCTGAACACAAGCAGGGGGAGTGGGAGAGGGAGAAGCAGGCTTCCCGCTGAGCAGGGAACTCCATGTGGGGCTGGATCCCAGGACCCTGGGACCATGACCTGAGCCTAAGGCAGACGCTTAACGACTGAGCCACCCAGGCGCCCCAAGAAAAAGAATTTTTTTAAGATTTATTTATTTGAGAGAGAGAGAGAGAGAGGGCGCGCACCCGTAAATGAGGGGAGGGACAAGAGGGAGAGGAGGAGAAAGAATCCCAAGCGGACTCCACCACTGAGCTCAGAGTCCAATGCGGAGCTTGATCCCACAACTCCGAGATCACCACCAGAAGCAAAACCAAGAGTCCCATGCCCAACCAACTGAGCCGCCCAGGTGCCCCAAGGGAAAAAAAATTTTTTAAAGAAAAATCCTGAGAAGGGGGAACATGAGTAGCTGAAATTCCATGTATGACCACCAGATGGCGGAACAAGCTAAGTAGCTCCTCAAAAAAACACAAAACCAAAACCAAACATCCTTGTCTGGCCTGAGTTAGAATCTAATTGCCTTAAATTGCCTCCAAAACCTTGGATTTTGTCAGTTTGTCAGAGGAGCCTAGGTCAGTCAGTTCTGGGCAAATTCAAAATAGACTGAAGCTAGGGAAGAATTCATGAGAGATTTAGCTGAATTGGCATTGGCTTAATTCTTAAACTAGATGGTTTGAGAATTCATATTATATTACATTACATTACATATTTTGTATTTTTTGTGTTACATATAAAATAAAATATAATAATCTACTTGGAAATATATGTTGTGTATTACATATCAAGTTATTATAATTCAAGATATAGTATTCTTTATGCCTTAAATATTACAGCATTAAGGCTAATTTTTTTTAAAGATTTTTATTTATTTATTTGACAGAGAGAGACACAGCAAGAGAGGGAACACAAGCAGGGGGAGTGGGAGAGGGAGAAGCAGGCTTCCCGAGGAGCAGGGAGCCCGATGCGGGGCTCCATCCCAGGACCCTGGGATCATGACCTGAGCCGAAGGCAGACGCTTAACGACTGAGCCACCCAGGCGCCCCTAAAGATTTATTTGAGAGAGAGAGAGAGCAGGGAGCGGGGAGGGGCAGAGGGAGAGGGAGAGAGAGAATCCCAAGCAGACTCCCCACTGAGCATGGAGCCCAAGGTGGGCTTTATCCCACGACCCTGAGATCACGACCCTGAGCCGAAATCAAGAGTCGGACACCAACCGACTGCGCCACCCGGGTGCCCCAAGCATGAAGGCTAATTTTTAAAAGAAAGACTGAGGCTATGTCTCTGCTCTCTGACAACTTGATACAGGATTTTTCTGAATTACTCAAATAACATCGATCGAATTATTCAAAACACACTGATCAAGTGGAAGGGTATTTTTAACCTCAATTATCCATACCTTTGCCATTTCTTTACTTCTTTCTCTGAAGCAGAGAAAGAGGATTCAGATCACTTGCAGAAACTGTAGAATGGTGGTTACCAGGGGCTTGGGGTTGGCGAAATTGCAGAGATGTTGGTCAAAGGGTACAAACATACAATTAGAAGATGAATAAGTTGATTATAGTCAACAATACTGTATTATATACTTCAAAGTTGCTGAGAAACTAGATCATAAATGTTCCCACCAAAGAAAAAAGAAATGATAATTATGGGATGGGATGTGTTAGCAATCCTATTGCAATATGTAGGTTTATCAGTTAACAAGTTGTACACCTTAAACTTACGTGCAATGTTATATGTCAATTATATCTCAATTTAAAAAAAAAAAGAGGAGGGGCACCTGGCTGGCTCAGTCAGTAGAGCATGTGACTCTTGATCTCAGGGCCCTGAGTTTGAGCCCCACGTTGGGAAGGGGGTTACTTTAAAAAAATTTAAAAGAGGATTCGGATCAAACTGAATCAAGGCTAATGGGACAAATCTAAATCATGCACCACCTGACGGAATGCAGTGAAGAGAACACAGCATCACTTCTGTGATATCCCTGCCAAAGATGTGTGACCTGGATTTAATCATGAAGAAACAACAGATAAGCCAAAATTAGGGACATTCCACAAAATAGCTGGCCTGTGATCTTCGAAAGCAAGTGTCAGGGTCTTGCAAGTCAAGGACAGACTGAGGAACCATTCCAGATTAGAGAAGAATGGACAGGACAAATAAAGTCACACATGATCCTGGACTAGATCATTTTGCTTAAAAAAAAAAAAAGGAAAGAAACAAAAAAACAGAAAAGAACAAGAAAAGGAACAGCTAGTGACTTGCCGGGAGTCAGTCTGAGGATCAGATACTAACATTATCAGTGCTAATGTCCCGATGTAGATGGTTGAGTTGTGGTCAAGCAGGAGAACGTCCTGGTTTGTAGAAAACACACACTAACCTCTTTAGGGGTATCGGGACAACAGGTCAGCCACTTACATGAAAATGGTTCAGGAATAAGTTATCTGTACTGTACTTGAGACTTAAGTTTGAAGTCATTGAAAAATCATTAAAAAGAGAATTCCAAAGAAAGTCCAAGCACTTAAAAATACACCAGTGATTTCCTGGCCTGACTCAGAGTTACCGAATGAGAACGGCAAAGGTGTGGCCTTAAAATGCGTATTTTTAAAAGCATAGTCAGGTTTGGAGAGCAGCTAGTTCCATGGCCTGAGAGAGGGAAGAACAGCCTGTACGTGCAGACCAATTTCCTTCCATCATCTTTTCATCAAGATCATCGCTGGGGCAGCTTAAGAAATCTGTTCGGTACAAGTTGCCTGGTTCAGTTAAGCCTCCTGAGGCTCCCAGAGGGGAGGACTTCCGGGATCCCAGCCTCGTCCAGGGCCACGCTCTCGGTGTCCCCTTTTCTTTGACCATCAAGACACAGCCTCAGGTTATAGAAGCTGCGGCTTGTGGTGGGGGGCCTGGGGGGGTCTCCTTCCCTCCTTTACAATCCCCAGGGAACACTGCTGGAGCTCTACTTTGCTCAGCACAAGGATTGCTGCTGCCCCTTTTCTTTTCTGCCCGGACCCAAATGCTGTCCCAGCTTCTCCTGGTGAGTCCTTATGTACCCATACAACCCCTAAAAGTCACTTCAGGGAGCCCCAGGAGCGCCACCTTCAAGAGGACCTTACAAGGGCTTCAAAAATGGCTCCCCATGGTTGCGTGCAACTCTGAACATACTAAAAACCAACGAACGGTACTCTTCAGATGGGTGCATTGGGTGCCTTGACTTAGATCTCAATAAAGTTGTTCTAAGAAAATTTCTCCCTGTCTGTAACAGTCCAGCCTCACCCCATGGTTCAGTTTTCTGGATGTCATTCTTCCCACACTCCTGACTCCCTAAGCAAAGAAAGTGACTCTGTCCTCAGGGTTCCCTCCACCCTGCTGTGTCTCTCTGCTGTAAGACTCCCCACCCACCCCCACCCTGTGCCGTGACTGACAAGTCTCTGACCCATGCGTGGGTCTACGAGCTTCGTCTCTAGCACAGGGACCAGGACCGGTAAGAGCTTCGGTGGAAGGTTGTTACACAAGTAAAACACAATGATGTTGGAATATGGGCCGTAGCCCAGGGAGAGCAGGCTTGAATCAAAAACCCTGGGCCAGCAAGGATAACATAGAGACCCCCAGAGGCCTCATGCGATAAAGTAGCATGCTACGGAGAAGGCAGTCATTCACATAAAGCTCACCCACCTTATCATGTGGAACTAATAATAGCTACCACTTACGGAGTACTTAAAACATGACAGACACTGTACTTAGAACTCTATGCATTGTCTCGTTGTTTTAAGGGCCTCCATTTCCCCATTGAAAATCCCAATGTCCGCATGCACGCTTTCATTAAATTGATTTCCCTGAGACTACCTCTGTGGTGGGAGAACAGAATCTCACCCTCACCCGAGGGAGAGTCTGCAAGAGCCGAGAGAGAAACTGTAGATAATGCCAAAAGTGGGGACGACCCTGCTTCACGGCAAAGCCCCAGGCCTTACCTCCCCGTCTATCTAACAATTATGCAAAAGTGTAATTTTCAAAAAGTGAAAAGCAAATATAGGGAGCATAACGGCATTCAGATGGACCGTCCCACTGTCCGCAACTAGAAAACTGGGAGGAAAAAAGAACCTGCGTTCAGACATCGGGCCACAGGCAGTGCGGGCCGAAGCGGAAGGAGGCGCTCTGCGGGATCACCCACCTCCTGCCTGGAGTGCCCAGAGGGGGTCACCCAAAGACTGCAGCTTCACTACCGTTGAGGAGACAGAGACTGGAAAGGTGAGAGCTGGGGAGAGCTACCCCCAAGTTGCCTGTGAGTTCCCGGGCCCAGCCCCCGCGTGCCTATGTCAGGGAAGAACGCAAACCCCTTCTCTCCCCTTACCAGGTCCTGGCCGGGGGTGCTGTACATCAGACCGGCAAAAGATTAACCAGAGAAACGTTTTGAAGATTCTTTTTTTTTTTTTTATCAGAGAGATATCGTACACAAGCAGGGGGAGCGGCAGACAGAGGGAGAAGCAGACTCCCTGCTGAGCAAGGAGCCCAACACGGGACTCGATCCCAGGACCCTGGGCAGACGCTTCACTGGCTGAGCCACCCAGACGCCCCAACAAGAGAAATGTTTTGAGCAGGAATATAACGTGGTACCAAGGCTCCGGTGTAAGATTTGGCAATTTCCATGCCACACACATGCATTTGCTGTACGATCCAGTCATTCCCCTCTTAGGAAGAAGAGTGAAGACTTCTGTCTGTGAAGGTGACAGCGGCTTCATTCCTAATTGTCACAAACGGGAAATAACAGGAAAATGGGACACGACAAAGTGCTAGGAAGGGACAAACCACTGATCTGTGCTGCAGTGTTGGGGACCCTCCTCGGGGTGCCGGCGAGAGCAAGTCTGACATAGAAGAGTAGATGACTTCATGCATATGAGACTCCGGAAAAGACGAATCTCATCTACCGTGACGGAAGGATCATGTGTTGCCTGGGGCCCAGATTGGAGTTGGCGGGAAAGGGGCCCAGGGACGTGCTGGGTTGATGGAAACGTCTGTCCTTTGATTGTGCTGGTGGCTACGCTGGTGTGTACATTCAGTTCACCTCTCCTTGAATTCTACCCTTAAAATGGGTACATTTTGTTACATGTAATAAGGGATTCAATAAAGTTGGTATTCAATAAAATATACAAAATGAAGCTGTATCAAACTTAGCTGCTAGGTGAAGGAAACAGCAGGCTAATAAAGCTGTTTCAAAAAAAGGATATGAGAAGGAGAAGCAAATATATGCCCCCTGGAAGAATTAATACAGAAACAAGACTGCAAAATGAATACGAAACAAAGTTGTAAGGTTTGGATTGTAATCTTCCTACTTGCATCTCTAGGAGACAACGTTCGTTTGCCAAGAATCCTGCATCTCAGATTTCTAGAATTGAACACCTGCCCTTAGAACTTGATTAAAGCCCCAAATTCCACCACGTGACTAACCCTACTCACGCTCAGCAGGTCTCTGAACAAGCAAATGGTAAACTCTCTGCCTCATTTCTAAATGTTGGGTAATTCTTCCTTACAATTAGAACTTTGGAGATGTGTAAAACGCATGCTGGGGAGAAACAATTTTCTACAAAGCCTTTCATTTGTTTTTACTGTTCTCAGCAGGGAGAAAGGGTTTGAGTTATTTTTACTCTCTCCCCCTCCCCACCAGCTCAGACTGTAACTCATTTGCATATTTTGCATGATTTCAACAAAGAAGAGGTCAAGTTTCTTTTTGCAAAAAAAGTTTCACTTTGCTTCTGATAGCTCAGTGTTACATGTAGACATAGGTTACTTTATAAAAATTTTCATAGCCATTCTTAGGACTCAGTAGACAATTATTTTCATGAACATTTCCAAAAATATTATTAGACACAATAAATTAATATTAATTGTTTTTACTTGGCAAAGATGAGCTGGAACTAACAGTATTTCAATTTTCCCAGCTTCTTCTGAGTATGCTGGGTTAAATGGGATGCCTCTTAGTCAAAGAGTAACAAGTATATTTAAGAGTCACATGCTAATTCTTGGTAGTACTACCCTGAAATTTTGAACTCTTGGTGTTCTGCCCAGAAATTAAGTGCATGAATGATTTTGATGACCGGGTAACAAATCATTTTGCAAACTGATTACTTTAAGTTATTTTCTTTCAACGAAACTGAAGGAAGTCCTGCTGAGTTGTTAGTTGATAAATCACTACAAATGATTTTTTACATCACCATTTGATTTTTGTTTTAAGTGTCCAGAGAATTGAGAGGCACTGACCATCTATTACTGTTTCTCAACATTTACACGCAAAAACTGAAACAAAGGATAGGACTGGTGCTCAATCTCTCTCATTCAAGCAAAAAATATATGGGGCACCTGGCTGGCTCAGTCAGTGGAGCATGCGACTCTTGATCTTGGGGTTGTGAGTTCAAGTCCCATGTTGGGCGTAGAGCTTACTTTAAGAAAAGTATTTACAGATTCATAAAATAACTAACACATTTATTTTATTATGAGATTTATTTCCAAAAAAATTTTTATGTCAATTTAATGTTTCTCAAAATTTATAGTATATTTGTGATGTTTTGGTCAATTATGTGCCAATAATAACTTTAATGATAAATCAACAAAGAAGAAAAACATTCTAATTCTAAGAATTTATGGGCTTCAGAAGTTTCTTTTTTTTTTTTAATTTCAATTTGTGTAGATATTTTAATCAAAAGGAAATATGTCAGATGATCAGTAAAAAAATAAAATAAAATCTGGTGCAGGAAGTGGAACGGGAATATGACCTTTTTTTTTTTTAGATTTATGTATTTATTTTACAGAGAGAGAGCACAAGCAGGAGGGACAGAGGGAGAGGGAGAGAGAATCTGAAGCAGACTCCACACTGCATGGAGATCCCGACGCAAGGCTCAATCTCATGACCTTGAGATCATGACCTGAGCCAAAACCAAGAGTCAGATGCTTAACCAGCTGCACCCCCCCAGGTGCCTTGGGGAATATGACTTTAAGGTTCAAGGAAAGTTTGTACATGTATGTTTCTAATGGGTTATGGTAGCATGGTATTTACATTCCCCCTTGGATACAGTTTAAAAGTAACACTTTTACATTAAAATTGCAGTATTTATAAATGCTAGGATTTACATCTTTTGCAACTACTTAAGTTGAAAATATTTAGCTATCTATATAAAGCCCACTAAGGAACACATGCCATTTTTGAGAATTCTTCAAAAAGTCTTCAGGTCATTGGTGACATATAGACAACTTCTCGGGAAATGGAATTCCAGTCAGGACGGGGGTAAATTCAAGCTTTGACATGTCCCTTCTGTTCCAAATCAGAACAATGGTGGAGAAAACATAAAAGAAAGAAACTAAAAATATATATAATAATATGCAAAAAATAAGATAAATGATCCCCTTGACTGGAAACAGAAGACACAGAACTGAAGCTGGAAGGAGAGTGAGGTCCTGAACTTGGCAGAGGAGGATGGGGGTCAAATCCAGGCAGGAACGGGCCCTGGAGATGCACCATGTTAGGCATGAAAAGACACGCAACCAGGGGATAGGGTCCAGACTCACATTGTGTCCCCCACTTGCAAACAGGGGCCAGGAAAAGGTGTCCTAACAAACTCATAGACCGTGTGTAGCGCAAAACCTCCCAACAACCTTCCAAATAGGCATGATCACCCCTGTGGGAGGCAACACGATGCCCCCACAGACGTCAACATGCTGACCCCGGAACCTGGGCAGATGTGACCTTGCCTGGCAAAAGTGGTCTGCAGGTGTGATTGAATTAAGGGTCTGGTGAGGAGACACTACCCTGGATGATCCAGGTGGGCCCAGTGTGGTCTCAAAGGTCCTCCTGAAAGGAGTCAGGAGCGTTGCAGTCAGAGATGTGGCATCAAAAGCTGATGGCCCAGGGCGCCTGGGTGGCTCAGTTGGTTAAGCGACTGCCTTCGGCTCAGGTCATGATCCTGGAGTCCCTGGATCGAGTCCCGCATCGGGCTCCCTGCTCGGCAGGGAGTCTGCTTCTCCCTCTGACCCTCCCCCCTCTCATGTGCTTGCTCTCTCTCATTCTCTCTCTCTCAAATAAATAAATAAAAATTCTTTAAAAAAAAAAAAAAAAAGATTGTTTAAAAAAAAAAAAAAAAAAAAAAAGCTGATGGCCCAGAAGGAGATTTGGGGGGGCTCTACCACCAGCTGTGAGGATGAGGAGGGGGCCGCAAGCCAAGGAAAGCAGGCATCCTTAGAAGCTGGAAAAAGCAGAGAATGGATTTTCCTTTAGACCCTCCAGAAGGAACATAGCCCCATGGACGCTTTGATTTCAGGACTGCTGTCTTCCAGAACTTTAAGAGAATACATTTGCATTGTTTAAGCAATTGAGGTTGGGGTGATTTGTTACTGCAGCAACAGGAAAAGAATACAGCTCCCATTTGACAGATGGGATAACCGAGGCTCGCCAGAGGTCTCCCAGTTAGTGAGAGGAGAGCCGGCACCTATGCGCTCGCTGGCTGGGTTCAAAGTCCACGCGCTCTCCCCGACTGGGCCTGGCACGTGCCTATATCTCAGGGCTAGCGGGGCCTCCGACAGGGGATCGTCAGGGCCACCCTGGGCCAAGCCCAGCCCTGCTCAGAGACAGGTGTCCCTCTGAAGGCACAGCCCTCCAGAGGAGACATTCTGCCCTTGAGCAGCCGTGATCACCGCCAGAAGCCTGTGCTGCGGCGTTACGGCCCGCCGGCCGGGCCGCAGTGCCTGGGACCAGACGCCGTGCAACAATTCTCCCGGCTGGAGAGTCTAACTCATGCCTAGCTCCCAGCCCCTCCACTGCCAGGCTGATGCAGTTTAAAAAAAATGCCAGCTTTTTGCAGAACTTCTGTTCAATTATCGGATGCTGGGGGCCAGCCCCTGAGAGCTCTTCTAAGTACTTCTCCTTCCAATTGAGGTGGGTGATGTCAGCTCTGGGAACAGCGTGTGCTGGAAATAAATTTCCTTTTAGAGGGACATGTCTGAGCCAGAGCAGTCAGGAAAAAGTGGGTCGGCGTTTGTTTTTTTTTTTTTTTTTTTTTTTTTTTTTAAGCAAGTACACTCATAACCAGAGCTTTATTTGGGCACAAAGCCAAATACACTTGGCCTTTTCAAGTCTCCACCGTCCTACCCATGTTCCGGCCAGAGACGGTGGAAAATGGTCTTAGGCTGATTCAGGAGAGCAGGGCGGGCGGTCTGGCCCCCCTGCAGCAGCTCAAGGTGGAGACGGGCACCGAGCCCTCACTCCCCAGGCGTGTGTTCATTCTCTATCACTGCTGTAATGAACTGCCATGAAGTTGGAGGCGTAAAGCCCCACGAACTTATCATCATACAGTTGTGTAAGGCGGAAGTCCAGTAGGTGGGGGGAGCATGGTCCACAGAATTCAGTTCCCGGCAGCGAGACCCTGTTTCCTTGCTGGCAGCTCGCTGGGGCCCAGGTCCGCTCCAGAGGCTCCTGCCCCAACCCCAAAGCCAGAAATCCGCATGCAGGCCCTCCCACAGCACCAGTCTCTCCTGCCATCCCTGCTGTCGAACCTCTCCCACTCTTGCCTGCCTCTTCCTCTGTAAGGGCTCCTGTGCCTACTCTGGGCCCACCTGGATAATCGGGATAACCTCCCCAACTCAAGGTGGGAGCTTTAGCACTCGGCAAACTCCCCTTTGCCCTGCGAGGAGCATATTCACAGCTGCTGGGATGGGGGCCCTGAGATCTTGGGGAGCACTGTCCAGCCCACCACGGGCAGGAAGCACGCCAACTCCAGCTCCCAGGAGGAGAACAGGCTCAGTGACAGGACAGAGCTGGCATTCAGGGAATGCCTGATGGGCTGTACGTATTTCCTCCTGATCCTCACACCGGCTTGTGCGGACAGGTCATCCTCCACTTAGTGCTCCGGGAGACTGTAGCTCAGAGGACGGGAGCGATGTGTCCACTGACAAAGTCCTAGTAAGAGGCAGAACCCAGGTCTGTCAGATTTCAAAGACCAGAGAGGCCAGTGTGAGCCTACAGTTAGTAAACGGTGTTGTTGGGACAGTGCACACTCACCCCAGAGCCTGCGATGGGGCTGGTGCGGACGGTTAGCATCTCCTCACCACTGTCGGAGGGCCACTTCCACCCTCCATTCCATCCCTTTGTTCTGGAACACTCCCTCCCCCTGGCCTGAGCACTGCTCTCATGGGACCTGGCTCACTTGCCCAGTGCACCTGTCATGGTGGGTGCAGCTCCGCCTCCTCCACCAGCCTGGGAGCGCCCCCCCAACCCGCTCTGTAACCCCAGCACAGGCCTGAAATGTGAGAGGCTCTGAGGCGAAAACCACGTTAGCAACTGACCTTATCCTCCGCCCCACGTCCTGCTCATACACACCTGGCCTTGCTGCTGTGGGCGGCGGGGGCGGGGGGCGCAGTGTCTTGAGCTAGAGCCGGGGGGCAGGGCCCGCAGTGGCCGCCAGCTTCCCACACTGGGGCTTCCCGCACGGGCCACCACCACTCAGCTGTGGGACGTTGTCCCTCTTTGGCTCCCAGTTTCCTGGTCTACACAAGGGGGCTAACACAGCACCTTGTAGATCCGTCAGTAGGGTTGTTGGCGCTCAGTGGTGCCCACGTAAAGGTTAGCTGTTGCCATAGTATTAGGATTCTTTTAAACATTTTTCTAAAGATTTACTTATTTATTTAGGAGAGAGAGAGAGACAGCGTGAGTGGGGAGGAGGGGCAGAGGGAGAGAGAGAATCTCAAGCAGAATCCCCACTGAGCCCGGACCCCGATGCAGGGCTCGATCCCACGACCCTGAGATCATGACCTGAGCCAAAATTGAGAGTCAGCCGCTTAACTGACTGCGCCACCCAGGTGCCCCAGTGCTAGTATTCTTTTTAAAGAGTTCAGAGTTAGCAAGAAGTGTGTCTGAATCCCACTTGTCTACTTGGCGGCTGTGTGACCTTGGGCACGAGCCTCCAGCTTCATCTGTAAAATGCAGACCTGGTGCTTCCTTCAGGGCAGCTGTGGAGGCGAAAGGCCTCAGAGCCTGCAGAGAGCCCAACAGGGGTTGCACATAGTAGGTATGCTCACTACTACTGCTGCCCGAATCCCCCACACACCGACAGAGGCAGAATCTACTTCATCATGCGCACTCTGACAAAGCCACCCTCACCTCCTTCATCCACTCAGTAAGCAACTCCTAGGGACTTGCCACATGCCAGGGCCCACGTGGGGTCTGCAGTCAGGCCCAGGGCTTACCCCCAGAAAGTGGGTAGAGGCACTTGGTCAACTGTGTCCAGTGCCCCTCATGACTCCAAGATGGTTGCAGCAGCTCCAGGCATCACACCATCATCTATCAAACCAAGAAAAAGGGGTTGTTTAGTCTCACACTTCTTTTTTTTAATTAAGGTATAATTCACATAATAAAATGTACCATTTTAAAGAATACAATTGAGGGGTGCCTGGGCTCAGTCGTTAAGCGTCTGCCTTCGGTTCAGGTCATGATCCCAGGGTCCTGGGATCGATCCCTGTGTCAGGCTCCCTGCTCGGCGGGAAGCCTGCTTCTCCCTCTCCCACTCCCCCTGCTTGTGTTCCCTCTCTTGCTGTGTCTCTCTCTGTCAAATAAATAAATAAAATCTTTAAAAAAAAAAAAGAATACAATTGAGTACTGTTTGGTATATAACCATTTCTAAGTGTACAGCTCAGTGGTATTAAGCACATTCACACTGCTGGGCCACTGTCACCACCATCCATCCCCAGAACTCTCTTCATCTTGCAAACTGAAACTCTGTACTCATGAAACACTAACTCTCCAAAACCTCCTTCCCCTTAGTCCCTGGCAAACACCATTCTACTTTCTGTCTTTATGATTTTGATGACTCTGAGTCCCACTTGCACTTTTAAAGCCCCTGGTGATGACACTAGGCACATCGGATAATATTGGATAATCTCCCTATGTTAACGTCAGTTGATTAGCTACCTAATTTAATCTGCAACCTTAATTCCCCTTTGCCACACATCCTAACGTACTCACAGGTTTCTAGGGTTGGGTCAGGAACATCTCTGGGGACCATAATTCAGCCTACCACATGGTGTGAGGGAGAACGAGCGGGGCTGCCGTGTGGACACCCACCTCCGGATATCTGGGTAATTGTTCGTACTCCTGGAGCAGGGCGGCTGGTCCAAGTGAATTTGTGCTCTTATTTTTTCACTCCTGAAATAAATCTGCCTTAGTCGATATCTTCAATATAGATTCAGGAGAGAACACTCAAAAAAGTATATTTCCACGGAAAGTTCATAGCAAAGCCAGAACTCTGTGTTCTCCTGTCTGGATGACGAGGGATTTCTCATTAAAAGGCACGTAGTTGATTTCATAAGAGGGGAGAAGGTGGTTTCTGAGAGCAGCCCTGGGTGGATCGATTTAATGCACTCAGAGAAGAATGTTCTGTGGCCTTGTGGCCGTGGCATTTTCCCCCGACTGTTGATTGAAAGACGTTTTTTCATCAACTTTAAAGCCTTATTTCTCTGATCTCTATTTGGATCCCTTGAAATAAACTGTGGACGAGCCTTAAATCCCTTCCCCAGGGGCACTAAATCTTGACTACGTGAGCTGCTCTCATTCTATGAACATTTGCTGAGCACCTACTATGTGTCAGGCCCCATGCCAGCCTCACGAACAAGCAAAGGTCACTGCTTTCCAGAACACGAGGCTGGCCTTGTACTTGCAGAAGGCACAACGATGAAGTGGGACAAAGTGCCATCATAAGCTGCTGGGTTTTCGGAGTACTTTTCCCTCCCTTGGGCACAGGCATGGTTTAAGCCATGCTTATCTCCCTTCAGACTGAGAATGTCCAGTGTGCACCTCTGGAAGGGATTACAAGTGTTGTCTT
Organism: Phoca vitulina; assembly: GCF_004348235.1. Taxonomy (NCBI): domain Eukaryota; kingdom Metazoa; phylum Chordata; class Mammalia; order Carnivora; family Phocidae; genus Phoca; species Phoca vitulina. The sequence goes on from NW_022589721.1 coordinate 32,142,951, forward strand.
ACAAACACGACATGAGCCTGGACGGCTAAGGGACCTCCTGACATGGGATAACTAAGAAGTCAATACATCGACGAGTGAGGGTTGACATTTTAGCCATATATTTTTTTAAGTTTTATTTATTTATTTTAGGGAGAGATAGAGTGCATGCACATGAGCGGGGAGAGGCAGAGGGAGAGGGAGAGAGAATCTCAAGCAGACTCTGTGCTGAGCACAGAGCCTGATGCAGGGCTTGATCTCATGATACCGAAATCACGACCTGAGCCCAAACCAAGAGTCCAGTGCTCAATGGACTGTGCCCCCCAGGCGCCTCGCCATATTTTTTTTTGATATATCGCAAGAAAAATAAGGGAAAGAAGAAAAATATTCCATAATTGCACTATTATAATACACAGCTACTAATTAAATGTATTTCCTTCCACTAGTCTGTAAACAAGGAGCAATCATTAAAAGGAGCAAGAGAAATGCTTTAATATTAAGCAAAAATGCAGGATGCCAAATTGGACAAAGAACAAGAATGAACATACAAACTGAATCTGCCCATGGTAAACGCCTGGGAGGGAACTACCAAATGTGAACTCTAGAGTAGTGGAGGGATGTGGGAAATCTTTATTTCCAAAGCTTCCAGTAATGGCAGTGGGCCCGTGGCTGCAGCTTGGGGAAGAGGAGGGGCTCGGCCATGCAGGGTACCAGCGCCCAAGTCGAACAGAACAAGGTTTGTAAGGGTATGGAACAAAGGCGCAGAAAGAGCCAAGAGGACTCAACCACATAAGAACTGCAGGAGGAAGAAGCCAGTCTCTGGAGTTGGCTGGCCCAGAATCTGAATCTTATCTCTGCTTCTTCTTTTTTCTCTCTCTCTCTTTCTTTTTTTTTTTTTAAGATTTTATTTATTTATATAAGACAGAGAGAGAGAGAAAGAGCACAAGCAGGGAGGAGGGGCAGCGGGAGAGGGAGAAGCAGACTCTCTGCTGAGCAGGGAGCCCAATGCAGGACTCGATTCCAGCACCCTGAGATCATGACCTGAGCCAAAGGCAGATGCTTTACTGACTGAGAAGCTTAACCAGGAGGCCCCCTCCCTTTTTTTAAGATTTATTTGTTCATGAGAGAGAGAGAGAGAGAGAGAACATGCGTGCACAAGCGGGAGGGGCAGAGGGAGAGGGAGAGAGAATCCCAAGCAGACTCACCACTGAGTGCTGAGCCTGACCTGGGAATGTGGATCCCATGACCTCGAGGTCATGACCTGAGCCAAAACCAAGAGTCTGATGCTCAACAGACTGCGCCACCCAGGTGCTCCTTTTTTTTTTTTTAAGTAGTCTCCTCACCCCACATGGGGCTTGAACTCATGACCCTGAGATCAAGAGTCGCACACTCTACGTCTGAGCCAGGCCGGCGCCCCTCTGCTTCACTACCTGACTCTGCGTGAGCCCCAAGGCAGCTCTGAGCCCCTGTCTCACCCCCTACAGAATGGGCACAGGAGGGCTGATGAGATGGCCACGGTCAGGAGGACCGCGGTGGCAGGTAGAACGTCAATGGAGCACCAAGTCAGCGCTAGGCACCAGGGCGGGGGCTCCACCACGGTCTCTCCTTCAAGGCTACCTTATTCCCATTTTACAGGCGAGGCAGTGGGGAGTCAACGAAGGTAAGGAACGTTCCCAAGTTTCTGGCAGCCCATGAAGGACTGCAGGACAGCTGAGGGGCTCTGATCCGAGGTCAGGAGGACCCAGACATCACCGTTTCACACAAGGCCAAGAGCCCTGACTGAAGGGAAGACAGGCTTCTCACCACTAAAGCACATTTGTTTCTTTTTGCTTTATAAGATAGTTGATACTCGTTTTTGGTGGCAGTTATTAGAGTCGCTGTAAACACTGAATTAACAAATACTGAACCACTGCTCCTCAGGGACATAGGTGGTGAGGTTTCTGCAAGCCCCTGATCACGACATTTTCGCCAGCTGGACAATAAACAACTTCATTTCATGTGTGTTTCTATTTAAAGGCACTTTGATAGGGGCGCCTGGGTGGCTCAGTCGGTGAAGCGTCTGCCTTCGGCTCAGGTCATGATCTTAGGGTCCTGGGATCAAGCCCCGCATCGGGCTCCCTGCTCGGCGGGAAGCCTGCTTCTTACTCTCCCTCTGCCTGCCGCTCCCCCTGCTTGTGCGAGCTCTCTCTCTCTGTCAAATAAATAAATAAAATATTTTTTAAAATAAGGACACTTTGATATATATCGTTGATTCTGTAATATTCCTTGATGCCGAACTCACACGGAAACTTGAGATAGCTGTGAAAAATTATTTCCCGAAAGCTTTCCCAGATTTTAGCCCAAGTTCCCAGTTGGGGTGGTTGTAAGTACATGGTGCCTACAGCAACAGAGCCTGACTCCCAGCTAATGGGAGCATCCTTCACGCCCCCGAGAGTTACGAACATCATCTTCAGACTGGATGTAGTTCTTATTCCTGACATTAATAATACCTTTCCTTCCTCCCCTCGCCCACCCCCGCCTAAATCTGACCAGACCAATGGCAGGAGCTAGTGGAGGGCAGGCAGCGGGTATCTGGGGACACACGTACCACATTCTGTGCTCGTGCATCTTACTTATAACGACTACACAATACCCCATCAAGGCTACACCACCGTCACTTAACCAAATGCCTATCCTTCAAGAGCTGAACTGTTCCTACGTTTACTGCTATATATAACACTGTTCCGAGCATCTTTGTGCATAATGCTCTTTCCAAATTTCAGATGATTTCCTTAGAGACAGTTCCAGAAGCAGAATTCCCGGATCAAAGGCAAAAGCCTTTTAAGGCCGTAGATACATATGCCAGAGAGTCCCCCGGGACGTCAGTGCACAGCCGTGCGTGAGCCCATCCAGGCTGGCCAGTGCGGGAGGAATGCTTCATTAATCAGACTCACTGAAGATCCCCACAAGAGCTTCAGATCGGCAGGGGCTCCCACCAGGGTGACCACACCAAGCGGACATGATTCCGTACCAAAATGAGGTGTGCAGCATTTTCACGGCCTTCTACGCTCCAGGGCGGGGACTTAAGCTTCTTTTGGGCCATTCTGGAAGATGGAGAGACATGATGACACAGGCTCTGGGAGCCAAGATGCCCCCCCCACCCCGGACTCTAAACGGGTGACGCTGCCCCCTCTGCTCCTGATGGGCTTTTCCTAAATGTGCTCACTGTGTTAACTGTAGTTATGTGAGCATTTATTTGTTGCTTGGAATTAAGGTACAAGAGTCCCCAGACAGACCTGTTTACAAAAAGAAAAAAGAAAAAAAATCTAAAAGCAAGAATTCCTCTAACAGCTGAACATCTTGTCATAAAGAAAGGTAAACTTAACGTGCATGCATTCTAGGCAAACGGATCTAGACCTGAATCCTATCTGGAATCCGAGTGGCCTTGGGCTGGGGTCTCCTCTTACTCATCTGTTACCCGGGGTGCTGACTCACTCCCCGCTCCCCAGGCTGCAAAATGACTTAGAACGTGGGCTCAAATAGCTTCTTCTTCCTTCCTAGGTGGGAAAGGATAGAGACGATTGGCCCATGAGAGGGTAACATCATTTGTCACCCAAGCCAGGGCACTTTAGAGGGAAGCGGGCATTTGTTAATAATTACTGTGGTTCAAACAGTGTAAACCCGGGACACGAAGCAGAGAGCTGCTCTCTCATAGCGCGAAATTTGTCAATGGATGGACATTTATCTATAGCACGTTCTGTGCCAGGCCCTGGGCAGGTGCCTTTTCCTGCTGGCTTGCTGGCTCCTCACACCAGCCACCTCGTAGCGGTTCTTCCTTTACGGCCGGGAAGGGGGTGCCCAGAGAGCCAAAGCAATTTTCCTGATGCCACACAGACCAACCAGTCGCAGCTGCGTACTGATGAAACCGAGCACCCAAATGAGCCACAGGGACACAAAGTGCTGCGGGACATCCCTGGGGGGGTCAGGGAAGGGCGGGCTGGCCAGGGCCGGGAGGAGCAGGAGTGGCCCGAGGGTCCTGAGCTGAGAAGCATCCTGGCTCTGAGAGTGAGTGCCCGGCTGGAGGCTGGGTGTGTGTGTGTGTGTGTGTGTGTGTAGGCAAGCACTATACAATCCTCACTGGAGGAGAACCGCAGCGCCCTCTGCACTCGGCTCTGGGGTGGGACAGACCCCAGGCTCCCACCTCCCGGCCCCCCAGACCTCCCCCTCCCAAGCCACTCCTGGTTTCCAGCCTACCATTAACCCAGACCCAGGCAAGTGCCAGGTTCTGATTAGAAACACAAAAAGGGATTCATGGTCATGGGCACCAGCAGGGAAAGACACCGGGCTGCTAGTGACTAGGAGACCTGTAGCAGGCACCGCCTGGAGAGGGATCAGGCCATGTGGGCCACACATGGATGCCCTGGGGGGCCTGATTCCCACCAGTTATTTCTAAACCCAATCACTGATGGGTGGAATTAAGAGTTTTGTGGTTTGTGAATCAAGAGCTAAATTCTGTAAGCCGGAGGGCACGGACCCGTGGGGACAATGGTACGACTGCTACACCAGAGCTGGGTCCTGCACCCCTTCCCAACTCCCCCCCCGCACATCATCAGGAATTCGGGTCCTGGCCTCTCCCTCTTTGCAGCTGCAGCCACAGCTGTGACTGGGGTCTGTCTTTCTCTCCAAAGCTGTCGCTCCCCGGTTTGATCAACCATACGGAGCTTACTTCCCCAGTCCCCCCACCTTTGTGTAAGCTGTTCCTTCGGCCCGGAGTGCCCTTCTCTCTGTAACGGGGGTCTGGAGGGGCGCACCTCAGGATGGGGGCGGTTCCTCATCCTCCTTGTACATGTCTGCTTTCTCTCATTTTTCTGTATCGTCTAGAAGTGTTGCTTTGGTAATAAGAAAAAAATGATGTGTGATGAGGCTGGTAAGTCCCAGGTCAGATTTCACCTCTACCATGAAGCTCCCCTCACCTCCCCCAAGGGGTGCCGATGCTGGTCTTCTGCTCATTGGGGCTCCCTCTGCCCTCGGGGGCTCCCTCACCAGGTGCCTCCCCAGCCCCTGCACGTTTCCTGCAGGACCCTGCCCACAGTCTGTGGCGCCCTGTCTGTCCCCACCTGAATTACCTCTCTCACCCCACTGACTCCAGAAGAGCAAGGACGGTGCCTTTCCTTCGAATCAACTTCATCACGATAGAACTTCGTACAGTAAAAGGCATTCATTTGAAGCGTACAGTTTAATGAGTTTTGACACACATACACACCCCTGTGAGCACCCGGCAAAATCAGGACCCGGAGCGTCTCCCCGCAGGCCCCCGTGGCCGGCTCCATCCCCACCGCAGCAAGCAACCGAGGGTCTGTTCTCTGTCGCTATAAATTAGTTTGGCCCGATCTAGGATTTCACATAAACGGAGTCATGTACTCTTCTGTGTCTGGCTTCTTTGGTTTAGCGTAAGCTTTGGAGACTCGTTTGGGTTGCTGTATGGGCAGTTTTTTCTGGCGAGGTCCATTGTGCGGACGTGCCGTCATTTGGTCACCAGTCCATCTGTTCATGGGCATTCGGGTTGTTTCCGTTTGTGGCCACTGTGACTGAAGCTGAGCTGAACGCTCAGGGACAATCTTCTGTGTGGACATAAGCGTTTGCTTCTTGGGCTCAATATCGGGAGCGGAGCTGCTGGGTCACATAGAAGAATGCGTTTAACATTTTAAGAACTGCCAACCTGTCTTCCCAAGCGTTGGTGCCGCACAGGTTTGCCGGCAGCACTGTGTGGGAGCTGCGCGGTCGCTCGCTTGCTGTCGTGCGGGCGCGCCTCCACCCCGCCTCGCCTTGCAGAGGCCCCACCAGGGCCCATCCACCGTGAAGGAGCGCAGGAGAGGGTCCCCTTAGCTTTTGTTATGTTGTTATCATTTCCAGACCAATGTTCATTCAACTTCCACTTCCCTGGGTGTTGTTGAGATCTTTTATTTTCAAATAATGACACAAATTATACGTGGCCAGGGTGCAGAAACAAGAACATAACTGAAAACATGGTTTTTAGATTACCCCTGCTCTCTATCCAGAGATCCATGTGCCAGGCTCCACACTGGACAATGGGAAAACAAAGACGAGTAAGACACATTCCCATCTTCAGGCTGCCGGGCCTCCGACTGCATAGACAAGGACCAGCTGGAGGAGAGGAGGTGCGCAGGGGAGGCAGTTAGGGACACCTGCAGAGGGGTAAAGAAGGGACATCCAGGGGGCCTGGTGAGGAGCAGGTGGGCCAGAAGTGGGCTGCATGGGAGGCTGGGAGTTCCCAACCCCCGAGGTTAGTGAGAATGACGCCCGGGTGGTCCGCTGCCCACTCAAATGTCAGGCGCCTCACTGCTTCAGCCTGGGATGCACACAGTCATGGAAGACTCTGGGTTCACTATGATTTTTTTTTACGCTCGGGGATAATCTCTCCAGGAGCTTACGGCCACCTTCGCTGCCTCCTCCTCCCCCTGGCCCCAAGTGTGGCATGACCTGGCACCCATCTGGTGCTGACATGCGTATGTCTCTCCCCAGCTCTGCAGTCACCCCTGCCCCCCACGCTTGGGTGTCCACAGTGCAGCTGGCCCCTCTTCCACCTGCTGGTCTCCCAGACATCTTGGACTTCCCGTGTCCTCAAAGGAACTCTTGATACCCCTTCCCCATTCTTCCCATCTCAGAAATAGGCATCACCATTTCCTCCAACCTCCAACCAAGGAGTCATTCTGGATTCCTCTTTTCTTCCTCACGTACCTCCAATCTAGCACTAAATGCTGTTACTTTCACTGTCCAAACCCTCCCCAAATCCCTCCAGGTTGCTCTATACCCCACACCACCTAGACCTTCGGAAGCACCATCATATCTTGCCTGAACTGCTCACCACACCCTAACGTAATATCATATTGGCCAACGACATTTTCTGCAGAAGTAGAAAAATGCATCCTAAAATTCATATGGAATCTCAAGGGACTCTGAATAGTCCAAACGCTCCTTAGAAAGAACAAAGCTGGAGATCTCGCCCTTCCTTTCCACACTCACTACAAAGCTGCAGTAATGTGTACAGTGTGGCACTGTATACGTATAGACAGACATAGAGACCGGTGGACTAGAACAGAGCCCAGAAACAAACCCGCGCGTGTACGGTCAGGTGATTTTCCACAAGCACGCAGTGGTGGGAATATTTTATAGAGACAAAGCAGAATGGTGGGTGCCGGGCTGGAAGTGGGGAATCAGTGTTTAGAAGGCAAGGAGTTTCAGTTTGGAAAGATGAAGCAGTTCTGGAAAAGGATGGATGATGGCAGCACAATGTTAATGCACTTAACACCACTGAACCCTACATTTAAAAATGGCTTCAATGGTAAATTTTGTTGTGATATTTTGCCATGACAAAAAAAAAATTTTTTTTTTTTTTTAATCATGCATCAGCTCTTGTCACTTTCATGCTGAAGACTCTCCAGGGACTTCCCACCACCCCCCCTGGACCAACAGGCTCTGCACAGTCTGGCTCCCACCAATCCCTCCCCTTGGCCTGGACACCCCCCCATCCCCTACCCCCCACACGAAGGTCTGCAGCAGCCCCGCAAGCCGCCGTCTGTTGGCAGCCGTCAGGATGGTGGGCTCTGGTTTGCCCCTCATTATCCCTGTATTCAAGCCATTAGCTGTAATGACAGCCTGGCATAATTATATTTTTACAATTTGTATAATTATATTCTACCAAGTGAAACGATCATTATTATCATTATCAAATATTTATTAAGCACTTCTAGCCGTTTGAAGCTAATAAGATGTGCCCTCCGTTCTTAAAGATCTTCTTTCCTCATTCCATCTCAAATTCATTTCAGCTGAGCTCATTCTTCCTTCCTGGGGAAGGAACAGGAACTTCTGGGTTTTTGCCTGGGGCTTTCTATCCACGCACTCACATGAGCTTCTCAGTGAGCCTGGGAGCAGATGCTATGATCCTCATTTCACAGACGAGGAGACTGAGAATCGGAAGCCAGTAATAGCAGAGGTGAGATTCAGACTGGACTCTTTTCTGAGAGCAAAGGCGTAGCTACTCCTCTCAGGCAGTGTAGCTTGGCTTATTAGGATGGGCTCCTTCCTTCCCCCCAGCCCGCCATCTTATTTACGCCGTACACGCCGGGTACTGTGCTAGGCTAGAGGAAAGAACATACCAGCAAACCGATCACTCTAGAACAATGTCCTAAGTCAGGGGCCCAGCTGGTGGCGGGTGGGTGAAACAGGTGATGAGAGAGGGAGGTGGGGCCTGTGGCAAAGCCAAGGGCACAGGACTCCTATAAAGCCAGCCCGTCTTGCCTTCCTACTCTTTAAGTTCGATTTGTAAGTGAAATCTCCAAAACTTTAAGTGTAGGCAACTTTGGCAGATACTGGTTATTGTCTAACCTACAAGCAACCCCTGCCTTAAAACTCACCTCCCACCCACCCCCCAATTGTTCACTTACCCTTTGATCTCAGGAAGACAGCCCCATGGTATAAAACTTAATTGGTTCAAATTCCTTTCGGCCAGTGATTGCTCTCAGGGTGAGCTAATGACCCAATTCTGACACAGGAGAGTTAAGGGAAAGACTGTTAAGGAGATCATCCCCTCCTCGGTAAAAAGACAAGGCCACGAAACTTAATGAGCAAAGAGCCTTTGGCCTACTGCCCTTTGCCTTGTTCCCAACTAATGTAGTCAAGAACTCTGGAACCATGAGGTAACAAGCACAAGGCCTAAAACCAACATGCCAAGGACAAAGCAGAAAGACAGAAAGATCTGGTGTCCTTGGAGACGTCCTTGCTGCATCAGCCCCAGATGTAGCCATGACCACTTGTACAAAACTTCCATCAAGCGAGCCCTGGGTGTCATCAGAGAGGGTGGCTGGAGAGAAAGCAACCGGCATGTCCAAGTGGGGCATCCTGACCCTTGTTTATTAAAGGCCCCCTGCGTGGAAGGTGCCCTTTGGTGAGCACTCACGTGGGCTACACGTCCCCGCACGGTTCCTCCAGCTCGGGGTTCATCTACAAACACCTTCCCCAGACTTTCCTGTCAAGTCTCCGGTGTCGTTCTGTCCATGTTCCTGGGCCACCAGTCAGACTGTGCGCTACCACCCCTGAGCTGTCGTAGACCCCGCACCTCTGGCTTTCTCTCCATCCAGGCTAGCGGGCCGCGGGCCGCGGGGAGAACTTCTCTTCACCTTCACCTTTCAGCTGCGCTCATAATGGATGGAGTGCAGGCTCTGCCGCGCGATTCCCATTCTGCCTAGTGCCAGTGTATTTCCAGAGCAGTCTGTCAACACGGTCTGTTTTCCCTCTTCTGCCCACAGAGAGCCCCTGAGCCCATAGTTGTGGGGAGTGGGCAAAGGGGGGATGGAGAGGAGGTGCTGTGGGCGTCTGAGCACCTGTTTGGGTGCTTTCCTCGTGCTCCTGGGCCCTGCTCAACGGTGAGAGGCATCAGCCTCCCCTGCACAGCGGAGCGTGGCATGTGGCTTGGTGGATCACATCACACCCAGCTCAGGTCACATTTGGGGTCTCATGCACTGGCATTCGGCCTCTACCAGTGTCCAGTGGCAAATCGGAAGCTATTGCTCAAATGGGAGACTAGTTATTTGTAAACCCCTTGGTGTCTGTGCTGTGCCTGTTATTGGGATCTGCCCCCCCCCGATCTGTGGGGTTACCCGGTGAACGGGTCAGAGCAGCGCACTCAGATGTGCTTCACGAAGAGTACCACCAGCCCACAACACGCCAAATCTCACCCCGCCAATTTATCTCAGGGAGCCGATCCTAGTTGGTGCTAACACACCGAATCCGGAATCCCTGGTAGGTCAGCTCTATTGAGGAATTCAGCCCAATCCAACATGCTCTGTCCACCTGGACTGACACCATTAGAATCCATCCCCCATGCACTCCCCAAGTTTCTGCTGCTAAAAGTACATGAATGTCCCCCAATTCTTTTACTGTGTGAACATCCCCTAAATTGGACTTCGCAGTTGAACCCCTGGAGCATACTGGGAGCAGACTCGTTACGGATTGGAGTTAATGAGGGGCCAGTCTGGCAAAGACTCAGCGTCCCCTTGCCAGGTGAACACCTTGAACAAGCTCATTAATAGGACTTCAAGCAGGCAAACAGTAATCTCTACAAGCAGGGGCTATTTCTATCCACAAAGAGGTTCATAGGGATGAGGGTTAAAGGTAAGCATGTATCCTCCCAACTGTCTCTACTTCCCAGGACCCTGCTCTTCCCAATCAACAGCCTAACTTCACAGAAAAGACCCGCAGAAGCTGTGAATTCAACTTACGTAGTAATTATACATCAGAAAGAATCAAAGGTGGGTCTGATCTTTAGCCCCACCAGCTCCGAGGCTACAGAAGATAAGGAATCTTAGGACTGCCAGAGGAGCCGGCTCTCTGATCAGGCTTGATCTGAGAGTTTAGAGTTAAAGCTTTCAGTTTTCTGTCTGCACGCTCACCAATGCAACCCGAAGCTAGCCTATCCCACGAGACTCCGTTCCCACCACGATGGTCGCTTGCGGCCGCCTTGCCTTCCATGAGCACTCACTCCATCTGGGCAACCTCAGGAGGCAAAAGAAGTACCTTTTGCCAGGGCGGGCTGCCTGTGAGGTCATCTCTGTAGCAGCACCACCAATTCAGACGACCGGCCCTCGACGCCCATTGTCCTTGGTTGGTTTCCTGGGACCAAGCACATAGGTTTCAATGTTCAATTAGGAAAGCAGAAACTTCTTGAGATATTTAGAGGGATTTAATGCCAAGAAGGGATTTGCAGGGTGATGAAAGAGTTGCAGGTGTGGGGAAGGTGCTCCAGAATAGCAGGGGAAGGAGATGACACCCTTGGCTTGCAGCCCAGACGCCCCAGCGAATTCCCAGGGGTGCCGACGCTGAGCAGAACCCCAGGGTGACCTGTGCGCGGACGTTCACTGTGGCCGCCTGCAGTCCCCAGCCTGCAGCCGGTGTTGTTCTACAAACCGGAGCTTCCTCTCCCCTCTCTGCTGCAGTCTCTCACCTGTGTCTCCCACGGGCCAATCACAACCAGAAGCCGGCTGGCAGGGGCCTCCAGGAAGTGTAGGCAACTGCCTTCTAACACCCTGGGATGCACAGGCGTCAGAAAAATGAGGGGCATTAGGGGCACCTGGCTGGCTCAGTCAGTGGCGTGTACGACTCTTGATCTCGGGGTCATGAGTTCAAGCCCTACATTGGGTGTAGAGATTACTTAAAATCTTAACGATCTTACTTAAAAAAAAAAAAAAGAAATGAGGGGCATGCCTCTTGAGATGTTGTGAAAATAAAGTGGGCTAATAATGGATGATAGCATGAACAACAGAATGATGCACTAGTTCACTGTGCTTTTCCTACTGCAGGGATGTTCCCAAGGATTAGGAGATTCTTTAAGTCTCCTACTGTCTTTTTATTTTTTTTAAAGATTTTATTTATTCATTTGAGACAGAGAGATACAGAGAGAGAGTATGAGCAGGGGGAGAGGCAGAGGCAGAGAGAGAGGGAGAAGCAGACTCCCTGCTGGGCCGGGACTCAATCCCAGGACCTAGAGATCATGACCTGAGCTGAAGGCAGATGCTTAACCATCTGAGCCACCCAGGTGCCCTGTCTCCTACTGTCTTAAGTTTGAAGCTTGCTTCTTATTTTAAAAAATGGTGAGCACTTTCTCTCTCTTTTTTTTTTTTTTTTTTTTAGATTTTATTTATTTATTTGACAGAGAGAGACATAGCGAGAGAGGGAACACAAGCAGGGGGAGTGGGTGAGGGAGAAGCAGGCTTCCCGCTGAGCAGGCAGCCCGATGCGGGGCTCGATCCCACGACCCTGAGATCATGACCCGAGCTGAAGGCAGGCGCTTAACGACTGAGCCACCCAGGTGCCCCCACTTTCTCTCTTTTCTGAAGATTTCCTCCTTTGCCCCTTTCCTTACTCCTCAGCATGATTAAGTACGTGAACGTCACCTGCCAGCCCCGTAAGCTGAGCTTCTCAGCCCCTGCTTCTCTTCTGCCTCTTTTTACTCTCCAGATCCCTCTCTTCTGTTCTCTCTCCTCCTCTTACCCCATCCTGCTTCCCAACATGCTGAAAGAGAAGGGCGAACCCTACAAAAAACAGTAGTCAGCCAGAGACACAGAACATCAAAACTTTAAAATGCATCAGCAATACAGCTTGTCCCTTGTGTGCACCAGAGGCCCCCCGTGTGGTGGGTGTCTGCCGAGCTCCTCACTCATCCTGAGAATGTCAAGGGCTTTCCCATTTACAGAGGAAAGAAGCTCCTGTGACTAAGAACTGAGCCCCGAGGCTGAAGCTGTGCCCCCCGCCTCCGCGCTGCTCAGGGCAGGGCGCCAGTCATCATTCAGCAACCGGCTGGGGCCTGTAGTGGGATCTGCTCGTCCTTCCACTCTGATGGCTTCCTAATGCTCTCAGAACAGAAGCCACAGTTCTACCTGCCGACCACATCTCCCACACGCTCTGCCTCACTCACGAAGCTCCTTTCAGTTCCTCCGTTTTGCCCGGGGAATCTTCCCCCTCCGGTGTCCTCCCCACAGACTGTCCTGTTGAGAACGCTCATCTTGCCCCAGCCTTTCTGCGCTGGGGGCTGTTCCCTTCTTCAGACCAGAGCTGGAGTATCACTTCTCAGAGAGGCAACCTGTCGCTCACACTGGCTTCTTCAGAGCACTTCCTGTAGGAGACATTCCTGTTTATTCTTCGGTCTCCCTTGCACTTGAAATTCCGTCTGCTCTGAGAGAGCAGGGACCAGAGCGGTCAGGCTCGCGGTGCCCAGCAGTGCCCAGCAGTGCCTGCCATGGTTCTGGGCCACGGCCTCCGGTGACAGTGGTGAAGGCAACCACGTCCTTGCAATCTGGGCCTTCCCCTTGTAATGACGGAGCACACAGCAGGTGTGACCCCGGAAATCACTGGGTCGTGATGGCTGAAGGCAGATGTGAAACTTTCTGAATACTGCAAATGTCAGTTATCTGTCCCATCTGTGAGCTCTGGTCTTGGATCCCCTCTTCAGGAAGAATAAAGAGCAGTAATTTTCAAAACTTACTAAACTTGTACAAACATGCGGTACAAGTATATGTTTTATATTTTGAAATCATTACCTAGGTGATGAACAGAAGTCAGAAAGGTTAAACAAGATATACTTTGTATTTTCCATTCTTTTTATATGAACTTTTTTTTAAGTAGGCTCCATGCCCAACATGAGGCTTGAACTCACAACCCCAAGACCAAGGGTCACATGCTCTACGCCTGGGCTGGCCAGGCGCCTCCTTTTATATGAACTTTGAAATTGAAGTTGATTGGGGGGGTGAAAAGACCTTGCCGCATGAACACTGAAACCTTACATGTAATTTAGACTTTTGGAGCGTGCTTTGCAGTTCACAAAGAGCTTTCTCACTCCCACCCCCTTTGCTGCTCACCACTGACCTGGGAGGGAGGTAGTGCTGGGCGGAATATCACTGACAGGGCAGGGGATTTGATCTTTATACGCCAGGCACTTTCATACCTCCTAAAAGCCCCAGCACAGGTAAGAAGATCCCCATCTCTGCAAAGGAGGAAACAGGCTCAGCACTTGCTCTGCATGGGGTCACACTACTGAGTGGTAGGACAGTCCTCTTACTCCACCTCTCAGCCGTTTTCCATCCAGTGGAGCAGTTTCTCCTTTCAGAAGAGCTTTTAACTGGCTTTATGGACATCCAATCTCTCGGTGTTCCTTTTATTCAACGGCCACTTCTTCCCAGTCTACTTTGCTGGATTTTCCTTCTTTCCTCCCCCTTAAAATGCTGGGGTTGGATCCTTCCACTCTATCTACACTCTCCTCCTGAATACATTTATTTAAGTCCACGGTTTTAACTACCAACTAGACAATGTTGCTTCCTAAATTAAGTGCTCCAGCTCGAACTCCAGGCTTAAATGTCCAATTTTCCGCTCAACACCACCACTAGTGTTTGACTAGTCTTAGTGCAATTAAAACTTAAGGTGCTCCAAACCAAACCTCTTGCCGAAGTTGATCCTCAGGCAGTGCTCCCCATCTCAGTACATGGCACCACCACCCTTTCACTCACTCCACATCACACAGGCAAGTCCTGGTGGTTTTATCTTCAAATGAGATCCCCAACCCTACTCCTTCCCACCACCTCACTCTGGCCTAACCCACCATCATCTCTGGCCCAGCAACAGCCTCCTCACCGTGCTCTCTGCTTCCGTTCTTGCCCCCCGACAGTCCATTCACACACAGCACCTTGAGTACTCCTGGTAAAACTTAAGAGGGGCCTCCTTACTCTTCCCAGGGCTTCTGGATTCATTTGTAAAATTCCAGGATCTACAAAGCCCTGCCTGATCTGGCCCCTGGCTGTCTCCTACTATTCTTTTTTCTAGCTCATCTCACCTTAGTCACACTGCATTTTTTTTTTTTTTTTAAAGTAGGGGCGTTTTTACGCAGGGCTGGAACTCACGACCCTGAGTCAAGGATGCTTAACGGACTGAGCCACCCAGAGGCCCCTAGCACACTGGCATCTTATTCACGACCTCCAATCGCCTTCTACCCGGTCTCTCTGCTTCCACCCTTACAACTACCCCCTGGACTGTTCACAGTCAGCAGCCAGAGGGATCCCGTGAACACTTCAGACATATCCTTTCACCCCTCTAGTATCTTTCAACCGCTTCCCACTTTTCTTAGAATAAAAGCCAGCAGGGCTTAGGCCACGACTCCCTCTGTCCTCCTGCAGCACACGGGGTTCCACGGAGCGTCCAGCCCTGGGGCCTGTGCCGATGTGGTTCCCTCCCGCGGGACAGCGCTTCCTCGGTGCCTTCCGCCCCACCACTCTGGCTAAGACAGTATTCCGTCTCCCCGATCTCTGAGCACCCCTTCCGCACGCTTCCTGCCACCGGCAGGGCCCTCCCGGCACGCGGGCCGGCTTCCTCCCGCTCCGCTCCGGAGCGCGGGCTCCAAGAGCGTGCCGCGCGCCGCCGCGTCCCCGCTCCCGCACGGTGCAGGCACCCGGCGGGAAGCCCCGCTCTCGGCCCTCGGCAGCACCGCCCCGCCGGCCGCCCTTCGGCGCGCGGCATCTCGGGGCTTGTAGTCCGGCGCCGGAAGGGTGGCCGCCCGCCACCGCGGCCGCGCCTCCCCGACACTACAACTCCCACGGGGCAGCGGGACACCGCTCCCGCACCCTCCAGGCCGGCAGGCCGCCTGCCTCGCGGCGGGTCCGCCGGCCGCCGCGGGGCGGGGCGCGAAGATGGCGGACGCGGTCGCGGGCAGAGACAAGTGCGGGGAGCCGCGGCTCGTGTCGCTGCCCCTGTCCCGCATCCGGGTCATCATGAAGAGCTCCCCCGAGGTGTCCAGCATCAACCAGGAGGCGCTGGTGCTCACGGCCAAGGCCACGGTGAGGCGGGCCGCGCGGGGAGGACGGAGGGGCAGGGGGCCGCCCGGAACCGTCGCGCCCTGCCCCGCCCACCGAGCTCCGCCGCGCCGCCGGTGTCCCCCTCGGCTCGCGCGCCGCCGCCTCCTCGTCGCGGGCTCGCGCTGCGCGCGCCCGCCGCGACTTGCCCGGTCCCTTCCCTCGCTGCGCGCGCCCCCCGCCCCGCCCCCGTCGCCGCTCCCGTCCTCCCTCGCGCGCCTTTTGCCCACCCACTCGTCTTTTCTCGCTGCGCCGCGCGCGCCCCGCGTCCTCCCCTGCGCGCCTTCCGCCCCGCCCGCCGGACGCCGCTCCCGCCCTCCCCCGCGCGCCCTCCGCCCCGCCCACCGCGCCGCTCCCGTCTGCCTTCGCGCGCCTTTCGCCTACTTGTCTCTCGTTGTTGCTCCGCGCTAGCCCCGCGCAGCTCCCGTCCTCCATTGCGCGCCCTCCGCCCCGCCCACCGCGCCGTTCCCGCCCTCCCTCGCGTGAGGCCCAGCTGGCGGCGCGGCCTGACGCCGGGCTCCTGCCGCGTCTCTTCCACGCGCGTCACCGAACCCTGGGCCGCAGAGCCTTCCTTTCCTCGCTTCCGGCTTGTTTCCAGCGGCTCAGGGTTCCGTGAGAGGGCTTCGGGAGGTACCGCCCGACCCCGCCTCTCGCGCACCCCTCCCCGCAGCCGGGCGGTGCATGCTCCGGCTAGAAGCGACGTTAGTCCTACGGCCCGGGGTACGTGCGCCCTCCGAGGTGCGCAGTACAGGGCTGGCCGGTTTGATTCGGTCGTGGTGGGGGGAGGCCAGAACCCCTCCGGGCCGTGTTTAAGCTGCAGTCGTAACCGCCTGAACTGCCCTTGGGCTCTGCCGCCCACCGCTGGGGTTTCAATGCAGTGTCCCTGCCGTAGGGTGGACCCGGGGTCTGGCCTGTTTCAGCCCAGAGCCATGTTATTTTATTTTTATTTTTTATTACAGTAAGGGTGGAACTTAGTGATTCATCAGTTGCATATAACACCCAGTACTCCTTAAGTCAGGTGCCCTCCTTAACGCCCATCACCTGTGTACCTGAGCGCCCCATTCAGCATGTGGTCTTGGGATGTTCAGGTTTCCTTGTGCACGTTCGTTCTCCGAGGATAAGGACGTAAGGCACAGGCAGGCACTTCCATTCCCTACTAACCAAACTAGAGGGAGTTCAAGTTAAAGACAGTGAGGGAGAGGCACAGTTCAGGTTGTTGCTTTAGGTAAGGTGTTTGGGCAAAATGGGAAGCGTGGTCAGTTTTCAGCTTCAGGTTGTTGACTATTGTAGGCAACCGCCTTAGACACGATGTATTTAAATAGAAGGTTGAAAATGTGTTCCTGAGTCAAGTAGAATTTTTGAATGGTCTTTTACTCCTAAAAAAACCAAAAAACAAAAACTGTAGTTTTTAAACATTTATAATCCATTGTTGAATTACTTTTAAATATCTTCCCTAAGTTAGAAATCTAAAATAACTTTAGGGAAATGCCTGCTTCCCTGCCAACTTTGATAGAGCCTTGCTTTCTTTTTAACCTCCTATTTCTCCTTTCCCCACTGATTTCCTGTAATTTGAGAAACCACAATAATCTGCAGTCACGTCATCTAAACCTAACGTAATTTAAAAAATTAAGTTCTGGGGTAAGTTTTCAAAGCATACCTTTCATTTTACTTTTTCATTTTGTTTTAGGAACTCTTTGTTCAATATCTAGCCACCTATTCCTACAGACACGGCAGTGGAAAAGAAAAGAAAGCACTCACTTACAGTGATTTATCAAATACTGCAGAGGAATCGGAAACTTTTCAGTTTCTTGCAGGTACTCAGCCTTTGAAACATTCTGGTTAAAACGTGCGTGGTAATTTACAGCTTTTTCCCCCTGCTTTCACTGAAATAGACTTTTTTTTTTTTTTGGCTGCTTTCTCTGGGTGCATGACCTGGCACAGGAAGATATTTTTAGTTTTGCCAGAGTGTTTTGTAGTGTGGTTCACCTAGAATGATCATGAACTCAACAACCTGCACAAGGGTGTTTGGGTGGCTGGCTGGCTGGTTGGGTGAGCCGGGCAAACGCACCCCCTAGACTCCTTATCACTGACGGGAAAACTCTGGGCTGGTCTGCTTGGCCCCAGAAACAAATTAATAGTTGTTGTGGAAAAGCTGTGTGGGCCACAGCTAAAAAGAGCTTAAATCTGTCCCCGGAGCCAGCCGGCTTGTCTCGGGTAGGTCGAGCACACTTGCTCAGTCAACACCAGCACATACAGGAGCACATGATTTGTAGTCCGTGGAGTGGAAACAGGTCTTTAGCATCAGTCAGGAGGTAGTGCTGGTTTCCTGGTGTTTCACCCAGAGGTGTAGTCAGAATTTTGTCTTGTTTTGGAACCTATTAAAGAGTTCAAAGCAGGAACTAGCACATTTTGAAATTTGCATTGCTGTGTTCATGGTCTGCCAAAACCAATTGCTGATGTTAGCTTTATATTTTTAAGATATATTACCAAAGAAGATTTTAGCTAGTAAATACCTGAAAATGCTTAAAGAGAAGAGGGACGAGGACGAGGAGGAGAATGACAGCGATGATGGGAGTGCTGGGGACGAAGCAGAATCCTAGACCAAACAGGAAGTGCCTTAGAAATCAGCCTGCCGAGGACCCTCCTGGATTAGCAGCATTGCTTGGAAGTAAGCACAACACTGTGTGACTTCAGACTCCTCACTTTTCAGAGATTCAAGTGCATTGGATTCCTTCCTGGCTAAGATAGAGCACCTGATGTGCCCACACCATAGATGGCCAGAAGGCAAGTGACCCAGACAGCAGCCTCTCTCTGAGGGGCCCACGTTGCAGTGCGGGGGGGACACGGGGGCACCGAGAGAACTGCCTGTACACTCAGGCCCTGACTGTTGATCTGCGGCTGTAAGCTGTAGAGACGGACAACTTTGCTTCACTTTTTAATTTACAGATAGATTTTGAAGAGCTTCTAAAGAACAGTTGTGTAAATTCATAGATGTGTATTTGGAAATTAGTTCTTGTAAACAACTAGATGTAGTTTGAGCTAAATATATAGTTTGTGGGTAGTATGTTACATGTGAAAATTTGACGATTTGTCCAAATACTGCGATTTTATTAACTGTAAAGAAATAAATTTCTTTATTAGAAGCTGTATGTAGTTTTATAGTAAATGCTTTGTGGAATTAGTTTTAGAGCTCTCTGTTGTTCTAATGTCTTGCTTATTACCTGAGACTTCTGCAAAATTTAAAAATAAGCATTTCTAGGGTGCCTGGGTGGCTCAGTTGTTAAGCGTCTGCCTTTGGCTCAGGTCATGATCCCAGGGTCCTGGGATCGAGCCCCACATCGGGCTCCCTGCTCAACGGGGAACCTGCTTCTCCCTCTCCCACTCCTCCTGCTTGTGTTCCCTCTCTCGCTGTGTCTCTCTCTGTCAAATAAATAAATAAAATCTTAAAAAAAAAAAATTTGTATATTGAAAATCTCTCGGGGCACCTGGGTGGCTAAGTCAGTTAAGCGTCTGCCTTCAGCTCAGGTCGTGATCCCGGAGTCCTGGGATCGAGCCCCTTATTGGGCTCCCTGCTCAATTGGGAGTCTGCTTCTTCCTCCCCCTCTCCCTCTGCCCCTGCTCTCTCTCAAGTAAATAAATAATGTAAAAAAAAAAAAAGAAAATCTCTCATTTTACTGTTCCTTTCTTTACAACCAAAGTAATTGTTTTTACTGTTCACAAGAGAAAACTATAAGCCCTATTTTTTTTCCCCACGTAGAGTAAATTTTTGGCTCTTGTCTGTTTAGTCTCTTTTTAAAAAAATTGAGTTATAATTTACATCTAGTAAAATCATCCTTTAGTGTCCGATCTGTTGGTTATGTATCAATATATGGGACAGTTCCATCACCCCAAATACTCCACTGTATCCCCGGAGTCCCTTCCCTTATCCCCAGGCAACTGCTGTTGTTTCTGTTCCTCTTGTTTCTAAAATTTTAAATTTTTTAAAAAATCCCCGTTTTGATACAGTTTTGAGCTTTGACAAATGCAGAGTTGTGTAACCACCACAAGATTCAACACTGGTATCGCCTTCCCCCAAATTCCCTCCTGGTTAAATCCATTCCAGCCGTTTACCTTGGCAACCACTGCGCTATTCGTTACCCATATAGAAGTTCACAGACTTTTTCTGGAAAGGGCCACATAGAAAACATTTTAAGATCTGTGGGCTATATAACCTGTCACAGCTGCTGAGCTGTGCCATTGTAATAGAAAAGCTGCCATAGATGGTACAGAAAGGAATGAATATGGCTTATTTCAGTGAAGCTTCAGTTCTGGACACTGAAATTTGAATTGTGTAATTTTCATGGGTCATGAAATAGTCTTGTGATCGTCTTGAAACATTTAAGAATGTAAAAGCCAGGGCGCCTGGGCTCAGTTGGTTAAGCGACTGCCTTCAGCTCAGGTCATGATCCTGGAGTCCCGGGATCGAGTCCCACATCAGGCTCCCTGCTCAGCGGGGGGTCTGCTTCTCCCTCTGACCCTCCCCCTCTCATGCTGTCTCTCATTCTCTCTCTCAAATAAATAAAATCTTAAAAAAAAAAAAAAAGAACGTAAAAGCCATTCTTAAGCTTATAGTCCGTACAGAAACGCAATGGGCTGGCTTTGGCTTGCAGACCGTGGTTTGCTGACCTGCCTTTCCCATGTCACATAAATGGAACTCTACGGTACAGAGCCTGTGTGTGAAGCTTTGTTTGGTGACGCGTAACGCACAGGAGAGTCACGTTACTGCGGGTCCCACTCCTTATTGCTGAGTAGGCTCCCGTGGTATGGATATATAGTAGTGTTTCTCCGTTCCCCAGGTCAACAGATAATTCCCAATTTGGGTTGTTTCCAGTGTTGATGATTACAAATAAAGCCCTAGAAACATTTGTGTACAGGTTTTGTGTGAACATAGGATGTCCACTTGAGTGAACATACTTGAGTATATACTTAGGAGTGGAATTGTGTATTTAAGTTCATGAACTGCCAGACTTATAAAGTGGCTGTACCATTTTGCATTCCCACCAGCAGTAAATGAATTTCAGTTGCTCTGCATCCTCTGCAAAACTTGGTAGTTTTTTTTTTTAAATTTTAGCCATTTTCATGGGTGTAGGCTTTAATTTGCATTTCTGTAATGACAAATGTAGAGCATCTTTTTATTTGCTTATTTACCATATTTTCTTTGGTGAAGTGTCCAAATCTTTTGTCCATCTTTTTATTGGGTTTTCTTTTTGTTGAGTTTTGAGAATTTTATGTATTCTGAATATAATCCCTTTGCTAGATTATGGGATTTGCAAATATTTTCTCCCAGTCTGTAGCTTGTCTTTTCCTTCTCTTGACAGCATCTTTCAAAGAGCAGAAATTATTTCTCTTTGAGAAGTTCTTAATTTTGAGTTAGTCCAGTATGTCAGTTTTTTTCTCTGGGGATCATGCTTTTCTTGTATCTAAAAACTTGTCATCAAACCCAGTCACAAAGATCTTCTCTGTGTATCTTTTTTTTTTTGCGTGGAGCCCAACATGGCGCTTGAACTCCAACCCTAAGATTAAAACCTGAACTGAGATCAAGAGTCGGACAGTCAACTGACTGAGCCACCCAGGTGCCCTGTGTATCTTTTTATTTTTTATTGTTTTTATTTAAACAATTATCTTTTTAAAATGCCATGCATGGCCCCTAGTATCTATGCCCCCAGTAACATGTTGCTGTTTAAGAAATCCCCAGGAAGAATAACCAGCTGAAACATTCTTACCACATCCTAAGCACTTCAGATCCAGTTATTTAGGGAGCCCCCCTCCTTGGATTCTCCTTGAGCTGCACACCCGTCTGTTACACTAGCGTCCTCATCATCTCTAGAGCCTCTCTTCTATATTTGTGTCAGGTTACCAAAAGAGTTGATGAAGATTAATCTTTCCTAGTCAGAAATGTTAAAAATAGCTGATATTAAAGTGGCTACTGGGGGCCACACCTCTTCTACTATTGTGTACCTGTTCATTTAATCCTCCCATAACTTGTAAAGTGTCCATGTTTTACAAAGAAGGGGATGGAAGCTCGGGCTAAGGAACTCGTCCAGGACACACCTAGGAGGTGGTGGAATTGGGATTCAAATCGCAGACCACATTCTTCACTGGACCACGCAGCTTAAAAAAAAAAAAACCACTTTCTCCCCACTCTGTGTGGGGTACATTCTTAACTTGGCCATTAAGAACCTTCACACTGATCTTACTCTACTTTGTATCCTATAGCTTTCCTAGGGGAGCCTTCCATTCCTCCTGGTATGAGCTCCTCATCCTCTATGGAGCATAAACACCCTCTAGTCAAGCGGCTTTCTCTTCTGAAGTTTTTTCCTAATTCATGTAACACCATCAT
The DNA here is from genome assembly GCF_004348235.1 of Phoca vitulina. NCBI lineage: Eukaryota > Metazoa > Chordata > Mammalia > Carnivora > Phocidae > Phoca > Phoca vitulina. The sequence continues at coordinate 32,164,695 of NW_022589721.1, forward strand.
ACAGGTTTTTTTTTTCTTATTTATTTTAGAGCGCACAAGCAGGGGGAGGGGCAGAGGGAGAGAGAAACCCAAGCAGACGCCATGCTGAGCGAGGAGCCCGTCTCAGGGCTCAGTCTCAGCACCCTGAGAGCACGACCTGAGCTGAACCCAAGAGTCAGATGCCTAACTGACCGAGCCACCCAGGCGCCCCACCGTCATACAGCTTCATGTAATTAAACAGCAAGAATGTCACAAGGTGGGCCTGTATGTGTTAAGTAAAGGGATTAGAGATCTCTCATCATTTTCTTCTCTCCTCCAGCTTCAGCTAGTGTGTCCCAGGGCCAATGGCACAGAGGTGCTATCTGGTTTTAGATACTAAGTAAGCGAGAAGTACAGGGTCCTGGATGTCTAAGCGAGGGGTGGGGTGGGGTGAACTTCATCTTGATTTTGTTAGAAAAAACAAAACAAGACTAGAACAAAATATACCAGAAGTTTTAAGAATAATTACCTATCAGTGTTGTGATTATAAATAATTTAAAATTTCATCTTCATGTTCATCTGAATTGTCAACACTCTCCATAATTAATACATATTCTTAAAAATAAAAAAATAGCTTTCAGCAAGAACAAAGTCTTGGCCTGCTCTAGCGACAATGTCCATTTGGCATCCTAGGATTTTCAGCCATTTTTTGGCTCCCTTAGGTCCAACCCTTCTTTCCCAACAAGCACGTACTCTGTACAGTGCAGACAGTGAGGTCATGGACAGCCCAGAGCGGGGCCGCCAGGGTTGCAGAGCGGTAGCAGCACGTGTAACCCCAGCCCGGGCAGAGGGAGTCGCGACCCACCAGGACGCGAACCCTGGATGTGGTCAGCTCGGACTCCTCCCGCACAACATGGACCTCGGCAGGGCTCGCACTGCTCTTGACTGGGGCTTCGCTGAATAGCTTTTTACTTCCTCCTTTCTCGTGGCTGCTAGAGTAGAAACACTCCACTCCTCCTAGATACCAGTTTTATTTTTCCAATTCGTTCCTGTGGTTTTCATCCCCAAACCCGAGTTCTCAGGGAATAGTGCCCACCTCTTCTGAATACACTGTTCAAGGAATAGGTCCAATACTGCAGACTAGGCCTCTAGACATCCGTCATGGAAGGCAAGCTCCCCCCTCGGAAACCTGGAATCTTAACTTGTGCAGAAGGAAGTGCCCAAATCTGCGAGTAATTGAAGATCTTTGGGAGAGGCAGCTGTAAATATGAGGAATTTTATTTTATTTTTTGCTGACATACTATGAGGCAAAACAAAATTGACACCATACAAAATAACTTTATAAAATATCATTCACATCATATTTTATCAGATTTACAGCATTCTGTGCATGTTAAGGGTTATGTAAGGAGGTGAAAAAACACTATGCCAAACTTTTAGTATTAGTTTATATACACACAGTAAGAAACAAAACAAGTTAACTGTTAGGTTTTCCATGAATTTATTGCAAAAATAGTGCAAACTACGTAACCTAGTAAGCTGTAAAACAAACTCGAAAGGACCCAGCTAAGCTTAAACACGACAATAGATGCTCAGTGTCTCAGCCTTTAGCTCTCTTCACCAGTTTATCTTTTGTCAATCCAGACCACTCCCCATCTGCTGGGTGAGGGTGAGTGCTGGGGATGGAGAAACGCGAAGACTGGCTCTTCAGAGACCAGAGCCGTCCGGCTGCCTGAGGCCAGGGATTCCTTTAGGATCATGCTACTTACTCAATGGCAATTCTGTGAGGTCTGTGTTGAAAACATTCAGATGCCATCATGTCTAAGTCCGACCTTAGGAGGAAGTTCTCCAAACCTCTTGATGACATGGAGAAAAGAATTAAGAAAGCAGCATGAACAGAAAGGACTGGGAACATTATTGTCTGCTTGCACACACGGTACCCTTTTTCTCAGGTATATTTGGGTAAAGTAGTATTCTACTGGTGGGCAACCTTTGAACCAGATACTGGAGTTAAAAAGACAAAAACAAAGGATACTGTGTCCCGACAAGAGTAACTTTAAAATTTCTTTCAACAGTCTATTGGGGTCCAAAAAGCATAGATCTAAAAACAAAATAATAAGAGCAAAACAATGCTACATATAAAAGCTAAAGAAACAAAATGCAGCATATTCAGGTTCTTTTTCTTGAGGTACCTATATAAATTTAATCACCTGCCCCAAAGTACTCTTGTTAGGTCAAAGAACAAAATGCTGACTGGTGAGCCGATTGCGGGGCACTCATCACTACTGAGAAAGTGCAACAATGCTGATCTCTATATGCAGCATACTAACTGGGGAGCGACTCTTTTTTACAAAACAGCTGAAGTACTGACCTGATGGACGCTTAACAATGAGAACACTTAACTAGAATCATCCCATTTTGTTTCGAGATCCTGCAGCAAAAAGCCTCCCAAATCAACTTTCAAAAGTTTTGCCACTTAGGAATGTTGGTCCTCTTGTAAAATTCAGAGATCTCTTTAAAATAGTAAAACTATATACTACAGGAAAGAGCCCTACTTTTTATTTCTTATTGGTATAAAATCAAATTCTTAAGACTCCAAAATATTGTGTTACCTCCAAAGAATTAAGTTAAAAAAGATCACCATAGTAGGAAAAGTCTAGAATTGTAAACTGCCAAATATAAAAGCATGGAAAATCATCGATGTCCTACCTTAGTTTCTCACCTGCCAGAAAGCTTGCCTAACTCATGGCGACCCTGGGCCTGCTGCTGGGCGCAGGCGTGCGGCCCCCTCCAGCGGCCCCCCGCACCCCCCTTCCCCCAGCTGCCCGTGGGCGCAGCACCTGCACCAGGATGGACAACAGTCCACTGGCTGCACGGGAAACACAATATGCCAGAGGAGCAGGGGGCGTGGATGGCCACACAAGCCACGGAGGAGCGCGCATGAGCTGTTCGTGGCTGCCTCTTCATTGGCACAGAAAATGAAGAGAGAGCTGTCGGTATATGCATAGAAGAGTTTGGAATTTGTTTGTAAAATGTTAATTTGCTCTTGGACATTTTTTTCTTTTCTTTTCACAAGGGGGCAGTTGGGATTTCAATAGACGTGACTAGTTGGCTGGGGGTAATCTATCAAATTCCATGGCCAATTGGGCTTTTCTCCCCACCTGCAATAGAAAACACTCCATTTCATATGGATTTTTTTCAATGCATTAGGATTCAACACAAAAGGCACAAAATAAATAAAAATTTATTAAATAAACGGAAATTATGGTTTCAAGCTTTGTGTGGAGTTATATCTTGCTGTTTGGTTACTTGTTCCAATTTAATTTGACAGACTTAGTAAATAGCACCCAACTGTTTAACTGAGGTAGATCCACATTGTAAAGAAAGCTGGGTCCCCTCCATTTTATGTCTAAATTTAAGATGCTTTTACAAAAACAAAAATCCATATAATCCTATGCAGAAGCGATGGCAGGTGGCACCACCTGAAGAAAGCTTAGAACGTGAGCAGGTTAGCAAGTAAGACTGATGCCCAAATCATACTCTCCATCAGCCATAAATAAATCTCAGACTGGAGGGAAAAAAACCAAACCTTTAAAAGTAACCCTGAAAAAGTCTCTAGACTTTCAGAATAGGTCTTCTTGACTGACTGCCACCGAAATGCACAATGGTCCATTTTCATCAAGCAATGGCAACAGCCCAGCCAGACCAGAAAGAGCGAGCGAGCGAGCGAGAGCGAGAGATCTGGATCACTGAAAGTTTCCCTTTGTAACTCTGGAGAAAAGACTGGTTGGATTATGATATAGCATCTTGATCTGAACAGTTTAAACTCACTGCCTAATATTTTTGCATACTCTGAAACTTACAATTTAACATCTGATTAAGGCTTGAGTTACAGTGGCATTACCACCTAGCATCATGCAAGCATCGGACATCCTCAACACACAGGGACTGGCATGAAACGAGAGACAAGGACGTGAAGCCTCAGAAGTGTATTTAGCAGGTACTATAATTTTATAACGAATTTTACAATTCATGTAGCAAATGAGAAATTATACAGACAGACCAATGTATATAAATACTAGTTTATACAGGAACTTTGAATTTACAAAACAGCACTGCACGGTTTCTCTACCACAAGCACAAGACGCCGTCGCAAGAGACCGGCCGCACAGCTAGGAACGGGCTGCAGACGGTACGCACAGGACCGCCCGACGGGCGCCCCGGAGCTGCTCAGCTTCTTAGAAAACAGTAAACTTCCAATGGTCACAATACAGTTCGATTCAAAATATCTTCTAAAATGTTTTATTGTGGGGGAAATTAAGAAGGGGCAAGCAAGATCCACCCATGGAACTTCTGAATTCATTTTTGGTTCTTTTTCAATTATTTTATAAAAATAAAATAAAACTAGAAAAGTTGATAAAACTCAGGGTTAAAAGCCCTCCCTACGTATTGGGTAAGTAAGCCGCAGTGTCCCAGAGGTAAGACAAATCTGCGTGGAGACGCTACATTCTTCTCTTGTATTTAACGAGTTCGCCACCCTGCTGCACGGAAACTTACAATTATGCTCTTAAAACTTTTTAAAAAGTAAAAACTCACTTGCCTCTACGGTTATAAAATATGAATTCATACCTTCAACAACTACATTAAAATCCACTATCAAACTCAGGACTCAAATTTCAATTTAGTGCTAAAACTACATACTTTCAGGATTTCGGTCACATGTATATTTGGCTTTGAAGAGGAACCCAAAATCAGTAACATATCCTCCCCTCTGCAGCCGGCGCCTCTGCCGAGGGAAAGACCTTTGCCTTTCAAAATGGACAGCTCAGTAGAACGAAGGGCCAGGAGGAGCCGCCAAGAATGAGTTTCTATGCATTTTAAAAATAAGTAACATTGGATTATTTCCCCCACTTAAAAGCAATAAAATCATCCCTTGACAGGGTAAGGTGGTTTTTGTTTTTGTTTTTGTTTTTGTTTTTAATTAGACCATCAGCCAAGAAACTGCTCAGTACCTGGCTTGGAAAAGTTAAGAGATAAAAAATGCATTTTAGGCATGTCAAAACTGGGAGTCCTCTATGCACAGCTCAGCCAAGTGAGCAGCTTCCCCGCACACCACGGAACAGAGCGACACGAACAGAAAGCATCCCCGAATAAGGACAATAGGACTGAATAGCACCTTATGTCTGAGGACTTCACACGCAATTCACAGAGACACGATTCCAATTCCTCTTCTAAAAACCTAGTTCCAGGACACTAAATATTTAGCTTGGTGAATGACTCTGAGGACAAAGCCACCAGGTTCTGCCGATGGCCACCGTCAATGCCTGACTAAGAGATGGATCTTACGCGGATTTCCCGGAATCCCAGTGGACGTGGACTTGGGAAGGAAGTCCTGCGACTACGAGAACCTCACGTTTTCCGACACGAGGCAGTGTGCGCGGGCATCACAGTTTACCGAGTCAGGAGCTGAGGAGCAGACACAGCTTCAAAGGCAGAAGGTCAATGACTGACTTGTGGAATGGTACAGGCTTACTTCCCAATAAAAACCCAGCCCCAACATGATTCCAAAAGGACACTGAGGACCAGACTTTAAAGGCACAGAGGCTGAGACTGGGTCTTCCAGAACACGCTCAGTCTGGTACTGATGGAGACCAGAGGAAGGCCTGGTGCCGCCTGCTCCCAGGGTCTGAGGGACCTGCCCTCTCCCCCCGCCCCGAGATCGTTCCCACAGTCTCTCTAGAGTTCCAAGGAGCCTCGGCTCCCCAACGCGAGCACCTCGTTCTGCCAAGTGGTGCCAAGGAGCCAAGCAGTCCGCCTGCATCGCACCCCCGACCCGACTGTGTGGGGGTGTTCTTGGGATCAACTCATGGTTTTAAGGACCTTGATTCAGAAGGTACTTAATGGAGGGCGGCCTCAACATCTAGGTTCCTGGAGACACTTGGGGGGGAAGAGTTAATATTTGGTGTTTTAGCTTTAACTCTGAACTACTTAAATCCAAGGAGGTTGTAAATAGAAGATAATTCAGCCTCCTCCCACCCCCCAAAAAGGGAATGGGAGTGAGGTGAGGATTCAACTCTTCAGTCATACCACCAAGGGCATTTAAAGATGCTAACACATCTAAATGTTTCACATCGACCAATAAGAGAAAAGTGTTAACAAAAGCACCAGTAATCTTCAGTTCCCTCTTTTCAAATAATTTCTCATGAATGCAAAGATGGTGGGAGAGGCCCACCCCGGGATTCTGGAGACATGTATGCAAAAAGCTGAGGGGTAGGTCTGAGTTCAACAGTTCACATTACGGAATCAAGGAGAGGGCCACCGTGCAGTGTCCCCCGAAACACCCTGAATGGGATTCTGGTTGAAAATGAGGCCAACCCAGAGCACCCAAGCAGTTCCAGAAGCAGGTCAGCAGATGTTGTGGCTACCCACCCAAAACATCCATGCATCTTGGGGTGGGCTGTATCTACAAAACAGTGTAATCGCAGAAGTACAAAACATTCTTAGAAAGACTGCAAAGGACACTTAGCTCTTTCAGAATTAAAGCACGCCATGGGGCATGAAAAACATCAAAACCCGAAACAACAGTGCTAACGGCAAAGCCTTCCCGGTAACGTCATACTTGGAACGTCTCTGGGCCAACGTCAGTGTCTGATGAACGTCCAGTGAGGGAGCAGAGCAACCTCCACGCACCCAGATGTCTGGGACTGCAAAACCACCTGCCTGCCCCTCAAGAATTTAAGCGCGAACCAATGGAGGTGTTTTGGAGCGAGTTTGAACCCTCCAAAGACGAGAGAACGTAGAGAACCTAAAGACGAGATGTGAAGGAGGCAGAGGGTGACACCGACGGACCCACACACAGTGCGTGGGCAAAGGACATTCTGACAGCAAAGTGGCTGATCACAAGGAGGGGTACCCCGAGCCCGAGCAATCTCTCTCGGGGCAGACTGCCTGTAAGTTAGCATCAGAGGACCCAGGGTGCCGGCAGCGGGAGCTCCTACTTCAATGCTGGCTGTGGACCCCGCGTTCCTTTCCAACAAAGGGCCTTGGACTCGAACAGAACATTTTGCTTTTAAACCGCAGATCATGTTTAAGTAGGAAGTGATGGTAACTCAAGGTTCCAAAGTCAAAGATCAACTATAACTGCGTGTTTTTTTGAAACCATACAGCCACTTTAGATGCATTATTTAGAGAGTTGGTGTTCCAGCACCTTCGTGATTTTACAGGGTGTATAGAAAGGGAGAAGAGTGCAGAGGGAGACATTTCCAACCCATTCATGAGTAAAACAGAGAAGAAAGTGCTTTCTTACAGCAAACAGGAAAGTGAAAAGCCAGGACAGCAGGCCGTTTCAAGGCTCCCCCACCCCTGGCCCTGCGTGGAGATGCCCCCGCCAGCCTGTGAGGACGGCGCGGGAAGCTTTTCCATTTTCTGCCCGCTGGCTGCCTAGAACCCTACATTATTGAGCTGGGCAGCCCTGAGGAGTCCCCGGTCCGCCTCTGATACCCCCGAGGGCGAGAAGGGGACTGCCCACGGGTCACAGTATGGCACACACATTTTCAAGCCAGAACTGAAGAGAGAGAGATGTTCGCCATTCAGTTTATTCAGGCAACATTTTGGCTATTTTCAGTGTGAACAGCTACGCTTAAGAACAAGCATGAACCTATTGAGAATTCAGAGGTAGCCTTTATCTGCATTTATTTCTTTTTAAACTAAAAGGTATTTAGAAACCACCTTCTGTAGTGATTTGGCTAAGCCAATACATTCACTTTAGACAATAAAATGGCAAAACGTAACCAACAAAGCATTAGGGAGGGCACCGCGATGGCATCGAACACACACTCATGACCGGTTCGGGTCTAAAAGCTCCTGTGTGTGTCCGATTCTGGGTAGCCTGACCACAAACAATTACACACTGTGGGCTGGAGCACGTACTTCTAATCTAGCAATATCACAAGGCATAAAGGAACAGCACTGTTTCAGGTCTCTCTAGCATCTATCTATGTATGGGATAAGCCGCAAATGACACTTTTGACACCACGGTGATCTCATGTCTTCAGAACGGTGGCTGACCAGAGAGAAGCGAGGGGGGCCCCTCGCTAGCCGTCTGTTCACACTGGCCACGCAGGGGCTTCCTATCCAGATGGTCAGATGCTGGATGGGACCGGAAGAAAATGCGTCAAGGAGCCATGGGAAAACAAAAAGGAATTAAACAGACCCAAAAGTGTTCAAAGGATTTATAATGAATCCTTTTAAAATCAAATCTTCAGACCTCAAGGGGAGAGCGGACTCTCCTTTCAACAGACTGCAAACTTCCTTTCTGTGAAACAAGAACACGAGGCTCGTTTGTCCTTCATGAATGGTCAACAGACACGCGGTTACGGAGGCAGAGCGGAGCCCACGCGGCTCTAACACATAATACTGGAAACGTGGCTGTCCCTACAACAGAGCGACGTGTTGTGTTCATATCATTTTTGCTAACCTAAATCTATTTACAATCGTTTCAAACAAGTACAGCAGATGCAAAGTTGGACATAATAAAAAGGAAGTTGTCAAAAAATCAGTGCAATTATTTTGAGTTGAAAATTTTCCTTACAAAAGAGTCAGCATGTGTGTGTCACAGGGAGTTACACGTGCACCGTGTCTACACTGAACACACGTCACCGCAGCCGAGCCTGCAGGCAGGGCGGCTAGAGAGATTCTTCTCGGTTACTTTGGGGAAGGGTTTAAAATATAAATAAAATATTTGCATTCTGAAAGTGAGGCGCACAAACACTGAGGAAGTTTCTGTTTATTGTACATTCCTTTCTCATGAGCGTGAGAGATGAGTCAAAGAGAGGTCACAGGGAGATTTCTATGGCTTGTCTGGGCCACTGGGATTGTCCACTGTCTGGATTATGTCAACTTCTAAAGCTCCTCCTAATGGAACTGCCTTAAGCGTGGAAAATGCCCATGAAAAATCCTTTTAACTGTCCACCAGATCAAAGTCCCGTTGAAGGAGTACATCCAGATCCTGACGGCTCCACGAAACAAGCCAAGTGCTTCCATGACAACGAGCAACCGAGAGAAGCCGTCCCAGCCCCCCAGGCCCCCCAGAGACAGTCTGGGTCCCAACTACTGCAGGACGCTTGGCTGGTCTACCCTTAACATATTGTATCAAATATATAATTTGACTGAAAAACTGCCTTGTAAAAATAAAATTTAAATCACCCTGCAGATCAATGCAAAATTACATTGCTGCATATATAAGAAAAACAATTCATTCAGAAAAATTACATTTGTGGCTTTCAAAAATAAATTCATCCGGCAAACTTGCAGGTAAACATTAGGCAATTTATAAAAGTTGGGGAAAATAATTTCTATCATAGCCATCAGGTACCACATGCACTGGGATATCCACATCGGCCAAATCGAACCAGAGCAGAAAGAAAAAAATAAATAGCAACATTTGCATTTAACAACAATAAAAATAACATATAATATAACATCAGTAAAAGCAACCCCCCCCCCTCCCCCCCCGCTGTAGGAACTGAACTCCAACTGTCTTTTCCAACGAGCACTCCGTGACCAGGGGTAAACATCAGTAATAGCAGTGACCGCGGCCAACCTCCCAGAGCACGGACATCACTCCGCTCCTGCCGCGTCCCTCTCGGGCCAGCCCGCTCAGTGGCCAGGGGTCGCCTGTGTCTCTAGAGAGCAAACATTCATCCAAGGGAGTGTGAGAACACTACCGAAAAGCAACGTCACCTTAAAAAGCAAAAGCAGACCCTACGATGTTGTATCAAAAGTGTATATGGGAAGACTTCTCAAAACCAAAACCAAAACCAAACAATCCCTGTCTAAAAGCACAGGTGTGCCCAGTTTTACAAAAATGTATCAGAACTAGGGAAGTCTGAGCTTGGAGAACACAGGCAGGGTGGAATCTCAGCATCACCAAAGGGCACTTCCATGACGCGGCGGCCGTCCTCGGCTCCCCTGGGCTTCCTTCATTGCTCTGTCACTAGGGTGATGGGAGGGCGGACAGAATGGACAGTGGTGAAGGGGTGGGAACGGTCATTCTTCTTAAAGTGAACATTTTAAAATCTACTAGGAAGAGTACCAGTAAAAGAATCTGATCGGGAGACCTCTTTTAAAGAGACGAGATAAATCCCAGTTTTTCTTTTAAATGAATCCAGATTTCTACATCATAATTTTCACATTCAGTTTGCTTAAAGCAAGGCACACCTTACTTAACAGTGGGGTAGGGCAAAGCCAGCGTGCAGACGCCTCTCAAATCTGCAAGGGCCCCAGGCCTCAGGCGACCAAGCGCAGGCAGAGGACGGAGCCACCCTGGGAGCCTGAGCCCTCTTGGGGCCACGCAGGCCGAGGCAGCCCTTGGGGTGGGAGCAAGCGCAGTTAGAGACGGGCAAGGGCCCCTTTTGGCTTCCACGGGAACTGGGCTCAGACTTAGTCTACTGCACTTTGAGGTTTTACGCTATCTCAAAATTTATCCTAATAATGGGGGCACCGGTAGAAATTTGGGAAAACAATTATTTACCTGAGAAATTGTAACTACAGCCATTTGAATTCTGAATCATCAGATGCGTACAAAGGTGTGCAGCTAAGCTAGCTGGAGACGTTTGGTCTATTAATGCTTTTAGTATTAAAAGTTTTATAAAACAAGCACAGGGCTACAAAAAGAACCCTTCTCAAAGTACTCTGGCCCATTAAAATTAAAACCTTTCCTTCAAAATGATAAAAAAAATTTCAGATCTAATTTTCTGCCAGCGTGCGATCTCTCCTGGGTGTTGCCTTCACGAGCATCTGCCTGTGCTGCCGAATGGCCCCTCCCCGCTGGGCCCTCGTGCTCGGGGGAGAGGGCTCCTCAGAAAGCTCTGGATCAGGGGTCCTCAGACTCGAGGCAGCCCTGGAGCCCCAGCTGATGGTATCAAATACAGACGTCCAGCCCCGGCCCCAGAGACCCGGGGTCAGGAGTCTGCATTTTTACCAAGCACCACCACCAGCCCGACCACCCGGACCCTGTTGCGGGGAGTAAAAACACACCTTTGAGACACATGGTTCTAGATGATCCTAAAAATGGCTGAAAACTAACCTAATTTTAGATTTCAAAAGTGTATTAGTGAAAAGACTCCCCCCTTAGCTGGAATGCTCCCGGTAATTTAAGCCAAGAGTGTATTGGTGTCCTTCTGAAAGAGGAGAAAGTGCCACTTGCCAATAAAACAACAGGGAATTGCAACATTTCTTAGAGCAGAGGCTTCTGTTCGTTTAAAAAGACCAAAAAAAAGAAAAAGAAAAAGAAAAAAAAAAACAACCAAACAAAAAAACAAACCCAGAAAGAAAAGATACAGCAAGAAGAGGCTAATGCCATTAATAAGACACCCACATGCACACACAGACACACACGCACACATCACTCTGAGTATATATCTTCACAAATAATAGTCACCCCTTTGTCATCGCCACCCAAATCTCGGCCGAGTGTCCACCACAGCTCCGCCCGCAGTTCCCTGCCCCTCCCGCGCCCCAGAGCCGGCAGACAAGAAGACAGGGTGGGCGCGATCTCCAGCACGAGGCGCCCCGTCGGGACCCTCGCCCCACCGCAGTGCCAGAGGTAAATGTCAGGCTGGGCTTGGGGGGGGCCGTCAGCAGGGAGAGGGAAACCGACAGAGCACAAAGCAGCACTAGGGGAAGGCGCGTCTCCTTCCCGGAATCTCTACATTGAACGTGGATTTGATTTTTTTTTTTTTTTAATTGTCTACAAGGACAAACAGCCCACTTAGCACAAACAGAGTTGTCCGCTGTTACCCCTTTTCAAGTTGTCCATGGTATCACGCTTAGTGCCACGGCTTCTAGATGGGCAAACCCACGTCTGGGGCCCCGAACGCAAATCCCTTCTGCCGGCCTCGCAGCGCGCCACCTCCGAGGGCCGGGGCTCGCTGCGCGTTTCAGTGCATAGATCCTACGAAACTCGTCTAACAGAACCACACGCAGAGAGAGGTACACTCTGACACATGGACTTGTTTCCCAGGAATGGAAGAATAAATACATTCCGTTTGTGCTTAATCGGCTGAGCAACACGCGGGGACAGGAGGCGGGGCGGCGGCGGCGCGGGGTCGCCGTGCCCGCGCCCGGGCCTCCTCAAGGTACAGGCTACGCAGTCTACGCGGGGGAAGGCGGGTGGCGGTCACATTGACTCAAGTGCATACTCCTGCACGTCAGCACTGAGAACCACAGGAGGTGGTCCAGTCACCAGGCTCCCAAACACTCGTGATATGCTAAACAGATCACAATAAGCACCCCGGAGTCAATAAAATGAAAAACAGCATCTATCTATCACATTAATACTGCAAACCAGATATATATATTTTTTCTCTTACATTAAAGACATAACAGTGAAAAAGGATTGTACTGTATTTATCACCACAGACCCGTATTCTTTAGAAACTTTGGAAAATAAATGTCACAGTCCTATAGGACAAATCTTATGATTAGACTGTCGGCATATTGTCTTTTTTCTTTTTTTAAATAAATTTTTATTAAAATGGCACTTGTCTGCCAATCGCTCTGGACCTATAAATGTTGTAAACACACACGGCCCATCTTCTGCCCCCGCTCCTTATTTCGAGCTGAGTGAGAGGCGGGCAGTGGCGGTTCCAGACGCCAGTGGGCGCCTCGGCGGGCCACCTGCCCTCGGTCCCGAAGAGCTGGCGCCAGCCCCGTCAGGGGCACGCTAGTACCACTCTGACATAAACTTTAGTGACCACCTCAGAATGCTCAAGGCTTTAAAACCACAGCTGTGCTCTGTGTTGCTTTCACTCTCTGAGAACGTTCACAGCTAGTTTGAGCCCACCAATTCCATAGAGAATCATGTGTTAAAAACAAGTAAATTGAATGACCAAATAAATTAAAAATGTTTTAAAGCCCTGAGTTCATAGACTGGTTTTAGGAGATTTTTAGGAAACACGGGACTCTATTTTAATAAGCAGCTTATAGATTTTGGCAAACCATATTTCCTACGACAATGGGGTCTCATACAGGTCTGCAGTTCAAAATCCAAGTTTGAAATCTGGGACGGAAGGCATTCTGGAAAATGGAGAATCTACTAAAATCAATGACGTCTCATGTTCGATGCTGGCTGTCACGGAAGGGCTGGGCATCTGTTGGTCTGAGTGTAGCTGGTCTCATGTGAATCCAACTCGGTACACAATCGTAAACACTAAAACATGTCAAGCAAAGTACATGGTGCGCAGGGTGTCCTGATGAACCTGGACTGCCTTTGCCAACGCTTGGTGGTCTCGTCCATTACTCTGCCCGGAGGTATGGCTTCCTTCAGCACTGCGGGGACGGGAGGACAGAGAGAGAGAGAGTGCAGCCTTTAATGCACCACGAGGCAGTGCACTGATAACAAGTTAAGACGAGGCAGCAGCTATCTGGGGAGGTGGCCACGCAGCGACCAGGCGGCGGGGAAGAGGCGGGCACCTGGGCGTGTGTGTCACGCTCGGCTCCAGCCAACGGGGCCCCCCTGCTTCCCACTCTGAAAGCGCAGCTGCCAAAGCCGGTCTCAGAAGCGACCCCTGCCGTGCCCCCAGCCGGGAAAGGCACACCACCCACCTGTCATGTTCTTTGTCCACCAGGTGGTACCTGGCCCGGAAAGCCACCAGGTGGGCGTAGTATGCTGGCGCCGGGATGGACACGGATCGCGTGCAGCGCACGTAGGTGTGACACAGCTGGTAGGTGAGAATCTGCAGCTCGTCGGAAGAGAAACGATTGTCATCCCAAAGCACGTGATAGTGGGAAGGCCTGCTTGTTCCCTAAAAGCAGATCAGAGGGTCAGAGGAGTGAACGTGCGAGAAGTCCAGAACTCACCTACACGAGGGCACTGCTGATAAGCCACGCTTCCGTCACCCTCCGCACGGAGGACTCAGTGGGAGAACGCTTAGGGGCAAAAACCTGTGGGCCCCTTCACCGGTGGGCAGAGGCCAGCAGTCTTGAGGTGACGATGGGGCACATGGTGACCTTCCCTGTACGTCCTGCAACGTGTGTGGCGGGAGACAAGGCCGAACCCCGCTACGTGGGCAGGAGCGGATTCTGAGCACGTCCGTTACCTGCCGCCCTTCCCGCGGCCTTCTCACCACTCCGACCTCAGCTCGTTCGCTAAGCTCCGGGTGCACGGGACACCCCGGACCCCACCGGTGCCCCTGGCCGTTGCACCCACTACTTGCGCCTGTCCTCATCTCACCTAAAATGGGAACCCTGACCACAGCACGCCAGTGGGTCCTTCCTCCCCAGCACCCCACGCCCCCCACCCTTACCTGTCCCTGGCTACCCGCCCAACTCCCCTACGCGCCCACCGGGGTGCTTGCAGGAGGCTCGTGCTCCGTGTTTGCGGGGCATGTGGCCCGCGTCACGGGGACACCGAGACTGGGCAGCGGGGGCCTGTCCTTACCTGGATGCCGGCGTGACTACACAGGTAGAAGTCAAACTCGGTCGGGTGCGTGATTTTCGTGTCCACAGTTGTGCCTGCTGGAATGTTTCCACTTTTCCCAACCTTCGGCAATACAGGAACCCGTCAGATGTGTCCAGGGACCACAACGGAAAGCAAGCAAGCACGTCAGCCTCGCTCACACCGCCTTCGGACGCTGGGCCTTCCTGACCACAGGCGGCCCTATCTCGGCGTCTTTAAGTTGGCTAACTAACATATCGGCTCGGCGCGACGGCATTAAAAGAGAACCTAACCGATACTAACCCCTAGAGGTAAGTAAGTTCCTGTCCTATGAGGGCTGGGTTTTCTCCCCCCAGGTCTCGTAAAGGGAGAGAAGTGCAGCTGTCTTCCCTTCACTGAAGAATCTGCATGTAACGCTCGAAGGGCTCTTCATTCCCGTGGAGGTCACCGACATACAAATCTAAAACCGTGCACGATGGGCACCTGACGGGCCATCATCCACGCACAAACACACCCAATACTCAAGGCAGAAGAGCGAGAACACCCTGAAGGCAGTCAGGAGCATCTGCACTTGGTCGGTGGCTCAATCACCACCACCCAAGAGGGCATGCTGGTCCCCCCGAGACCGTCCGAGAAGCAGAGGGATGGATTGGGCTACACATGATATCAAACCACTTAACTCTAAGTTTACATTCTAGGATCACAAAGTCACTGAACACCCAGCTACTGCTACTGGGCCAGCAATGCCGCCAAAGCTCTAGGACCCAACCCATGATCAGTAAGTCACTGACCTTTCAGTTCTGCAATTTTCAAATACACACACGCACGCACGAATCCCCAGTGTAACTCCTGAGCACCTTCAGATATGTATTTTACTTCTTGCCAACTTTTTTCACACCTTCCTATTTTTAAAAGTAAAATATTTGAAACTAGTGCCCCCCCCCTTTGCTTCCTTCCACGTAGCAGTCTCAGATTTAGCCTTTGTCATTCCTACATGTACTTTTATTTTTCCCTACACATTTAAGTCTCCATCAGCACTATACTGTGTTACTTCACAGGTTTTCAAACTGTGCATGGGTATCATATATATTCTGCTACTTGCTGTTTTTGTTCAATATTTACGATTTGGAGATGTATTCATGGGATACACAGAGTCTATCCTATTCACCGCTGGGCAGTGTGCCAGCATAGGAATACACCACGACCCTTCCTCCTGTTAGTAGACAAAGTTTTTGCTATCAGAAACAACGCTGCAATAAATATTCTTATACTTGTCTCCTTATACACATGCAAGTGGGTTTCTCAAGGGCTAGAATTACCAAACTGCATCCAAGCTGGCTTATCAGTCTGCACTCCCATCGAAAGCATAGGAGAGTCTTCATATAATGCACTTACTCTGTGCCAAGGATGATGCAAAGTGCTTAGTGTGTTAGCTCAGCTCACCTTCCCAGCATCCTTAGGAAGGTGCGACAGGGAGGCTGACACCCATGATGATGCAGCCCAGGTGCTGAGGGGTGGGCTATAGCCAGGCTGTCCGGCTCCAGACCCAAGCTCCTGACCATGGCCCAGCACCCACATCCTTGCCGACACTTTGCTATTATCAGGATAACTTCATGAGTCCCCCCAACGTTTCCCATTCTCTGAAAAATTTTGTATAAGATTATTCTTTGATGGTTTGGTAAAACTTGCCTATAAAAAATCTGCATAAACTTCACAAAATAAGATAAGTACTTTCTCCTTTTTTCCTATTCTCTGCCACACTTTAAGATCATCCATTCTTGAAGGTTTGGTAAAGCTTGCCTGTAAGACTCTCTGGGCCTGATGCCTTTTGGAAATGAGGATTAGATTATCCTCCAGAACTGATTTCAGTAATTTATGTGATTCCACAAACAACTCTTTGTATCTATTTCTTCTCACTCTTCTAATGTATCTATCAGCATAAAGCTGTTACTATCCCATGATGATTTCAGTAACACATCCCCCTTCTGGGTCATAGTCCTCTTTTTGCTCTTAATATTGTTACAAATATCCTTTTTTCCTCGTTGAGTCTTGCTAGGTTTACCCATCTTCAAAGAAGCAGGTTTTGTTTGTGTTCATCTGCTCTGTCTTCTTCATATTCTCCTTCATTATCTCCCATTCTGAGAGGGGCTGGGGGTAGGAACAAGCCAACTTGGAGCCCCCGTGACTCATAGCAGGGGCAGGTTACAGGCGGAGGAGGGAGGGAGCCCACGCACATCGGCTCCTCAGCCTTCCCTCCGCGCCCAGGACCGGCAGCTCTTCTGTCCTTCCCGTACCTTCAGCCTCACTGGGTGGTTCTTCTTATTTTCCGACAGATGTATCGAAGTCTAGCCTCTTCTCTCCAAGAACTGCTTCAGCTGCACTGCATAAAGTCTGACATGAAATTCTCTTTTTATTCAGTTCTGATTACTTTGTAATTTTTATTCCCTTTGCATGTTTAATGTGTGTGCTACTTAGAAGTGAATTTAAAATTAGAGTTTTTCTTAAATGTCTTTCTAGTTCTACTGCTGATTTAAAATTTAATTGTATGATTAAAAAAAAGAAATGTGGGTTGCCCAATACGGAGGTTTGGAAATCTCCTGAGATCTCCTCGTGACCGGGTACAAGGCAACTTTCATAAGCCTTCCACGTGAACTCGACTGTCAACGGCTGCACGCTAACCGTGAGACCTGGCCTGGTCATCTCACCCTGCCAGTCTCTAGCTTTTACCCATCTGTGGCTGCCCCAGCGTCTGAAACTGGGCGGTTAAACTTGCCCTCTCTGACGGTGGGTTTGTCAGCTTCTCCTGGGAATTCTGTCAGTTTTTTGCTACACTGTATTTTTTTCCCTTTATACATATTTTTAGGTCACTGCGTTAGGTACGTCCAAGCTCGCAGTTGTTCTATCTTCTTGGTGGCTCATCCCTGTGACTGTGACAAAGTGTCCCTGTCTCTCACTAGCGATCTGTACTTTGTCTTTCGCTGAGACAACGAGCATTTCTCCCTTGCTGTGCCTTCTCTGGCCAGATGCGAAGCAGCTGCAGGGCTGCTGGCTCTCACTACGGTGTCTCCTTCCCTCAGGGGATGTCCCTTTTCTCAGGCAGCTACCTGATGCTGTGTGGTTTAGGACAATAGTCTATGTGCAGGATTATTTTTATTTCTCCTGGTGGAAACATGGAAAATACTTAACAGGAAGTAACAGGAAGATCCCTACCTTTCTTCAACTGTCAGATCTCTCAGCTGTTGTATCTAGAAACGCTGCTTCTCCCTCATGCTCATTACTCTTATTCTGGAACGGCCGGGAGGTGCACCCGAGAACGGGCTCCCCCGGAGCCGCCTTCAGCACTCCAACCTGCCCCCAGGGTCCCCAGTTTGCGGTACCCCACCTACTCTGCCCATTGCCACGGCTGCCACAGCCTTTTTCAGAGCCAGCTCTCTGGTAATTTCTTTACTGGACAAGTGATATCTCCTGCCCGCTCCTGTCCCAGGCCCGTGGGATTTACGGGTCCAAACGTCTCACCAGACCGAGGAGAGCCCTTCTCCAGCGCCGAAGGCTGGGTCTCCGTGAAGCCCCTCTGCAGCGTGGCTCTGGGCGAGGGCTGAGCAGAGACCCGTGTCCCTCACGGCCCCACAGCCCAGGGCCAACCTCGGGCCGCTCCTTCAGCCCCAGAGCCTCACCCTCTCGTTCTTGTCGGTGCAGAAGAGCCGCGTGTGGTGCCTTTTCTGTACCACTATGAAGGTGATCCCCGGCTGGTAGTCCTTCTCTAACTTGATGCACGCCTCGCGGATGGCCAGCAACTCGTGGTGGAGAACCTGAGGGGAAGAAAGGACGTTTAAGGATGATTCTCTTTTTACAGCCTCTCTCTACCTTAGAGTAAATCCCTTAATGACACGCACTATCTGACAAATACGTGCAGTTCCAGGGTTCGGGCTCCCCTGGCTCGGGATTAGCAGCGCGACTTTGCCTTTCTGCTTTCGCTTTGTTTTTTTTTTCATTTATATAATTGAGCAAATGAGACCCAGGTTTCATAGCTAAATGGTTTAAATTAGATAATGCATAAAACTGCTCAGCACGGTTTCTGGAATGTTCTAAGTGCCCCATAAATGGCACCCACCACGGGCAGGAGTAACGGGGCACAAAGGGAGACATACACAGGAACAAATCAACAACTCGTTTTCTCTGCGGGAGAGGAGGAACGCACACTGGCTCAGGAGTTAGACCTGAGTTCAAACCCTAGCCCTACCGCCAAGTAGCTGTGTGGCTCCGGGAAAGCCACCGATCCTCTCTGATGCCCAGTTGTTTTCACTTTTAAAATGGGAACATCCTACCTCGCAGGCTTGCTGCGGAGACTGAAGTAAGTACAAAGCGCTTGCATGTAAGCACCCGGGAGACAGGGTACAAGGACAGTAAGACACTGTCCTCACCATCTGGGTCAGAGATAAACAGACAAACAACCTATCACGCTGTGATGAGGCCATTACAGGGACACACACCTCAGATTTTTAAACACTGCCCGAACTAAAATTGTGTTACGATGTTTCCAATGTGTCTTGGGTTCCGCGCTGAGAACCCGAGCTGTGGGGATTCCGTAAGGCGTGGGCTATGTTCACAGAGCGATAAACTCAGGAGGCACAGACCCCTCTCCAGCAGGAATGGCTGTGGCAGGGGGCGGGGGGCTGGGGGCACAGAACAGGGGAACAGTCTCAGCCAAGGGAACCCAAGAGGTCTGGCCCAAGAGGTGCCTTCAGGGTCGGCCGGCACACACCAGACTCTGGACCTGAGCGGGGGACAACGCAGGAGCTCCCAGCCCTGCTTCTGCAGAAGCTCTCTGAGGCCCGGCCAGAGTGTCAATTCCATCCTTCCCGCCGACCGAGGGCCTGAGGGGGACGAGCTGCGGCTCCCCTCTGGAGCAGGAAGGTCCAGGCGATCCTGCTTATGCCCAGTCGGGCGGCCTGCGGCCTCTGAAACACACGAGCGCAGCCCTCGGGACGCCTTCCCGTCTGGGCGGGTCTCCCACAGGATGGGACACAGACCCCCGTCCCTTCTGCCTTCCCTAACATCCCCCGGTGAGGCATGTGCCGGGACGGGGTATGGGGTGAGTGGAGGTATAATTAGCGTGGACCAATGTGGAGGAGACACAGCCCGGGCATCAATCTCCCGAGCTCTGGGTGAGGACGGACTCGCTGCCGACCACAGGTCACGGTGACAGGGACGTAAGGCAGGTGCTTGGAAGCAGAGCACGGCAACAAGCTCCCCACAGCCGCTCCCTTGCCTCTTCACTCCCCCGGTCTGATGGCACCCCTGCCTTCTGGACAGCCCGTCACCCAGGATCACATCCGGATGGTGGCCAGTCCTGTGAGCCCTCCTTCCAAAGGGGCCCCCGCCCAGCCGTTCTCCCAGACCCTGCCAGAGTTGTCACCATGCCTCTGTGGCCTCCACCCTGCAGCCTGCCTTTCCTGCCGCACACGGAGGTGACCCCCAGGCACAACGGTGTCCCCACCTACAGACTCCCCACCGCCAAGCCTCTGGAAGGGCATGCGGCCCCAGCCTGCACGGCTGAGCTGACCCAGACTCGACCTCCCCGCGGCTCCTCGTCCCTCCCGTCCTGCCTCGTCCCTCCCGTCCTGCCTCGTCCCTGCCGGCCTGGTGGCCTCTGCCCCAGCCCGCCTCCCACGCGCGGCCGCATGAGCCGCGGGGCAGAATGGACGCCACGTCACTGTGTCCATCGGGGAGCCCGGGAGGCCACTGCGCAGGACGGATGGGTGACTCTCGGGCATTCTGAGACCCCAGACAGAGAAAACCGCGAGGCGCCCACCTGCTGGAACTGGCCCTCGGAGACGCCGTCGCGGTAGAAGATGATGCGCGTGGGCTTGAAGCGCGTGGACTTGTAGAACTGGATGAGGAGCTCGCGGACCATGGTGGCCAGGTCCTGGATGATCTCCTGCCGGTGCTGCTGAACCCGCACGGTGGCGCAGTAGCGGTTGGGGTGCGCGTCCATGCTGCCCACGACCTGCCGGGACGAGGAGGAGCGCTGCTCTGGCTGCACCCCGGGAGGCGCGGGCAGGGACACGTGTCGCCACCCCAACCTCACGGCGCGGTGAAGGGACAGTGGCCTGTCGGAGGCGAACCTGCTGCCTCTGTGGGTTTTTTTGGAACGTGGGCAGTAACGTTTATAAACACAGGACAAAGAGTAACAGCTGCTGAGAGTGTCTAATAAAAAGTGGGCAATTATTCTGATCCTTTACTCTGCCTGGGACCCGAGGTGGCTGAGTTCAAGCAGCCCCCAGAAAGCAATGCGAGCAATCCCCAGTTTTTTCAAAGCACCTTGCTCACCCAGAGAAGCTGTTTGCCGATCAGTGCACATCCCTCACCCCCTGAAATGGCAGACCGGCCCAAAGGCTGGCCCACAGGTAGGTGCCTGAAGGGGCCACGCCGAAGGTGCCCAGAGTACAAGGGACACAACTACGCCCCGCGCTCTGCTCATCAACGAGGAAGGGCTGAGAAATACCTAACAAGGTAAAAACCGCACTCCAGGTCGGAAGTGGAGGTAACCTGGATGCTGAGCCGGGCGGCGGATTCACGTTACACAATGCTAACCTGACAGAGGCACACAGCCCCTGAACCACACCAGACACACCCTGTGTGCCGGGGGCCTGCAGCGGACCCGGGGGAAGCCTGCACCTCCTGGGGACCCCAGCCTCCCTGGCTGGGGATCGGACGCACCTCAGGATCCCATGCGGCTCAGAGGGAAGCCCCGGGTGGCCAGAGGGTGGCTGGCACTGCTCACCTGTGACTGCTCCAGACAGGGCTGCTGTGAGGGAGGGAATGAGCACAGAGCCCCACGTGCAGGGGCCTGGCGGGCACGGCGGCCCCTAACACCCCGCACAGCGCACGCCCAGCCCTAAGCCTCGCAGTCGTTAGCTCTGTTTTCTACTGTTTGTCTTGAGCAACGGAGCTTGGCCTTTCTGGACTTCATGTGTCAACTGAGGAAACTAACAGTGACCCCACGCGATTATGGCTCTGTAGTTACACAGCCAGCCCGGACCCTGGCATGTAGCAGGTGCTCAGAAAATGCCAGTATTCTCTAATGAGCCTGGAGAGTGTGACAAGCGTCCCTAGGTGGTGTCAGGCACGGGACAGAATGCACAGCAGCCCTGGGGGTGCTGGGGACACAAACCTTGAGCCTCACGCTTCCTTCCCTCCACTTGGCTGCCCGGATGCAGAACCCTGGGGTGTCCAGTCAAACAGCCCCGAGGGAGCGCCCTCGGCCCTGCATTCCACATTTCAAGTCCACACTCTTCTGAGTACATGCTCGTCTGGTCCTCTTGAACCAAAGGCCGTTAGCTGCCCCTCCCGGGCACCATCAGCTCGGGGCACAGAGTGGGGGCCCAGCTCAGCCTCCGAGGGCAGGAGACAGCCAGCGAACATGTGTGGGGCAAGGTGTGCAGGGCCTGGGAGGCAAAGCCCCCGGAGGCCCAGACGGAACTCACGGGTAGAACGAGGGCAAGGCCTCCATTGAACCCTGGACTGTGTACGTAACTACTTTATATTTAGTGTTTTATAATAAAAGATAGGAAATGTTTAGAAGGAGTACAGCATAAAGAAGGTGGGTACACGAATCCTGCGCAGTATCTGCCCCAGTGGGCAGAGAGCCCCCAGGCCCCCCAGGACAGGAGCCACCCCACAGCCGGCCTCCCCTGCAGCCAGAGCTGGTCCGCTTGGGCTGGGCCTCCGGGGAGCACGACCTCATCGCTTCTCAGATACATTTAGCCACGTGCAGAGTCCCCTCCAAATACCTATTTTTCAGGAGACTCTGTTTCACCAACTGCTCTGTAAACCACAAAGGTTGTTAGGAAGACGCTCTGGCCCCACGCTGCCATGGCACCGCGCGCCCTCCCACCGGCAGCCTGGCGAGGGCGTGGGTCCCACGAACGGTAGGACGTCACCCACCGGCGGTGGGCTCGGATACTCACGGCAGCGATGGAAGGCTTCTTCCCGTCCCCAGCGGGTGGGTGAGTGACGTCGGCCCCCAGAAAGATGACGGGCTGCTGGAACACGGGCGGCCTGCAGAGGGAAGCCGGACCATCTGAGGCCTGTGCCCCTGAAGAGCGTCACTTGTGTGGCAAAGGCACTGTGGCTGTGTTTGTAAAGAAACCTTATATCTTTTAATGGTCCCTACAGAGAGCCTGGCTGATAAAGCCACACCAGGTCTGAGATCTGCTTCCAAATAACCCGGTGCAGGGATCAGGGGCAGGAGGAGCAGGGGCTACCAAGACTGGTCAGGTGCAGACGGCGTTGAGGCTGGGCCAGGGAGGATCCTACTCTGTGTACGCCCGGAAGTTTCCACAGTCACCACACCCACTGAAACTCTATATATATACAGGTTATGTGTTTATAAAACAGTGATTCTCTACGCAAGACTCCATGCACGTAGGAGTCCCATACTTGGTTCCAGCCTCGGACCTGCGGCCACACACCCAGCGTCTCCCCCACGGCACAGCGGCAGCTTGCGGCTGGGCTCTCCCCGCCCCCCCCGCAGGGTGTTGAGCAGCACCCCTGCTCTCTGCCCACGACGTGCCCGGGCACTCCCCCAGGTGAGAAGCACAACACGGGCTTCTTCTCCTCATCTTTTAAATGCTGTGTTCCAGAACTTTCCTGAAGAGGACGTGTGCACGGAGGGTGGGAGCATGGGGTCACTTGCTAGCTTTGCGTTCTGGAGCTTACCCTCTCTACAGCTTACTTTTCTCTTCTGGAAAATGGAGACAATACGCACAGTTACACGAGCACGTGCAAGTGCAAGCCAAGTGCTTTCAGAGGGCCTGGCCCGCCACACTCCCTAGGAGCTGCTGCCGTTCGGGCCCCTTGCTGCTCAGTGGTGAGCGGTGCCGTGAGCTTGCCAGCCCAGCCAGGAGCTGAACTCACTGGGGAATGATCCCAGGGGGACTCCCGCTGGACGGAGCCCCTCCACCCGGAGCCCAGAGGTAGGGGGAAGGGCTTCGAGTGTGTATGCCACGTATCAGTGTCCACAAAACGTGGACCAGCTTCCCCCTTCAAGCCCCAGTGTGCTTCCAACTACACCTGGGGGGGCTCTTCTCCTGGGGGTCCCGGGACATGGAAGCAGGGCTCACGGGCACTCCCTGCATGGGGGAAGATGCTGCCCATGGCCACGCTGATGGCCCTGCCTCTGGGCCCTGGCGTGGACGGTGGCCCTTCTCTGTAAGCCTCTAGGGCCCAGCCCCGGCCGTGTTCTCCCCAGCACCGCACAGCCCACTCGACACTGCGCCCCGCCTCCCGACTCTCTTACGCCTGGAGCATCTGCACCCGCCGTTGTGACTCACACCTTCAACCAGGAAAACCACACCTGCCTGCAGACTCCTCTCCCTGACACGCTCCCCCCGCCATGCTCCCTCAGTTCCCTGGCTCCGCCCTGTGACTAAGCTCCTAATTAGGTGAACCCATTCACCATCTCCTGAGCAGCCTTGGGCCCCTCCCACCAGGCTTCCTGCTGCCATGGCAACAAGACTCCCTTCACAAGGTCCCCCACCCCTGCATGGCAGAGACTCAGACCTCCTCACTAGGCCTGTCCACACCATGTGACACAAGACGCAGTGCCCTTGGGGTCCAGGACCCGCCTGGCTCTCCTCCCCTCCCTTCTGGGGCTCCACTGCTGGCTCCCCATCTCCACGACCTTTTACCCCTGAACTCCCCAGGGCAGCAGGCTTGGCACCCATCCTTTCTACACCCTGCCCTGGGGGATGTGGAATCGCAGGGACCTTGCGGCTTTCAATGCCACCTCTCTGCTGGGAACTCCTGAACACACAACCCTGATACCAGATCCCTGTTTCCGCTCACCCACCCGTGATGCCCCTCCAGCCGGACCCTGCAGGCCCCACCTCTAGAGCGGGCCCTGCAGCCCCATCTTCCAAACACCATCTCTGGGCACCCACCCCACCCCCACCGCCAGCATCCCTCCCGAGACAACACAGGTGCCTCCTGGTCCCATTCCACCCGGAGCTGGAGCGGCCTTCTAGAACAGGAACCTCCAGGGGCTGTGTCCTGCCCGGAGGGAGCCCCAGGCCCCTCCAGCCCTCGGTCCTTTGCTAGAACAATCCCCAGCCATCCCCGCAGGCTCCCACCCAGGGCCCTTGCCCAAACCGTGCCCTGGGGCTGGAACACCCTTCTCCCAGGCATCCCCACACACCTGCGACCTTGGCCCCTGCCGTCTGCTCAGTGCCACCTTCTCCACAAGATGGTCGCCATAGAAACCCCAGCTCCTTACCCTCCTGAACTCCTGTCCCTGCCATGATGTCACTGCTGCTCACCTGTCAAGCCCCAAGTGTGTGGGTCCCTGCACCAGAGGGCTGGGACTCTGGGTGCTGTGCTCACTGCTGTGGCCCGAACTCCTGGTACACAGTAGGCGCCCACTAAACACAGAACCTGCTGACTCGGTGAACAGCACTTCGAGCTCACCACCTGCTCCTGATAGCTCCTCATTTCCTCCCAGGACCTTACCGTGAGGAACCAGTCTTCGGGTTCACGCGTATCAGGCTCTACCGCCCCCTAACTCCACCCAACGGCGGGAGCCGGAGTTTGGGAGGTGTGGCCCCCGGCCCGCGGCATCGCGTGTGGACTCGCTAGCAATGTGCACACTTGGGTCCCAGTCCAGATGTGCTGGTCAGAACCTCTGCTTTAACGAGGCCCGAAGTGGGTTCGGACGCTGGCCCAGCCGTGCCCACGCGGGGAGCCTGGGGGCAGGCTGTTGCGTCCTGCACACACGGCCGCCTCTCCCCCAAGCACACAGAAGCAGCCAGACCGCCTCCTGTCCTCACAACTGCCCCTTCCACCTGCAGGGCGAGTGTGGCAAGCAATCCCCGTTTCCCCACGTCTGCCATTCAAACGCGAACCCAAACGCCCGAGGCTCCAGCAGGAACCGCCCCCCACACAGTACCTGTCTCTCCTGGCTGCAGCAGACAAAAGCTAACCTCCCCCGGGGCACCCAGGGCCCCACGCCGGGCCAAGAGGTACCAGGGGACCCCAGAGCCCTGCCCACCGCTCCCCTGCCAGCCCCGGACCCCGGCCCAGGGTCCGCCAACAGCACGCTCTGCCGTGGAGCCTCGCAGTTCCCAGGGCTCGGTTCCAGCACCGATGGCATCGGGCGGCGACCTGTGTCCCTCCATCGAGGCTCGTGTCCTAGCTGTTCCAGGTGAGCTCTGGCGCTGACCTGCTCACTCCTTTCATGGCGCGGCTGCCGCGGACCCGTTCCAGGACCCCTGCACCCCTCTCTGGCCCCAGCTCGCTCAGGGAAGCTGGCCACGGCACTCCAGGCCCCCCTTGTTCCCCAGACTCTGGGCACCTCCTGCGTCTGCGGCATCCAAGACAGTGCTTGGAGCCGGGACCCGACGTGGCGCCCCTCTGCACTGCCCCGACCCCACTGGGAATCGTGCCGTTAGCCGCTGCGCATGCGGGGAAGGGCCGGCTTACCTCCCCTGGGGCAGCAGGATGTTGTTCACGCCTCCCAGTTTGACGTTGATCTTCAAGCAGAGGTTGGACAGGGTCTGCGGCGTGGTCCTTTGCACATTCTTCATCTGCACACACTGCGTGGCCATCCCCAGCACCGTGTCTCCCACGCGCTTGACCTCGGCTGTGGGGCAGGAAGATGCACACGTTGGCGGCTCTCACCGGCCCCTCTTCATAGCCCCCCACCCCGAAACTGCAGAGGCCCGCACGGAAGCGCCACCACGGCAGCCCCGTGGGCGGCCACGCATGTGGAAGAGCAGGTGACCGGCAGGCCCCAGGGCTTGTGTTCTGCTCCGGCAGGAGTGACGACCCTTTCAGGGACTTGCAGGGCTGCAGGGCGGTATGGGCAGAGCCAGGCTGCCACGGGGGCCTTGGCACTCCCGGCTAGGATCGCCGCCTTCTATCATGGTGCGCGGGGTTACGAGCAAAAGCTTGAGTCGTTAAAAAGAAAAACACTGGCGTCCTCGACATCCACAGCACACGCACACCTGACATCGAGGTGCTACTAGGCCCACACCCCTCGGTTTCTGGAATCTTCCATGACGCAACTGTCAGCTGTTCTCCACACAGCCTGTGGAAACCGGGGACTTCTGGACAGAAACACTGATGGTGTCTTCTTTGCTCTTTGGATATGTAGCTTGGAGGGAAGAAGCGTGGCTCTTATGCATCTGATTCTGTCCCTGTCTAGTTGGGGATCTGGTTGGTGACACTACCCGAGCTCAGAGCCCCCCCAGAGCTTCCGACGGCTCTCCAACCAACCGACCCGGCCCACCGCCTGTCCTGGAGTCACCTGTCCACAACCCCCACTGCCCTGGGGCCTCCTGGATGGGGGGGCTGGGTCTCTGAACCCTCCAGGCCTGGGACATCAGCACAGGCGCTTGCTAAGTGTTGGCTGAATGGACGCGCAACTGCACTTCTGGCGTGGAGACTCTTATGAACTTCCAGAGGGTTCCAAGGTGGGCACAGAGAGGGCACATCGGGGGCAGATGGTGGCCCCCTGCGATCACTGCGCAGGCACCGAGTGAGCATAACAAAGTAACTACGCAGGTGCTGGCCCCCAGGAAGTGTGGTCTCAGTGCTGACGCGGGATCAATGGGCCAGGCCCAAGCACTCCTCAGCGTGGCAAAAACACCAAGGACCCAGGCCGCAGCAAACCCCCACGGGGATCACGAGAGCAAAGGCTTACCATACACGGGGGTCTTGCCAGGCAGGATGACTACCACCAGCTGAAGGCCAGCGTACGTATTCTTCAGATGCCTGAACATGGGCTCCACGCTATCCGCCCCCTGGGCATATTTACAGAAGCACGGCTGGCCCTGGATCGGCATTCCAGCGTCTCTCGAGATCTTTCTGAGCTGCTCTGTGAAGGATCTGAAGGAGAAGGCTCATCAGACTCGAACGCACGGCGAGTGCCAAAGAATCCACACCAACCAGAGGCCCCAAGTAAAGGGCACGGCCTTAACAGCCCAACCCCAAGTCACTTTTATTGACGTCCAAATCTAAGTTTAAGACTTGGACAGAACCATGGCAACGTGTTAACTCAAAGAGAAGCTACGCGCTGAGCACACACGTCCGTTCCCGCAAAGCCACTCCCAGGGTGCAGGGACAAGTGCCATCCTGTAGGAGCAACGCACCGAGCCGTGCTGCCCACTCGGCAGGCCTGACCAGCGTCCAGGTTCTGGGACAGAACCCAGGACTCCGTTCAAAGCCAAACACCGTCCGAGGGAGGAAAACCGTGAACGGACTGTCCCCTTGGATTTGCCCCCATTATTCTTCGGTGTACAACTCGGACTTGGACGACACAGCCGTGGGGACGAACAGAACCAACCACAGCGAGAGTCACACCAGCAGCGGCTGCCAATGGGCCTGGTGGAGCCACGGTGGGGGGAGGGGCGCAGACCGATCAACAGCTTCTATTTTAAACTTAGGAATAAAAATAACATCGCCTTCTACAGCAAGGTAAGGACACTCGATCCAAGGGAGCCAGCATTCAGCCTCCTATACTTCAGTGCAGCTAAACAGACGTGTGTGTGTGTGTGTGTGTGTGTGTGCGCGTGCGCCCACATTCACACCCACAGGCGGCTTCACCACGGGGCCGTCTAGCTCCAGGCAAAATGAACAAAGGAGGCAAGGCCAGAACTCGGAGGGAGAGAGGCGCCCGGGGTCCACGCCCAAGCGACCTGGTTTCCTAAGCTGCTCTGTGCTCCCAGCTCCATCTGCTAGTGGCGCCCAGGACAAGGAGCCACCGGAGACCTGGACAGAACCAGGCCACTGACGTCCGCGCTCAGGAACTTTTGGAGCCGGCCTCGGCTAGAATGTCAAGCAGCTACACTCCTCAGGCTTGGGGGGACGTTCCCTCCTGCTTCCACCGGGACAGGCGGGAAGCTAAAGCTTTCTTTGCGCTGTTAGGTCTGTTTGGCACAAAAGCGTGAGAGGTGAAGCTGCGTGTTTATGGTGCTACTTTCAAAGGGTCCGACGCCTGGACCGGGCCAGGACGATCTAGAAATACGAAGCTGAAGTGGCTTTTTTTAAAGTAACTTGACTTAACTGAATATAATTTTCTCTTTTGCATCTAATTTTCAAGCTTTTTCATTTACGGTTTAATTTCTTATATAATCTGCGTTACTTCTCCACACGCCCTCCACCAATGAGTCCAAGAAGTTAACAGCAGCCTCGAAGTGGCCCACAAGTCCGGGCAGGTGCTCTCTGCCAGGGGAAGTCTACCAACCCCGCCATCAACACCCGCTGCGCCCCCCAGCTGCCCAGCCCCCCGCCCCCCGGCTGGCCCGCCCAAGGCCGGGTGCGCCTGCCCCTCAAGCAGCCTTACTTAAGGTGGACTTCCGTGCACTGGCGCTGGGGGGCGAAGCACGCGATGGCCCACACCTTGATCTCAATGCCTGTGTGAAACTGCTTGTTCCTCATGTCCCACACGCCCTGGACAGGGGTGGCAATCGCTTTATTCTGCAAATGGCAAGACGTTTAGAGTGAGGAAAAATGGGGAACACATCCCTCTGACCCTGGATTGTGTTACTTTCCTACTGCTGCTGGTCCCCTGATCAGGTGGTGCTCCTGAGGCTGGGAACTGGGCCTTTGTGTAGTCTGCCATCCCTGACTTGCCCAGCCGTGCAAGTGGGCCAGAGACGTCTGCAGAATGGATGGATGGACAGATGAAGAGCTGGACGGGAGATGGGGCATGGAAGGATGGATGGAGGAACAGAGGAGGAAGGAAGGAAGGATGGAGGGAGGGAGGGGCGGATGAGGGGACAGAAGAAGGATGGATGGAGAGAGGGGCAGATGAGGGGACAGAGGAAGAAAGAAGGATGGATGGAGAGAAGGGCGGATGGGGGGACAGAGGAGGAAGGAAAGATGGATGGAGGGGGGTGGATGAGGGGACAGAAGAGGAAGGATGGATGGAGAGAGGAACAGATGGGGTCAGAAGAGGAAGGATGGATGGAGGGAGGGGCGGATGGGGGGACAGAGGAGGAAGGATGGATGGAGGGAGGGGCAGACGGAGTAATGGAAGGATAGATGGAGGGGTGGATGAGTGGATAGATGGAAGATGGATGGACCGATGAAGGGAGGGGTGGATACAGGCCACGGAGAGCAGAGAGGCCCAGAATTCCACCCAACCTCAGGGGCAGCCCGGAGGAATGCTACAGGAAGCTTCCTGGTTGGTTCAGAACATGCTCTCACTTACTCTACCTCCTCTCTTATCAGGCCGACAGCCAGGGGGCGGGGTGGGGAGGGGAGAGAAGTCAAGGTGCTTCCTCCCAGTCCTGGCCGGGGAGCAGATGGGCCAGCGAGGACCCCTGCACTGCTCACGCCACCGTCTGCCGTGGTTTAAGGAACGGAAGCTACCCCCTCTGGTAAAGACAGAGCAGGGGACACATCCACCGGGGTTTGTCCTCTCTCAGCCAGAAAGGACCAGGCCTCAGCACCACCAGAGGAATCCCTGGACTCCCTGGACTCCCTTCCGGGGAGGGCTGGGGCGGGGGGCATGGCTGTCCAGGCCTGTGGGCACTGCCACAGGACGGGCCGCACCTGAGCTCCTGTCACTTGGTTATGGAAGGGTTTCTAGTGGAAAACATTTTTTATTACAAAAGTCACACAAGCCTATTGTAAAAAAAAAACATTTTAGAAATGAACTCTTTTCTTTCCGATATTTTTATAACTATTTCCCCGCTGCTACTAGAGACAGGCTTCTGTAAGAGACAGCCCCCCACCAGTCTGGTATTCCAGACTCAGTGCACGCATGTGCACGCGCACATGCACACGCCCACACACGCGTGCACGCACACGCGCGTACACGCACATGCACGCACACGCGGGCACACACACACATACATGCACACGCACGCACACGGTTTCAGCAGACATGGGCTCTTAGGACACATGTGATTCTCAGCCTCGGCACCGCTGACATTCGGACTATCCTATGCACTGCGGATGTTAGCAGTTCTTGTCACCAGATGCCAGCCTCCAGACATCGCTAAACGTCCCCTGGGGGGGCATTTAATGTCTTGCTCCAACAATGGACAACAAGTAGGGTAGGTGAAGAAAAGTGTGTGTTCTCATTAAAATGTTTCAGAGATCTGGAAAAATGTGTTCATTTAGAAGCATCAAAAACTTCCCATCCCTACAATTCTAATATTTTTGCAAGATGAGGTTACAAGAGCTACTTTGTCTTCCAGACTACTCCTGTATTTCTTGAGTCAGAAAGTCGAAACAGACATAAGCAGACAGATTTGCGGTCTCGATCTGATCACCCAAGGGCCACGTAAATCTCTATTTCTAGCCATCTCTCCACTTACTTGTGAAAGGGCATCACACACTCTTCCTCCTAGGGTTTTAAGAAGGGCTCAGAAAGGTGCTATGTCTGCGCGCGTCTGGACATAGCAGGTGCACAAGTGAGCTCAGAGCCCGGAAGCCTTGCTCCGAAGTCTCCTTCGGAGGGCGGGCACCAGGATGGGGGCCCCCACACACAACACCGTGCAGTGAGAGTCCAAAAGAACAAGCCACACGTCACGTACATGTGGAACCATCCCCAAGACCTCTATGGGCCCTAAGAGAAAGTTTCAAGTAAAAAGAAGCGTATTTACTGTCACTAATTGCACCAAAAGGGATGAAAACTCATGTGAATAATCCCTGGGCAGCTTTACAAGAGAAAACACCCATCACTTCCTGGGAGAGCAAGTGAGACCTGGGGAAAGAGTCTTCTTCCTATAATGCTTTGTTTTGCTATGTTGTGCTTTGTAAGTAGGCTCCAGGCTCAACGTGGGGCTCAAACCCACGACCCTGGGATCAAGACTTGCAGGCTCTTCCCCCTGAGCCAGCCAGGTGCCCCCCTCCTGTAGTTCTTTGTGCCTTTTGAACTTTGGAACATTATAAAAAGCAGAACTTAACGTTTTACACTAAGAAAGGGGAAAACCCTACAAACAAAACCAGGCCTTGCTATGGGTCCTGAGGACGAGGGTAAAAGGCAGAGTCACTCCAATCTTCCATCAGAGCTTGTGGGTGAGCAGCCCGCGATGAGTGAGGCTGAGGCCCCCGGGCCCCGCTGCCCACCCGGTAAAGCCGTGCTCCGCGTCTGGGGGCCCGGCCCTGAGGAAGTGCATGAAGACCCTTCCATGAGCTCTGCAGGGCTCAATGGACAGGATCGCTTTATGACGTGCTGATGAAGCCAGGCATTACACCAGCAAAAACAAACAAAACCTGAGTCACTAACAGCTCTGTTTGTCACCAAAGACCTCCAACACCGAAGTTAGAAAAACAGAAAAGAAGTCTAAGTTTCTGGAAAATAATTCATCAGTGGCAGAGTGCCCAAAGAACAATGCTTTCCAGATTTCAATGGGGTAATAAAAATCACCTTTTGAAAAAATAAAAGTTATTCTGAAAATCCTCAGAAAGGGTCCAGCAACTCAGTCCTTACTGAGGCCCCGTAACGTGCACTGGCTTGGACTAGAGTGGCAAGAATTCCTTACCTTGGCCACGGTCTACACCTCTGGCATGGTTCTGACCCGAGGGGGTCAAAAGTTCCTGCTCCACCATCACCTGCCAGACACACGGCGCGTCCCCCGAGCCCCGCCCCCACGTACCCTGCCCCCGTAGAGGATGGAGGGCGGCTGGAGGACCCGCCCGGTCACGTCTGTCATCTCGTCCTTGACCATGATTCCAAATTCACGAACATACGGATCTGTATTAAAACTTGCACTTCGCATCTTGAAAAGGAAAAAAGAAATAAGCCGTGTCTGTCCCAAGCACCAGGGGCTCCCTTGCCCGGCGCCACGTACCACAGTCCCCATGGTGTCCCCACCCCCCGGCTGGCCCCGGGAACGTGACGCTCACCAGCTTGCTAATCTCTTCTTGCCGATCCGGCGCTGACCTGGCGGTCGCTCTGATCATGGTTGAGGTCTGATTGTCGGTCAGTTTTTTGATACATCTCTGTCCTGCCACTATGTTACAGACCTACAAAGAAGAGACAGGGCGTTGGCCCCGGTGCTAGAGGACAGGCGGGGGTCTGGGGCTGAGCGTGGTGCCCTGGCTCAGCCTGTGACACATCGGTCTCTTAGCCACACATGGCGAGGCGCCCCGCACACACCATGGTGGCCGTCCCTGCAACCCTCCAGGATTGGGGCTGCTCAGGGCCCGTGGTCGGCACCAGAGATCCTCCTGGGGGAGCCTGGCCTGGCACCAGCGCGCGCTGGGAACCTCACAACGTAGGAGCATGAAGCTGTGTGCTGATGGGGAGGAGGCCGGCCTTCTGGACCAGGGCCCAGGAAAACCACCTGTATATTTGGGTAGCTGGGCAAGTACAGAGAATTTAAGGCACTAACAGAAAAGAGTTAAAACTTGGGCCTCAGTTTTAGCATTTAATCTTTCCCTGGGCCAGGATTTTTCCAACAGTAAGTGAAGAAATAGTAGCTTTTCTGAGCATCTTCCACCCTGTTCAAGGGGCCTGCTGGGCACAACGGGCACGTCCTGAATGGGCCCACGAATCCTGCGGGAGTCACCACACCGTTTCATTCTCGGGGAGGCAGGCGTGAGGGGCATCACTGGCCTGAGGCCCACAGTTCTCCCGCCAGCCCCAAAGCAGCGCGGACAGGAGACGGGACTTGCCTCGAGGGGAAGGTAGGTGTGTTTCTGCTCCTGTCCGACTTGTAAACACGGGAGGTGGGGGTAGCGCAGAACCAGCTTGTGCCTGTCCTTGAAGTACTGGGCCACCGTGCACTCCACCGTCTGCCCGCTCTCCTGCTGGAGCGGGAATCTAGGGAAGCCAAGAAGGGCCTCAGGCAGCAGACCCCACATGAGCCCGCTCCCCCGGTCTGCTTGCTGAGGGCTGGAGAAGGTGGGTGGGGGTTGGGGTGGGGGCAAATGTCCAAAGCACCTTCCAGGGGTCAAAACCAATCATGCCCTTCGGACAGGTAGTTCCTAAACTTCCGTATTATCTCTGAGTTGGGAAATAAAAACCACTGACATGCATGTAACATGCAATGATCACAGATCCCAGAGATCTACAGTGTAAGGAAGGAAGTAGCCACGCCTCTGGCGGGGGGGGGGGGGCGCCTACTGATCCCCGCTAGCTCCCAGCACCGGCTCAGCACTGAGGACGGGAAAACAAACAAAAATGACCCTCTCTCGCCTGTAAAATTCAAGAGGGAAAATCAACAAGGAGCCACCAACCCCTTCCCACCCCGTACGGTGCAATTTCATGATTTCATCTCATTGGATGCAGTTTGGTTCTACTGAGGCAAACGCATGGTTCCAGAATTCTGAACTAGAAGGAGATGATCCTTCCCGGGAGGGTCACTGCTCTGGAGCTGGGCCATCAGAGGGACCGCGGAGAGTGGGTCCGGGGGGGGGGGGGGTAAGGCCATTTACGTCTGGTGGCTGGCGGGCCGCCGGGTCACGTTGCACACACGGTATTTCCTCTTCATCTGCCCACAGTGCGTTATCTCCACCTTTAGACCTGGCAACACAGAGCAGCCCGGCCTCACAGTCAAGCCCCGGCCCGGCCCGGAGCGTGGGCCCCACTTCCCGAGCACCGGCTGTCCCCGGAGCCCACAGACCCCAGGGGAGGGTGTTCCGCAGCAGCTGCAGGGCCGCACTTGCCCTGAGGGCGGGGACCTGTGCGCAGGGCCCGGCTCACCCACGGGGATGCCTTCTGCCCCAGAAATGCCAAGGCCAGAGGCTGGACACAGTTCTTAAAGATAAAAGAGACGATGTTGGCTCAGCGAGACTTTGTGCTTCCTCCAGGACTATTTTTAGCAGCGGGTACTTCTGATGGCCTTTAGAAAGCCCTGAGGAGGACAGGTGCGGAGGGGCGTGGGCGACAGGCGCTGGCCGACTCTCCGCGGCTGGGCCAAAGGGCCCGAGCCAGGCCACTGCACTCGGGCCGTGTGTCCCTGAGTGGAAAGCAGGCTTGGTGGGTCGGTGCCCAGGACAAGGCCTGAAAGCGTGCTCCCCGTTCCAGAAGAGCATGAGGTACCGGTGACAACCACACGCTGCTCTTGGCTCCGAGAGCCCAGGGACTTGCACGCACTGGTCGCTGACCCCGCGGAAAGCCGTTTCCTGAGAACATCACTATTCCCGCGCTGTGAAATGGGCTTAGTTCAAATCTGTGCTAATTCTCGGGCTGGCTAATCACTCTCGCCGCCTTCATCCCCTTAGGAGCTCAGGAAGTGCGGCGAGGGGGAGTCAGGGCCTCCCACGCAAGGCAGCAACCCACCTTTGATTTCTTTGGTAAACTTTACCCTTTGGGAATCTGTCAGAGGTTTCTGTTGTTCTTCAATACTTTTAAAATCCAAAACTTCACAAACAAACTCAATTACTGGCTGTGCCTTATAAAATGCAGTTGCTGAGACTGTAGGTGGAAAAAGAGAAAAGTGAAAGCTGATGTGAGATGTGCCCAATGGTGCCCCTTGCAGGCCG
The DNA here is from genome assembly GCF_004348235.1 of Phoca vitulina. NCBI lineage: Eukaryota > Metazoa > Chordata > Mammalia > Carnivora > Phocidae > Phoca > Phoca vitulina. Next base: position 32,199,532 of record NW_022589721.1, read on the forward strand.
GCCACCTGGCTCTGTTCCCCATCCCCGGGCCCACCTCTGGGCCTCAGGGTGGGACAGAGCCAGAGGGGGCTGCCCCATACTCCCTCTGCTCAGGGCCCAAAGATAAAGTCACCGTCTGAGAATAAAATCAGGTTTAAAATGAAACCCCACCAGATCGCAACAGCCATGACTGTGGATTTTCTGACTGTCTCCTGGTGCAGATCTCTCTGAAGCGTATTGTTCCTTGCGTGATCCAACCCTGAGTCTCCCGAGAGGGCAGGGCACCCTAAACCCGGAGGAGACCAGCCGGAAGGCAACAGACCAGGCAGGCCCCTAGCCAGCTATCCCGCACTCCTACCAACCAGGCTGCATAAGGAAAAGGCGAGATGGTGGGCGGCCTAGCGGTGGGAGGTCAGTTCACACCCCCCAGCAACACTGGCCCTGCCTGGCGGACATAGGCAGCAGCATCTGGGAACGAGTCGGGGACGCAGGCCCGTCTCAGCGCCCCGAACCTCAGTCTCGGGAGTGGGCCCTGCGGGTGGTTCTGAGGATCACGTCTCACAAGCAGGTGAGGAAGGCCAGGTGTGGCAGCATCTGAGGCTCGGGCGGAGGCCACGTCTGGAACTGGCCACACAGGCGCTGGCTCCCCCAGGTCTCGGCCCCTCAGGAACGCTCCAACCCCACCCCATGACAAAGACTGGGGCTTTGCTTACCATCGATATTTAACATCATTTTCCAAAGGGAAGGTCGGACGGACTGATGGAAGCCAAACCACACTTCCCGGCCCCCGCCAAGGGGGTTGGAGCAGCCCTCGGACGCTGTAAAGAAGGAGCGGCCCACAGGGGTGTACCTGAAACAAGAGACCCCCTGTCTGATCAGAAAGAACAGGCTGACGCCAAGTTTGCTGCTCATCGTGACAAGCAAGCAGGCAAACACTCACACGTGCCAACGGTTCCGCCGCTTTTACCGAACTGCACTTTGCAGGCATCCGTGGCTGATGCTGAGGAGCACTGTTTAAGGCACAGCCTCGGGGACGCGGGGCCTCGGCACGCAGGGCGCAGGGGAGCAGCTGGTCTCCCACCCACCATGCTTCTGGATCCCCGACGCGGGCTCTGGCTGTGCGGGGCCCAGGGCGCACAGGGTGTCCCTGGCTTCATCCGTGTTTCTGACCCTCCCCACCCCCCACCCCGTACTTTAATGCTCATCCTCTAGGGCTTAGCTGTGCGCAGCGCTTCACATCTTTCTAGGACAGCGCGGTGCTGCGTGTGCAGGGACGGGTGGAAGGAGCGTCTGCCGAGTGGCTGTCGCAATCAGGCCAAGGCGGCTGGACTGAAGCAGCCCTGGGCCGGGGGGAGCCTGGCTACTTTGCCCAGGACCATGTTGGGACGTAGAACCCAGCATCCATTCCCCGCTCCACGCAGCTCCTCTGCAGGGGAGGCTCTCAATATGGGGCGGGGGGGGGGGGGGGGGCTCGGCCTCCCAGGCGGGATGGTAAGGTGGATGTGTGCGAAGACCCGCACGCCGTCCAGGGCCCGGCTGCCCACGGTGCGCAGAGGGCAGGAAGCCGCCTGCGTGAGGCGCACACCGAGCAGCTGCACCAATGCGCCTGGTCCCCCAGGACGCGTCCTCACCAAGGATCCAAAAGGAAGATGCTTCTTTTAGGGGTTGTATTTTCCACCTATAGGCTGCACTATTAACCGGATGGTGGGGATGGTCCTCTCTCTCCCCCACTGACCCATGTTAATCCCGCCACTTTTTCTATTATTTTTCCAAAATGAAAAGAGACTTTCCTCCTGATTGTAAAAGTAACATGGTAATTAATTCAAAACTCAGAAAACAAAAATCACAGTAATTTCCGCCACTCATTTGAAAAATGTATTCAACGTTTTGGCAACTGCCTTTCTAGATTTTTTTTTTTTGCACCCACCTGCCTTCCTGCCAACAGAAGTTCCAAGCAGTAGCAGATTACACCCGGGGCCAGGGGGAGGATCCCTGCTAGGAGTAACACTTGCCCTGTATCTGGCTGCCCCCCGCCAGGTCTGGAGACTGAGAACATCAGGGCCCCCTTAAAATCCAATGAGGCACTCCAGAGCACCTTCTCTCACCCCTACAAGGGGACAAAGGGAGCCCCACTCCCTCCTCAAATCTTAGAGCTTTGTCAGTACAAGGAGAGGTCAGCATGGAGGCTCATTTCTCCTCTCACTGGTTCATTCAAACAGTTCCCGAGGCCCCGGCAGGTGCTGCACACATGGGAAGAGCAGGTGGTCCCAGATCAGAACCCCGAGGTCTGCGTGTGGCAAAGTGGCCTGGCTCGTACGAGGCTGAGACACAGGGAAACAGTGCAGCCCTGCCACCTGGCAGAGTATGAGCCATTCAAGTGTCCATGCACCCTCTGTCCCAGGAAGTTCAAGTGCGGCGATTTGTGGAATAAACCAACGGTCCGAAGCATCGTGTCGCCTGCGGTCTCAGCGTCCTTCATACTGTGGGTGCTCCATCAAGCAGGATACCAGGAGTATCACCCTACTATTACAGGTCCTACCCGTGAAGGCCACAGACACGGAACACGCTCATAGTATCAGGCAAGTGAGAAATCATGCCCACTGTGCACAAAGACGGGCAGACCATCTTTTTGTTCCAGGTTGAGAATTCCAGTGATTTCCTTTTTTTTAAAGTAATCTCTGCCCAACACGGGGCTCGAACTCACAACCCTGAGATCGAGAGTCACGTGCTCTACTGACTGAGCCAGCCAGGGGCCCCTGGTGATTTATTTTTATATTAAAAATGTTTCATGTTAGTATTGCTATAATTTCCATCATAGAAATCCATGGCCATCACCACCCCGACTCCAACACCTCACTCATCCTTGCACAGAGATTTCATATTCTCCAGGTAATGCTCAGGGTCAGAAGCAGATGCTCCCGCTTCCTTGGTCCTCACCTCATGGATGGCAAATGCCTCATGACCACATCCAGGGCCTGGATCGTCTCAAAGGGGACGCTGGGCAGCCGCCCCGAAAGTGCATCGTGTAACGCCTGTAAGCTCACGCAGGACACCCACTTGATGGACACCTTGAAGATGCGGTCTTTCCCTTCTCCAGGCAACGTGACCTCCAGCTCCACCTGTGAGGAGATCCAGAGCACGCGGTTACTCACACTTGCCCCTTAAGAAGCTACTGGGAGGGTGAAGGTGGTGCAACAGCCCTGGGTTGGGAAATTCTAGCTCATCCTTTATCCCACCAGGCACACATGGGCACGGGCACCGTGACTGACACGGGACCCAGGATTTCTGCCTGGCCCTGCACACAGAGGCAGCTTGGAGAGGCAAGCAGCGAGAGACGGTATCGTGAGGAGGCTCCACCAGAGCGGGGCGGGGAGACACAGGCAGGGGGCCTGGGAGCCAGCCGAGGGTCCTGGAGAGTTATTTCCCAGGGGAACTGAAAATGCTGCAATGGGTCTGGGGATTCCCATTTTCTGGGTCCCTTAGGAGTCCACAAACTAGGTTTGCAGTGAATAAACCATGAATAAAAAGCCTTCCTAGGACAGATGTGTGGTAAAACAAACAGGCAAATGCTAACCACTGCAGATTCTGGACGGGTGGGCACCCGCCTACAATGCGTCCACCTTTCCTCTGACTAAACAGGTTCACGATGAAATGTGGGAAGATCAGAGAATGTGGTGGTGGGGACTCGCAATGGGCTCTTCCCCACCGTTTCCAGAAGCTGTTCTACGGGAGAGTCTGCGACCCAAGGGCACCTGCGCCTCCACGTACAGAACACGCAGAGAAAATAGCTTCCACTACGAGACCCCATCACAATCTCCCGGGAAGAAATTAAAATTCTTAGCCAAACTTCAGAATATTTGCCACAATAGTGCTCAGCGGTCTCCAACAGCTCCGTCCAACAGGATTTTCTGTGATAACGGAAACAGTCTCTTCCTGCGCTGCCCAGGACGCCAGCCACCGGCCCAATGTGGCCGCTGAGCACTTGCAATGTGAACAGTGTGGCCGAGGGACTGAATTTTCAGCTTTGTTAACTTTTCATGAATCCACATTGACACGGTCGCGTGCGGCCAGCGGCTGGCGTCCTGGACAGTGGTCGGGAGCGTGGCCCCGTGGCTCACTCCCTGAAGCAGACAGTCTCCTCCCGGCTGTGAGGCGCCCCTCGCCCACACGCCTGGCTCCTCCGGGCGCCCAGACCCACCTTTACCCCATCACTGCACTGCACCACTTACGGTCCCGCAGCTCCGTGGCTGGTAACTGAGGAGTACATCCCGAACACAGGGCCCACACAGACCCCCACTCAGGTGGTGACTGGAACATGCCATAAACATCGAAGCCAATATTTGTGAAGTGTCTAATGTGACAGGTCACGGATTATACATATTTTATCCTTAAACATCCAAAGATCCCAGGAAGAAAGACTTTATTCACTACTTTTTATATATAAAAATACAGATGTTCAGACTAGAGGTCCAGCCCACTCCCCACCTGTCACCGGGGGGCCGTCACCCTCAGGGCAGCACAACACAGATGTGCCCCCCCAAGGCCCCCCAAGCCTGCAAGTCCCGGGAGGAAGAGGGTTCCACGCCGCTGCCTGTGCGCCTGGAACGCCCTCCCCCAGCAGGTGCCCGGCAAAGTCTGGGGCGGGAGTCACGTCCCAGGTCAAGCGTTGCGGCCGCATCAGGCTCCTCCCTGCCCTCCTCACTCCCTGCTCACGCAGCAGGCCTGCAGGCCACTCTCCGCTCCTGAAGCACACCTTCCCTCACGCACTCACCACACCACGTTCAACCGTCATGAGAGCTACAAGCCGACCGCGTGCACCGAAGTCACCTGCACGCCTGTGTCCTGGAGGACACCTGCCCAGCAGCCCTCAGGCCACCGCCACGCCTGGCAGCCACTAACGGCCCATGGCCCAAGGCCCAGCGCGGAGACGGCAGTGAGAGAGAACAGACACTTCCAGGCGCACGGACCTCAGGATGGAAGAGCGAGCGGCACCGAGCCACAGGACAAGGTCCCTTCCGGAAGGAAATGATAGATGTTATGGTTGCACACACAGCTGCTAAAACCAGGAAGACCAGAACCACAGTGAGCCATCCCCTCACACCTGTCTGAAAGGCTAGGATCAAAAGACGACCAGTACAGAGTGTCGGCGGGGACGCAGCCCCCGTGGCAGACAGTACGGAGGGTCCGCAAAAAGCGAACAGCAGGCGCACCACACGGTCCGATCCAGTAATGCCACGACTAGAGATCTACCTGCAGAAAATGAGAACACTAATCTGAAAAAGACATGCGTCCCTGTGCGGATCGCAGCCTTATCTTCGATGGTCAAGACAGGAAAGCAGCCCAGGTGCTGACCAGCGAGTGGATGAGGAGGTGCTATCCACGCATAATGGAATACTGCTCGGCCATCAAAAAGGGGGGTCTCTGGCCATTTGCAACAACATGGATGGATCTGGAGGATATTATGCTAAGTGAAACACACAGAGAACGACGAACACCATAGGACTGCATTTATATCTGGAATTTAAAAAACAAAACAAATGAACCAGGAGAAAAACGGAAACAGACTTGTAAATATGGAGAACAGACTAGTGGTCACGAGAGGGGCGGGGCGGGAGGCTGGGTGAAGTACGTGGAGGGGATGAAGAGGTACACACTTCTGGGTATAAAATAAGTAAGTCACAGGGATGATCAGTGCAGCTCAGGGAATATGGCCAATACCGTCATGACCTGGTGTGGCGACAGGTGGTGACCACACTCATCATGGGGAACATTTTGTAATGGACAGAATTGTTGAATCACTATGTTGTATACCTGAAACCAATACAGTGCTGCATGTCCACTATACTCCAGTTAAAAGTCTGAAGATGCCCCCCCCCACCCCGATCCTGCGTGACTATGGCCGGCAGCCTCTGTGGGAAGGGCTGCACTGGGGCTCAGGCACGCGGAGAACCTGTCCTTAAGGAGATTAGAGTCTGGCCTTGAGCACAAATGATATTTTTATGAAGTAATGAGGCATTCAGATAAACAAACCAAACTTTTCTTTGCAAGAAAAGCACTGCCATACCATTTTGCCACGTCAATTAAGAAAATGTGAAAAAAGTTAAAAAGTGGTAATTACCGGAGGTGATGGATGTGTTAACTTAATTGTGGTGATCATTCCACAACGTATACATATATCAAGTCATCATGCACACTTTAAATATATGCAATTTTATGTGTCAATTATACCTCCGTAAAGCTGGGGGAAACGCCTCCACAAGCAAACTAAGGGGGTGTGGAGGGGGTGTATTTTCCTTCAGCAAAAGATACTCCTACCCATGATTAAGGGGGTTCCGGCCCGGCCTCCTCGTGGCCCCACACAAAGGGAGCAGAACCAGCTCCAGGCCCCACGAGTCTGCCACACACAGGGTGCCTCGAGGGGCTGCCTGGCACGCCTATCCGACAGCTTCGGGACGTGGCACCTTCAGAAGAAATGCCCCACCACGGGGCGGGGCGGCGCCGGCCTTCGGCTGTGACGCCAGCCTGAGGACACCCTCATGTCGGTCTGGGCCCCGGCCAGCAGAGTCCGTCCACACACCAAGATACCTCAATTTCTCACCAACCTGCCGCTCTCGGTCCCAACAACGCAGCAGCCCAAGGCCGCTGACTGGAGGTGGTGGGGCAGGGGCTGCCGGCTACCCCCCGGCCCGGAGAAGTGAGAGTCAAGCTCTCCAGACAGACCAAAGCCCCACACTCAGAGTCTCCAGAGCTGCCCCGGGGGGAGCCCCACGGGGACACCTACCCCGCGAGGAGCGGGAGAAGAGCACCGTCAGCGACCGAGAAACCGTGGACGGAGGAGGCAGGGGTGTTTCCACCGGGTTCTCTTGTCTACAACCGGGCTGTTGTGCGGCCGAGGCCCCGGGAACTCACTGCCACCTGTTCCGGGGAACGAGCGGCAGCATGGGCAGGGCCCGGGGCCACCCCCACCGAGCCTTCCCGAGCAGGCCGTGCAGGTCCCGTCACGGGCGAGATGTGTGCAGGGCGCTGATATGAAAGGCCATCTGTCACTGCTCGGCAGCTAGCCTCTTCAGAAGCCAACTGTCGTCCCTCCAAATCACTTTGGATAAAACCACAGTCCTTCCTCGTACGTCTGCGAGGGGCATGGGGACTCGGTCACCCTCATCGGTGCGACCCGCAGGTACCAGCCAGTGGCGGCTCTGCCAGTGAGAGCCACAACTGCCGAGCACCTCTGACCCGGGCCGGCCGGCTTCAAGGCACTTGGACAAACGCTGTGGCTCCCGGAGGGACCCTCAGCGCTGAGAGGCAGCAGAATAGCCCCAAAGAGCACACAAGGCTGAGCAGACCCTTTACCTGGATGCTGCCCAAGGAAGGCACCTGACGGGTGGTTCCCTGCCCCCACGGCCTCTGCCCTCCCCTCCTGCCTGCCCTCAAACCTCCTGGCCCTCGGAGCCAGCGCGGAAGCCTCTCTGCCCTGCCCAGAACCCCCATCACCTGCTCAAGTCAGCAGTCGGCGGGCTTGCGCTCACGGCCCCGGCCTGATGTGCGGCACAGAGCCGAACAGGCGGGAGCGCCAAGCCGTGTGTTTGTGCAGACATGTCCTCCCTTCCACGCGGGGTCTCTTACCGATTCGAGTTGTGCCCCTGGCCTGACATGTGACTGCCTTCTAGAAGGAGACACTCATGCCTCCCCTGAATAAGCAGAGAGACACTGTAGCTACAAGAAGCTGAAGACCCAAAGAGGGGTCCCAAGGCTGGACCCAGTGCCAGGAGCAACAAATGACATACATTCTGATCTCGCAAATCACATTATGTCACTGGGAAGAGGGCCTGGGAGTTATACCCCAAATGGTGATCAACTCCTACAGCTTCCTCAGTCTCAGATTCTGGAACGTGAGGGCCTGGCCTGGGCCACAGCATCTCTCAGCCCAACCAGGGTGCCTGGCCTCCCACACAGGGGCTGGACTTAAAGTGCGTGGGCTACTTAGCAGGAGAAAGGGTAAATTACAAGCGCTGCCTTCCGTGAGTAAGGGCCATAGGCCACGGGCCACGTTTTGTGTGCAGACCTGGACGAGAGCCCCCTGCAGCCCCCATCCAGCCACCAGCACACACACGTGAAGGGGACAGTAAAGGATTTTCTCGGGCTACAGAAGTGCCCATCACACAAAGAAAAGTACTTTACAAAAAAAAAAAAAGTAAAAGAAAACAACAGCAAGAGACGATTTGCCACAAGAGGTGAGTATCTGGGAGCAGGAAAGGGGCCACATCATATCAGCTCAAACTGAAGAGATTAACATCTGCATATCGCAACTGTTTGACAGAAACTGAAAAATGATGGGAAGCAGCGGTCTGGGGCAGGCTCTCCATGCTCATCTGCAGAACGCACAAAAAGGGGGGGGTGGAACTTGAGAGCATGGAGGGCACATCCTGACCTCTCAGACCACTAACCACACCCAGCAGCCTCTGCTGGCCGTGTTGTAATTAAGTACTTGAAACCCTGACGACTCTAAGTATGATTTGGGACCCGCAGTGTGGGCATCACCTGGGAGCTGCGTCGTAGGAATGCAGACCCCCTTCCCCCAGGCCCTGCATCAGGGGCACATGCAGCTCATCACTGGTGGAGATCCTCTCCCTGGGGGGGGATTCATTCGGTTTTCACAAGAACCCTGGGAGGTGGCTTCTGTACACCGCCACCCCCCCCCCCCGCCCTGCTTTTATAGATGTGGCACTTGGGGCTTTAAGACGGCTTCCTCCAGGTCCCACCCCAGGAGAGGGCAACACAAGCACCTGAATCAGGTCCTGGTTTACCCCAGAGCCTGGTTAACTTCTGTAAGGACAAGTTTCAAATCTGAACACTGGATCGACTCCCCCACTCCTTCCGAAGGAAAATGCTCCTATGCCCCGCCTAGTGTCTGATGACACATGTGGACAGATACACTGGGAATAAACTCCTTATGCTTTTTTTTCTTACACAAGTTTAAACAAAAACAAATGTGCAAATTAAAAACTTCATAATCAATAAATTTCAAATGCACCAGCATGTTTCTTTGCAAGGCATGATCCCAGCTCAGTGGACAGGCAGAGGGTCCTGGGACTCCCTCTAAGTCAGAATGCCAATGTCAGTCACCCCCACCCAGCCCCGTCATGCACCACTGTTATCTCGGGATCCCCTTGAGACCAGCTGGTAAGGAGCCCTTATCACGGCGTGGCCTTGCCTCGGCCATAACGTACTCTGTTATCGGAGCACGGCCAAGTCCGAGCTGTGCCACCCAGCACCAAAACCGCCTGGTCTCCTGGCGATTCAGACGAGCATAAGGAACTTAGTCATGTTGAGGTTATAAAAAAACGGAAAAGCGAAAACATTTCATGGCTGCGGAGAACCTGCATCTCGCTGGCCAGCAGCGTGAGACTCTGTAAGCACCAAGCTGCACTCCTTCCCAGGGACCCAGGGGCTTAAGAAGTTAATTGGGTAGTGGGTAGATCATTCTCAAACGGAATCAACTTCACTGCTCTCACTGGGACACTCGTGAAGTTACTTATTTCTCTGCTGTGTTTTTTGTTTTTAAAGTTTGTGTGAAGATTATTTCTGAGCTGAGCTTTGCTCTTCTCCTATTAATAAACCATCCTGGATCAGCCCATTTGTTGGAAGATGTGCCAAGAAGTGACAACTTCTAGGCAGAAATTGTATTACTCTTTAAGTAAAGCCATGACAACAAAAATAAGAAAAGGCAACATTTTAATATTAGCACTATCCCTGGTGGTTACTGATCAGTGATTATCATTCAGCGGGAACCGTGGCTCAGGCTGGACCTCTGCTGGATCTCACGGCCACCATCACACTCATCCCAGCCCCGCAAACATGCTCTTCCACGGGTCTCTACAGTCCCAGCAAGCTGGGCTCTGGTCTGACGGCAGCGTGCGGCGCAGGCGCTGTGCGTGTGTGTGCACGGGGGGGGGGGGGGGGGGGGGGGCGGCGGGGGGGGGGGTTGCTTTCTTTTTGAGAAGCCCCCGGCCCCTGTCTCGGACCCGGGCTGCCCCCCCCCCCCCCCAACACAGGAGAGCACAACACATAGAAGTAGTTTCTACAGATCTCAGGATGAAGCACACAGCACGGGCGCTCTTTCCTCCCAGGTGATTTAGTATGTAACAACACGTTTCAATTTTACCTCACTGCACATCGTCTGATCCAAACGCATCCCTGTAAACTTACCTTATCCCTCCCAATTGGAAGGGGCATCGCTGTGTAGAGATTCTTTCTTCCATCAAACACTGGTTTCCGATCCCCAAAGATCTGTGTTTTAAAGTGCTGGACCATATGTTCCACTATTTCCCTGAAATAGGACAGAATTCAAGCAAAATGTCAATAAAATCAGAGAAATGGCATGCAAGGACATTCTTCTAACACCGGTTTATGAGCCATTTTGTAAGACCTGTGGCTCCTTCTAGTGAGATGACTTTCAACGTCCTTCTCTAAAGACTCAGATCAGAACCTTCAGTGGGCTGACGCTCGCTCGCTCGGTCAAACACGGGAGAGCCTCCCCCACGCCGGGCACCCTGCACCCTACATCCGGCAGACAACACATGCACCCAGAACCTCCTGGGGTTCCTGTTCCCAAAGCTGGAGGATCGGATACCACGTGCTCTGCAGGCTGACTCTGTAGGATCGCCCACCAGAGCAGACACCACCCCTCCCTGGTCGACACTGGGTGCTGGCTCGGCTGTGGCCTTGCTCTGGTCACTGCCAAGTCCAAAGAGGTGACCCACGCCGAGGCTTTCCTGGGGTTTGTGTGTCTGGCTTGGCCTCTTATGCTCCTGGGATCTGCTGTAAGTATGCACCCTGGGTGCCGCTGCCCTTTCATCTGGGCTCCAGAACAAAGACCCTAAACTTGCCTCAAAGCCCAGGGGCAGCCTGACCCAGCCAGGACGGTCAGGTGACCTGCAGGGCCATGAGCACGAAACAGGATCTCTGTTGTGACAGGCACTGAGATGCTGGTGCTGCGTGTGACCTGGGCATCACAGCGGCAGAAGTCCAACAAACACACAGGAACCCTTCTGTTTCGGGGCTCCGTAGGCAGACTAGACCTGTGCCCCCCCCCCCTTGCCCACTGTGCCTGCCTGGCCACAGCTCAGCAGGGAGGCGTGCAGGAACACACTCTGAATGGCCAGAGACAGCTCAACTATCCCACTGGCTCAAGGCTCAAGGAAAAGCAATGCCCATCCACCCTCTCTGCCGGTCTGCTCCAAGAGGGCCCCACTTAGCACCTCTGTCAGCATCTCAGGGTGGTTTTGAGGCATTTTGATTTAACTCCCCAAGTACTTGACTCTTCTTACACACAATGCCTCATAAAATACAGACAGGAAAGGCCGTGATACCAGCCTGGCCCCCCAAAGGTCCCTCGTAAGGGAAAAATGCAAAGGATTGATAGTGAATGGACTGGGACAGGCTCCAAATCTCAGTCATTGTCAGCAGCTCATGGGATGTGGGAGCAGGGCAAGTGGGGTGAGGGGAGGGAGAGGACATCTGACAGACCGCCCCCAGCAGGGCAGATCTGAGCTCAGCTTGGTTCTAAGGATCTTTTTCTCTCTGGTCTAGAGCTTTGGTCATCCTTCAGGAAGCAAGAATTCATTCCCTTCCTTTGCCAGAATATGAGGACAGCTGGCCTACGAAGGCTTTCCTTATTCAAACTGGCTTTGCCCAGTCGACCTTCAACTGTGCTCATCACGGCCGATGAGGCGCTAGGGAGGCAGCCAATCCTGCCCAGACACCCAGTGCCTAAGACACCCCTGGGGCAAACAGAGCCTCTGGGCATCATCTTCTCTGATGGTTCCACCGAGAGCGCACACCAGGCCTCTAACACAGTGTGGGGCATCACAGCGCACCCCCAGCCAGCAGCCACAGTGCCGCGTCTCCACACGCTCCTCTGGGCCATCATCAGAGAGAGGCTGTCTCCAGACCACCACTCTCCAAGCTTCAAAGACCCCAGCCTCTCGGTCAAGGTGTCCCTGTCCACTCAAGCTCCAGACAGCTCTATGGAGAGTTCCACCCACACCCAAAGAGCAAGTCATCCAACTGGATGCAAATTTATTCTGGACAGAATAAAGAGGACCATGAGCTAATCTCACTTATAAACACGGATAAAGAAACAGTACAGCTGACCCTGGAACAGGGCAAGGGTGAGGGGCGCCAACCCCCTACACAGTCAAAACCCCACATATAACTTTTGACAGTCCCACAACTTAACTACTAATAGCCTACTACGGACCAACACCGGTATCTGAGTGGATCAACACACATTTTGTATATTGTACGTATTGTATACTGTAGTCTTACAATAAAATAAGCTAGAGAAAAGAAAACGTTATTAAGAAAATCACGAGGAAATAAAAATACATTTACTTTAGTACCGTATTTATTGAAAAAAAATCCACACAAGTGGACCTGAGCAGTTCAAGCCGGGTTGTTCAAGGGTCCACTCACTGTATTAACAAACTGAGTTCAGCAACTCATGAAAAATGACACTGAGTGAATGTTGGGCAGATACCAGGAATGAAAGGCTGGACTTAACTTGACAAAAGTAACCAACACAAAATATATTACAGACATCAAGTAAAATCTACAGCTGCAACGCTTCTGGAAGAAAACACAGGAGAAAAGTCTCTAATGACCCTTGGGATAGACAAAGATTTCTTAGAACACAAACAGTATGAACTGCAAAAATAAAATAATAAATTCAAAAACATCATCAAAATGAAAACTTTTACTCTTTAAAAGCTACGGTTACAAAAAGGAAGACAAGACACCGGAAGCAAATATTCGAGAAACACACACATACATGTCTGACAGAGGACATGCACGCATAGTATGTTTTAAAAATTCTCGTAGCTCAGTAAGACAAACAAGTGAACTGGAAACAATGGGGAAAGGCTAAGAACAGACACACTGGAAAAGCTGCTACAGGAACGGCCAGGAAGCACGCAAAAAGACACTCCTCGTCGGTCACTGGAACCACGAGGAGACCCCAGCACGCACCCACCGGCTCTGGGAGCATCACAAAGACTGCTCAGGCCGGGTCGGCGAAGGCCAGCAGGGACAACAGATTCACCTGGTGCTGCCGTGAAGTTACAAGAGTACGGCCACTCTATGGGGGAAAGCTGGCCATTTCTGATAAAGGCCAATGGATATTCACCACGTTATCCAGTAACACCCAATAGTTACGTAAGAGAAATGAAAGCACATAACCACATCAACACTTGTATGCAAACGTCTGTCACAGTCCCAAACTGGGAACAGCTCGTACGTCTGTCAACTGGTGAACAGACCGATTAGGGCACAAGTTTACAACGGGACACTTACTCCATCGTGTGGATTGCTAGCACGTGCAAGCCGCTGGCCGCATCTTAGAAATGCGCTCGGAAGGAGGCCAGTACAACAGGGTACGCGCTGCAGGATCCACCTGTAGGGGACTCTCTCAAAGGCCAAAATGAATCCTCAACAGAAGGCTCCTCAGTGGTTGCCTCTGGACAGGGGCGGGGATAGCTGCAAAGGGGCCGGAAGGAGCTTTGGGGGGGTCAGAGTGTTCCACACCCTGATTAAGGTGGTGTTATATGTGTACACACGGGTTTTTTTTAAAGCTCATTAACTATAAACTAAAAATGGATGCATTTTGTTGTATGTAATTATATCTCAATAAATTTGATTTATATTTTAAAAAACATGTAAAAAAATTTTAAATTACAATTATCTCAAAGATGTAGGAAAAAGCATTTACTAAAATTCAACACCTATTCACAATTTTCTTTTTTTTTTAAGTTAGCAAACTAGGAACAGGTGGAAATTGTCCTTCATCTGGTAGAGCTCTCCCTCCGAGATTCACAATAAAACAAAGATGCGGCTTTTGCCGCTTGTGTCCAAAGCTGGACTACAGACCACGGGCAGCACGGAAGGATAAGAATGGGAGAAGGACGTAAAGAGGAAAAACTACCATTACTGGCGGACATTAGTGCTGTATTTGTTGAAAACCCAGGCGAACCTGCAGAAAAGCGCAGTCCTTGCCTTTCTACCTGTGTAATTCCAGGGCCCAGTACATCGCGGATACTCCATAAATGCACACATCTCCCCCGAGTACTAAGTCTTTATTTGTTCATTTACTCACTCACTCACTCATTCATTTGTTCGCACTCTCAGGCGGGCGGTGAGGAAGGGGAGGAGCTTGTGGGCGAGGTCAATCATCAAAGAAACCCAGGAAGCCCAGTTTCACGCACGAGTGCAATGAGGGAAGGGACTGGTATCCAGTATTCGCAGCACTAAGCTGGAGCCCATGCCACTTGTCTCTACGAACGCTTACTACCCTGAGTTGAATCCATCGGCTGGCATGACAGTTCCACTCACATACCAGTGGGCTCTTCTGTGGCAGGAGTCACATCCTACGCACTCAGGAACTGTCAGCACCTGGCAGAATGTGGCACAGCTGGGGCTCAGTAAATATTTGGTGAAAGAAGGAAGCCGTTCAATCACTGCAGGCAGGAGTCACCCCGACGTACTACAAAGCAGCCCTGCTCGGGCGACCAGTCATCCAGAACCCTGGCCGCCACAAGGATGGAGAGAAGACCCCAATTATCACCCATGTTCTCCTCCCATGCCTCAGTGGCTGACTCTCGTGGCAAGGAGGGCGCTGTCACCTTGTACGATCTTGTGCAAAACATAAAAAGGGATCATACCACTTAATTTTTAAGACAGGATGCCCACTAATTCTAAAATATGGAGGTCCCTTCCCTTCATTAACACTGACCGGCTCCCTTTGGCCAGTAACTCACTCACTTTCCTTCCTTCCTTCCTTCCTGTTTCTTGGTGTCTCTCCATTTTAATAGTGGTGCAATAAAGTAACATAAAACTTGCCATTTCAGGGCAACCCTCTCGGGTCGCCTCCCTCTTGGGGAGCTTTGTACTACTGTTCAATATTCCTCAATAAACTTTGCTGCCCACAAAAAACCAAAACAACAACAAAAAAACCCCTCAAAAAACAACTTGCCATTTCACTCACTGTTCCATGTACGGCTCGGCGGCATGAGGTACATTCACACTGCTGTGCAACCATCACCACAGCCCGTCTCCAGGCCTTCCTCGGATTCCTCAGGGGCAGGCCTGCACCCATTAAACAAGAGCCCCAGGGACCTGACTTGACTAGCTGCTCCTTAGCAACTGTTGGGAGACTTCTGACAGCAACTACCTGGGGACGTGTGACTTGCTGGGTCTCTGTGTTTAGTTCTTCCTTCTCACCATGTTTGACCCTGGACTACACGAGTTTGGCTCCCAGGACAAACACCTTTACTAAACATGAACCCCAGGCTACGCTCCTGACTTCACTCAAAAGGCAACAGTGCCCAAAGACTATGGGTGCTCACTCTGCAGACCCCTTCTGGACTCGTCTCTTACAGAATGGTGCTCGTATTAAAATGTCTGCCGGGCTTGTCACACGCACAACACACTCAGTCCCCACAGAGCCTCAGAGGACGCAGAGACACACAAACACAATCTACTAAGGGGAAGCAGCAAGATGCGAAACCGCCTGGCAGTAACCAGAATATGTTTGCTAATCCAAACAGGCTGGCCCGCTCCCTATTTGCTTTGTTTACCCTTTTGCCATAATTCTGGGCAAGTTTTCTCTTTTAAAAAAAAAAGGTAGTCTTGGGGTGCCTGGGTGGCTCAGTCAGTTAAGTTTCTGAGTCTTGATTTAGGCTCAGGTCATGATCTCAGGGTCGTGAGAATGAGCCCCAGGCTCGGTGGGGAGCCTGCTTAAAATTCTCTCTCCCTCTCCTTCTGTGTGCTCTCTCTCCCCCTCTAAACAAACAAACCAATAAATAAAATGTAGTCTTTTAATTCCTAACTACAGAGGTTTTGCATTACTACATCTTCACTATCAACTTCAAATACAGATAATGCCGAAAGTCTGCCTAGACCACCTCCTCATCTCAATCCTCTTCTCAGAAGTGATTTGATCATTTTCAAATCTATGCATTTACAAAAATACACACGTACATAAAAAGAAATACAGTGTATTATGCTTTTTCAAACATATGGCATCAAACCCATGGTTCTGGAGCTTGCTGTTTTCCCTCTAGGTTTCTCTGAGACCTTCCCTTGTCACTAGATACAAAGTGGCCATCAAGTCTAGAAAGAGAGATATTATTGTATCATGTGCCATAACTCATATCAACAGACCACTTATGACCTAGTTGTCTGTTTCCAGACTTGATGTTCACACTGGAAGCTCCCTTTCACTGTTGTCTACAGTTGCATTGTACTGCACAGAATGTTGACTTAACCATCCCTCCTGACTGACATGGGGATGGTTTCGCTGTTTTCCCATCACAATATTAGACATCCTTGTACATCTCTCTTTGGGATAAATACTTAAAAGAAAAGGATATACATACTATTTTAATTTTAACATAATCACTCTTCTAAAAAGCCTTGACCAAATGGACAATCCCTCTAGTGGGCACTGCCCAAAGTACAGAGCAGGCTGCAAACAACACAGCCGTGCGGCACCACCCACCTCCTGCCACGCCACCCCACCTCCTGCCACGCCACCCACCTCCTGCCACGCCACCCACCTCCTGCCACGCCACCCCACCTCCTGCCACGCCACCCCACCTCCTGCCACGCCACCCACCTCCTGCCACGCCACCCCACCTCCTGCCACACCCACGCACAGCCACACCCCGGGCACACGGTGATCACTTCTGCAGTGTTCTCTTAGGGCCACTTGACAGAGCTCGAGAGGAACAAGCAAGCAAGGACGGTCAAAAGACAAGGAGCACGCCTTCTTTTTGTAGGCCATCCTGCGCTCTGAGCAGAGTGCGGCTAATTTTGGCCCACTGCAAAGGTTTCCTAGTGCCGCTGGCAATGCCCACCCAGCCGAGACCCGCGCCGTGCTCTGGCTACTCCGTGGGACCATCTCTGCACCCACAGTGATAGTGGACGCATCCTGGGACGAGGTACCTTGCCTTATACTGAACCCCTCCTACAGCAGCCATTCGGTGAACAGGGATGGATGGTATGGCCAGGGATGGAGGGTACACAAGGCGAGAACTCACAGTGACGCATCATACAGTATATGGATGGCAGTTTTCACTCAGCTTTGCACAAAGCTTCAGGGTTGAACTTATTAAACATCTACCATGTGCCCTGCACAAGGCTGGGGGCACTCAGAATTAAGACACTGTCCTTGCTGTCACAGAGACTGTCGTGTGGAAGGAGAACTAGGTAAGGAGATGGGATGTTAAGGACCATCGCGCCAGTCACTCCCGGGGGACAGAGCACAGCCTCCCTCCAGCAGCGCAGGCTCCGAGTACTACCAGTCGCTGCCAGCAGCACTCCTCCCCACTGGGGCCGTGAACCGCGCCTCTCTCGCCCACACCGCACCCCCATGGTACCCACCTCATGAGTGGGGGTTTCGTAAGTGTGGCTGGTCATGCTGCCAGCAAGGCTGGAAGAGGGAGGATGAAGCAAAGTGCTAGATGTGGGTTTGGGTAACAGGAAAACTTCACTTCCAACATTTTTCCTACACTATTTTGATGGATAACAATTTTGAGATTGGACCTTAGCCAAAGTCCATCAGGAGTCAGAGTAAAATAAAGAATCCTGAAGGCTCACACATTTAACTGGGCCGTAATTCTCAGGTTGGCTCAAAACCCAGGGGAGAGCATGGCATGCTAGTAAGTGGGCCGGCCTTGGCCACAAAAATGCAGCCCAAACCCCATCTTTATGACTTACTGTTTGACTTGAGGGAATTTCCAAACACCGGGTAACTTTAGAACCTTGTCGATGTAACTACAACAAGGATGTGGCGGCGCAGTCAGGTAAAGACATCAGATTTTACCACCAGCAGCCTTTTTCTGTTGCCAGATGACAAAGCCTTAGTCATCTCTCCTTCATGGGGAAAAAATAACAACAACAACAACAACAAAAACCACCTCATCTTGTATAACGGGGCTGATGGCGTAATAAGAGCCCAACGGCCACCATACCAAGAAAAAGCCCAGAAAGTGCGCATGCTTCTCTGTGCCTCATCCTCTGAGAGTATACTGAGTCTGTTCCACACAGGTGTTTGCCTCAGGGAAACTCAGCGACAAACAGGGCCATTCACGGACAGGCTCACAGCGCTTCAGACTGGAAGGTCGTCCGTAAAGACAGCTGTTGAAACCAATTGTGCCCAAAGTTTTTCTTCAGAAACACGTGTTTTTTAGTAAGCACGTATCTTAAAGGTTCTCATATAACTGTCAAGGGCTGTCTCTTTGGAGCCATACCTTTGTGGGATAAATACTTAGTGGTACAATTGGTGGATCAAAGGGCATACACTATTTTTATTTTAATATTACACCAAATCACCCTCTCAAGAGCGCGGACTGGGACGCTGGGCTGGCTCAGCCGGTAGAGCAAGCAACTCTCAAACTCAGGATTATGAATTCAAGCCCTACACTGGACATGGAGCCTACTTAAAAAAATTAAAAATAAAGAGCCTGGACCAATGTATATTGGTCACACTGGGCAAATCCGGTTGCTTAGTTTTTTTTTTTAAGATTTTATTTATTTATTTGAGAGAGGATGAGAGGAGAGAGAGAGCACATGAGAGGGGGGAGGGTCAGAGGGAGAAGCAGACTCCCTGCTGAGCAGGGAGCCTGATGCGGGACTCGATCCCTGGACTCCAGGATCATGACCTGAGCCGAAGGCAGTCGCTTAACCAACTGAGCCACCCAGGCGCCCTGCTTAGTTTTTTTTTTTTAAGATAGAAGCTTTTTTTAAAAATTTAAATTCAATTAGCCAACAGATAATATATCATTCGTTTCAGATGTAGTGTTCAATGATTCATTAGTTGTATATAACACCCAGTGCTCATCACATGACGTGCCCTCCTTAATGCCCATCACCCTGTTACCCCATCCCCCCAACCTCCTCCCCTCCAGCAACCCTCAGTTTGTTTCCCAGAGTCAAGAGTCTCCATGGTTTGGTCTCCCTCTCTGATTTCTTCCCATTCAGTTTTCTCTCCCTTCCTCTACGCTATTCCTTACGTTCCACATATGAGTGAAACCATATAATTGTCTTTCTCTGACTGACTTATTTCCCTTAGCATAATACCCTCCAGTCCCATCCATGTCGATGTAAATGGTAGGGATTCATCCGTTCTGATGGCTGCGTAATATTCCATTGTCTATACGGACCACATCTTCTGTATCCATTCATCTGTCAATGGACACCTGGGCTCTTCCCACAGTTTGGCGATTGCGGACATTGCTATGAGCATTGGGGTGCAGGTGCCCCTTTTTTCACTACATCTGTATCTGCAGGGTAAATACCCAGTCCAACCGTTTAGTTTTATAGATAAGGGAACTGAATCCCCAAACATTCTTTCTCTTAAAAAGATTGTAATCAGGAAAAACAATATTCTAGCAAAGAGCACTTCACAAGGCACCAGCCCAAACTGGGCTGCCAACGTGAGTTCTCAAACTGCAACTGAGAATTGTTTCTGACCAGGACAAAGCAATTAGTATTGGACTTACCCTTCCACCTTAACTACAAAACTAGAGAAAATATGAGACGGCTATTTTTGGCAAAATGAAAAACAGGCAGCTTAAGACTGTGATTACTGAGGCAAGGGAAACACATGAGGTAAGCCGCACACCCACTCAGCCAGGGGGCAGTTTCCAAACCACAACCCGGGGGAAGGAGCACCGGACAGCAGCAGTCCTGTCGCACTGAGGAGATGGGGAGCAGAGTCTGGGTCTGCAGAAGAGGTAGGAGTTTGTGGGGCAAGGTACCAGAGAAGACAGCAAAAGCCAGCCTCCCTCGATGTAATGTACGTAATGTTCAACAACAACAATTTACTATGTGTGTAAATAAGCAAAAGGGTGGCATGAGTAATCTAAGGAAAAACCTGTCGATAGGAACAGATCTTGAAATGAGTCATATGTTGTAATTAGCAGACAAGGACTGCTATAATACACATGCTGTTACTGTAAGTACATTCAGGTCATTAAGAAAAAGATGGGGACAATGAGTGAACAGCTGGGGAGTCTCAGCAGAGAAACTATGATAAAGAACCAAATGCAAAATCTAGAACTGAAAAGTACTGTATCTAAATGAAAAACAATTATTAGACGATTACCACAGAAGATTGGATACGACAAAAAAAAGTGGAGGAGGTAAAGTGATCTTGAAGACAGATCAATAAGGATTATCCAAACTGTAGAAAGAGAGGAAAAAGACTTTTTTAAAAATCACAGGCTCAATGACCTGAAGACAATATAAAAATGGCCTAACAAACACATAATTGCAATCCCATAAAGGAGAAAATGGGGCAGAAAAAATATTTTAAGAAATGACAGCCAGCATTTCACCCAAACTTCATGAAAGATAATCAACATACAAATCCAGAAAAACTCTAATGAACACCAAGAAGGAAAAATACAAAGAAAATCACACTTAGGTACGTCAGAATCAAACTGCTGAAAAGCAAAATTAAAACAGAAAATATTCACAGGAAAAAATGACAAATTACATACAGGTGAAATACAATAAGAAAATAAACTGAAAATTCGTCAGAAATAATGATGATTAAAAGGTAATATAATGACAACTTTAAAGTGTTGGGGGGAAAAGGTAAATTTAGAATTCTATATCCAGCAAAAAAAATCTTTCAAAAATAAGAAGGAAATAAACACATTTGTAGATTTCAAAAAGGTGCTAGAAGAATTCATCATGGGCACACTTGCACAAGAAAGGCTAAAGGATATTCTTCAGGCTGAAAGGAAATGGTGCCAGGTGAAAACACTCATCAGCAGAGACCGAGGTATGGTTCATATATGGGTAAACAGACTGTTTTCTTAATCTCCTTAAACTAACAGCATCGTACCATGGAATTTATAATGTATACAGAAGTAAAATACATGACAACAATAGACAGACGGGTAAATAGAATTACACTACTATAAAATTCTTACATTTTATATGAAGTTACAGTATTAACACTAAGTAGACTGGTAAATCAAAGATGCATACTGAAATTTGGAAAGCAATCACTTAAAAAGCAAAAAGAGGTAAAGTTACAAACAAGAAGAGGGAATAAATGGAATAAAGAACGTTTGATGAGCTCAAAAGGAGAAGGGAAAAGAGAAACAAGAATAAAAAAACAGATACAGAAATTTAAAAAAATAGCGAGATGGTAGACTTCAACCACAGATAATTAAATTTAAATTTACATTATATTTAAGCAAATCTAACATACCCATTAAAATCCAGAAATAAGGGGCACCTGGGTGTCCCAGTTGGTTAAGAAACTGCCTTCGGCTCAGGTCGTGATCCTGGAGTCCCGGGATCGAGTCCCGCATCGGGCTCCCTGCTCAGCGGGGAGTCTGCTTCTCCCTCTGACCCTCCCCCCTCTCATGCTCTATCTCATTCTCTCTCTCAAATAAATAAATAAAATTTAAAAAAAAATTCAGAAATAAAGTAAGTCCCTGTGATATCTACAATGGACATACTTGACATACGCACTCACAAACACACACACACACACACAGGTTGAGAGCACAAGTATGTACAAAGGTATGTATCAGCTCAACAGTATGCCTAAGAATGGTTGAGACTGTATTGATAATCAGGCAGGAAAGGCTTTTTAAACAAGAAGAGTTACAAAATATGGAGAATACTTCCTAGTGATGAAGAGGTCAATTTACCATGGAAGACAAAAAATTATAAATGTGTCTATCTAGTAACAGAGCTTTGAAACACATGAAATAAAAACAGTACTAAAGGGAGAAATAGACAAATCCACATCACAGTAGGACAAAAACAATGAGAATGGGTATAAAGGATTGGAACAATACTATCAACCAACTCCATCTACTATTCATAAATCTCCAACCCCACCAAAACCAGGATACACATTCTTTTCAAGTGTCTCAATAACACTTAAGATAAATCACAGGCTTAGCCATAAAATAAGTTCCAATAAATTTCAGAAGACTGAAATCTTACAGAGTATGTTCATAAAGGAATTAAATTAGCAATCAATGACAACAGGGTATCAAACAAACAAACAAACAAACAAAAAACCCCAAAGAGTTAAAATTTGAACA
Organism: Phoca vitulina; assembly: GCF_004348235.1. Lineage (NCBI taxonomy): Eukaryota > Metazoa > Chordata > Mammalia > Carnivora > Phocidae > Phoca > Phoca vitulina. The sequence goes on from NW_022589721.1 coordinate 32,221,641, forward strand.
TATTTCTAAAAACAAATAAAAAAACATGAGTTAAAGAAGAATACACAGGGAAAATGAGAAAATATTTTGAATGAAAATTAAAATGTATCAAAACCTGTGGGCTATAGCTAAAACCAGGCTCAGAGGGAAATCTACAGCCTCAAACAAAAGGACTGGAGAAGAAGGAAGGTTTAAATTTGATGATCTAACCTCAAAATGAATAGGGTTTTAAGAAAGATCAGAGAAAAGAAAACGGAAGGGGGGCATCAACAAAAGAGAAAAATCAGCAAAGTAAAATGCTGTTTCTGTGAAAAGAAGAATATAATTGACAAACCCCTAGCAAAGCGGATGAAGGCAGAGAGAGAAGACACAAACAGGGTCTGCCCTACAAGTCCCACAGACGTTAAAGGGACCCTGTCAACAGTTTTTAGCAAGTCAACTCAACCACGTAGATGAAACAGACTCCTTGAAAGACGCAAACTATCAAACTGACACAAAAAGAGAAAATTCTGAACAGCCCGATCTCTGATAAAGAAATTAAACGGTATGAAGAAAACTCTAGGTCCACGTGATTTCAATGACACATTCAGTGACACATTTAAGAAAGAAATTATACCACTCTTTTACTTTCCTCTTCCATCTGGAAAGGACGGAGCACCTCCCAGCATGCGTGACAATGTCACATACCCCTGCTATCAAAACCTGAGAAGAAAAGTACAGATCAATGTCTCTCGGAAGTAGAGACACAAAAATTGACAACAAAATGCTAATAAATTAAATCTGGCAATATAGAAAATAATTGATCATGACTAAAGATGTGGGTAAAATAATACATCATGACTCGGAAATTCAAGCTAATTTAACATAAAAAAATCAATGCAATACACCTCATTAACAGGAGGTGGGAAGGGGCGTCTGTGGGGCTCAGTCAGTTCAGAGTCCGACTCTTCGTTTCGGCTCAGGTCATGATCTCAGGGTCATGAGATCAAGCCCTGCATCAGGCTCTGCACTCAGCACGGAGTCTGCTTGAGACTCTCTCCCTCTGCCCCCCCACCCTCCCTCAAATAAATAAATCTTTAAAAATAAAACAGGACTTGGGGGAAAAAAAGAAGAAAAACTACATGATCACCCCAACAGATGCAGAGAAAGCATTTGACAGAACTCAACACCTAATGATGAGGATATTTCTCAGCAAATCAGGAGAGAATTCCCTCAGCCTGACAAAGAGTCTCCAAGAAAATCCTACAACTAACAGAATATTTTATAGGTGAAGGAATGAATGATTCCCCCATAAGAGTGGAAACAAGGCAAGGATGTCTGTTTTCACCACATATATTCAACATTATTTATACTGGATTTCTTAGCCGCTGCAATAAAGTGAGTAAAAAATAAATTAATTAATTAATAAAATGCATTAGAAACTGGAAAGAAATAAAACGATCTTTGTTAAAAAATGAAAAACTCTTCAACATCTTTAAAGTGCACAACTAAATGGTTTTAGTATATTCACAGAGTTGTCCCCCTCAGAGCACCACAGTCTAAGTTTAGAACATTTGTCATCACTCCAAAAAGAAACCCCACACTCGTTAGCAGTCATTCCCTCCTGAAAAACTTCCCTCCTGGACAATGAAATTTCAAAATACAATTTATAATAACATCAAAGAACACAACATACTTAAGAGTAAATAAAATGAAAAACCTCTATGTTGAAAAGTATGAATAAGTTCTGCAAGAAATTAAAGTAGACCTAATCAAGGGGGAGAGCAGCAATGTGTTTGGACCAAAAGATTCAACAGCGTCCACTTTCCCCAAATTGATCTGTAGTTTCAAAGCCACTGCAATAAAACATTCCAGGGGACTTTCTGGTAGCAATGAAAATCAACTGATTCACCCTTGCCCCCAAAGGTGCCCAGGTAAATCAATGGGGAAAGAAAAGTCTTCTCAACAGACCCTTACCTCCCACCACACACAAACATTAATCCAAGATGGATCACAGGCCTAAATAAATATACAGGCCTGGGACACCTGGGTGGCCCACTGGGTTAAGCCACCAACTCTTGGTTTTGGCTCAGGTCAGGATCTCCAAGCTCCGTGTCAGGCCCTGAGCTCAACTCAGAGTCTGGCTGAGATTCTGTCTCTGCTCCTCCCCCGCGCCTGCGCACACTCTTGCACACTCGCGCTCTCTCGCCAATAAATAAATAAATAAATAAATAAAATCTTTAAAAATATATATAAATATATATATATGGGCCCAAACTGTAATTCTGCTTAAAAAAATACCTGTACCCTTCAGATAGACGAAGATTTTCTGAAGAGAACACACAATATGATAACCATTTTCAAAATTTTATAGACTGGATGTCAACAAAATTATAAAAATCTGCTCATTAAGAGACACCACTTAGAAAGTGAAATGCAAAGCCTCAAACCAGGTGAAAACATGCCCAATATAGACTTGCACCTCAAATATATTACAAACTCCCACAAATCAGTAACAAAGAGACAAGACAGGGAAGAGGCTTCAACAGACACTTTATTAGAAATACTATGAGGGGGCACCTGGGTGGCTCAGTCAGTGAAGCATCTGCCTTCGGCTCAGGTCATGATCCCGGGATCCTGGGGATCGAGCCTTGTGTCGGGCTCCCTGCTCAGCGGGGAGTCTGCTCCTCCCTCTGCCCCCCCCCACCCCCCGGCTCATGTTCTCTCTCTCTCTCAAATAAACATCTTAAAAAAAAAAAGAAATACTATGTGACATGATACTACGTGATGTGTAAATATAACGGAATTACAGATATGAGCACATGAAAAGGTGCTCAACTCGCTAGCTACCAGGACATGAAAATTAAAACCACAAAGAGAAACTGTGAGACACACTGAAACAGCAAAAATCTCACAGGCTGACCCTCCCACATGCTGAGAAGGACGTGGAACACCCAGAACCTCACACCTCTGACGGGAGAATGAGTCAGCAGCCACTCAGGACAACGACTTCGAGGTTTCTCATGCAGCTAAACCCGCACCTCCCCTATGATACAGCAATTTCACTTCTGAGTTTGTATCTAAGAGAAATGAAAATGCATGTCCACAAAAAAAGACTTGAACAGCTATGTTCACGGCAGCTTTGTTCATGATGGCAAAGCCTAGACAGCCCAAGCATCCAACAAGAATATGAATAAATTATGAAATATTCATATCATGAAATACTCCTCAGCAATAAAAGTAAGAAGCTATTAATACAGCGATACCAGTCAATCTCAAAAACGTCATGCCGAGTCGAAGGAGCAGGCGGGGGGAGACTATCTCACAGGCTGTAAGACTCCTCTGTGTCCCAGCCCCCCTCCCCCAGCAGGGAACAAATCAATGGTGACACAGGTCAGAGCACCAGCCTTCGCGCTGGGACTGATGAAAAGGCATGAGGTAACGTTTTGAGCTGATGGGCACCCACACATGTTTGTCCAAACTCATGGAGCTACACACTTAACAAATGTATCAAGATACAGTGAAATACACAAAACATTTTTCAAAAAGTAACTACAACAGAAACCCCCAGGGAAGGACCTGCTGGGAATGGAAGCGTTGATTAGTTTAAAATGGTGGGTTTGTGTGCATAGATTATCCACATAAATCAATCAAGATCAATAAAGGATGAAAGGACAGAATACCTGTTAACTCTCCTTGGGCATTTCTCTGGCTTGATATCCAATTCATAATGATAGATGTCAATTTTTGGAATGTCCATTTCAAAGAAGTTGGCCTGTAACTTGATTGTTCTCCCGGAGGTCCCGAAGTCGGGTCTAGGCGGAGGCTTGAAGGCATATCCTTGGATGGGTGGCGGCGGCGGCGCGGGAGGTGCGAGCACTAGAACGGCCAAGAGAACGCCCGTTACACGGGGAAACCGCGCCTCTCCTGGAGCACACTCGTGCGCCTCCTCCCGTGTGTGGCCCGCCCTTCCCAGCCCCCGTGGACCCTCGCTGTCACATGCCCCCCCACACACACACTCGTTCCCTCCTCCTCCTCCCTGTGCTCCCACGTTTCCACGGAAAACCTGAATCCCACGCCCCTACCCCTCTCCAGGTCTGTGTCATCACAGAGACACCCCCCCAACTGCGAGGCTCAAGGGAGGCATGTGACACGGCACCATGCCCTCCTTTTTCAAATTGTTCCTTCCTGGGTCCTCGCCTTGCTCTGCCCAGATCCTGCAAGTGTTGGATGCTCTACCCAGCCCCCTTCGTCTGTTACACAAGCTCACAGACAGTTGAAACTGCACGCCCAATTAAACTGCTTTCCCCCCAGGACATGCCTCCATCCATGAGGCCGTGGTCTCCCCACTATCAAGACCCTTGCCACCCAATCCTCACAGCCAACTGCACAACAGTCCTCCTCATTTTACCAGCTTCCTCTCGAATTCATCCTTTCCTAACCATCCCTCTCCACCCCAGCTCGGATCCCCATTTCACCCAGGACAGGAAGTGAGGGAAGCCCTCTAACGGGGTCTTGACTTCCAGGCACCCCCACCCCCACTGACCCACTTTCTACACTCCAGGCCAGAGAGTCTGATCTCACCCTGCCCACGTACTTCCGTGGCTGCCCACCACCTGGCTCCAACAATCAGCCTTCCCGTGTGCACGATCTGGCCTCAGCCTTGTCTTCTGCCACTCCAAGACCTTCTCAATCCCAAGGACCAGCCTTCACTTGTCACAGCCCCTTACTTCTGTCTCTAGCTTGCTTCACATTTTCAGGACAAATTTGCTACACTGTGCTGTAATCCCATTTGGCTGTCTCCCCAGCTGGACCTGAGCAACTTGAGGAAGATCTGCCTGCCCTAGGGTCTAAGAGCACCTGATGCACAAGAAGAGCCCAGAAACATCTGGTCAATCTCTTTCCATTTATAACTGTGGAAGCTGAGGCTCAGACACGTAAGGAAAGGCTGCCAAAGTCACTCAGAAAGAGTCCTTTACTCTTTCAGGAAGAAGTCAGGAAGGAAGACGTTCGCAACCTCAAGAGTCAAGAAACCCGAGCCTTCCCGACACCAGCGCTCATATACACACCCTGCCACGCCCCACCCTGAGCACCACTTCCTACACCCCAGCCCCCATTGCAGGGGCTTAAGACAGCTGTGCTCAGGTCAACACGAGCACTCAACTACCCGTGCAATCTCTCCTGCCCCTGGAAACCACAACTCACCTCCTCCTCTGCAGCAGACCAACACCACATTTCCACAAAGGAGGTGCTTCAACATCAAGCCAATTCCTGATTTAAAAATGCACTGTAGTGACTCACTGGTAACATATGTGCTATGTACACTGCTGTTCTTTCTTTGCATACGAGAGACTGGGAAGATGGGACAGTGTGAGTTATCAGAAGAGGAGACAAGATCAAAGGGCTACGATTCACATGTAGTTAAAGGGGCCAAAAACACCAAGGTGGTGGCCCTCCTGCATTCCTAGTTAAGTCATTAATTTAATCAAGGAATGTATTTTTCCCCCCACAGACAGTAGAAAGAAACTTTACCCCAACTCAAATTTTCACTAATTCTAATAAAGTTCAAACTGTGGCTTAGGAAAAAAAAAACGATTAAATATTTTTCCAGTAACAGAATCCTCTTAGTTTTTGCTCACATCTTTTTTTTTTAAATCCTCCTCATTTAAAAAAAAAAAAAAATCCCATGTACTTCAATCCCTACTGACATTTACTGGAAACAAAAGTATGCTACTAAAAATAATTTAAGCTGTTTTTACTGCATTTCTGACCTAGAAAAACTCAGAGTCCTTCAGTTACTTTTTTGTTTTGTTTTCTTTGTACGAGAAAGCGAACATGCTTTAAAGGTTAGGAATCTCACTGAGCTGTCCCATCTGGAACCTTCAGGTCTGTCTCACTAACGTATTATGACCGGAGATGCCGTATTTACAGACTCGCACACAACACACCACCCCTACAACGAGCACACTCGTGTGCCCCTTACGTGCTGGGTCATGTCCAGGACCAAGCATACAAAAATAAATAGTGCTCTCAGGCAGCTCATGTGTCTCCTCCCAGGACACCGTCTGAGTGCACGTCATCTAATGGATTAGGTGTGTTTACCCCTCGTAAGCGCAGGTCACACGCGATCCTTCGCACTGCAGATCCTGACCATGCCCAGCAGTGGACTCCACAGCCCACCAGCACGTGGTCCACGCTCTCAGGCACAAGCCTCACCAGCAAGAGGGATCTTGCCAATAGAGAAGCACAGCTGAACCACAGAAGTTACGACTGTGCCCCAGGAAATGTCCAGCCACAGAGACACAGTCCATTTCAGGAACCGGAGCACTATCCACACTGAGTAAGGGCTTTCCAGTTTACAAAGTGCTTTCACAGCTTCTTGACCACGCATCACAGCTGTGAAGCCAAGCTGCTGCCTCTGAAAAGTGAAGCCGTCCGAGGCTCAGACAGGAGCCGCGAGCTGCGGTGCTCGCTTCTGAACTGAGGCTTCCTCCCGCCCATCAGCAGCCATCCGTCCCCAGCTAGATTCAGATGAGTTTACCTTCCCCAAATCTAACCACTGGCACAGACACACCTGCGGCCCATTTCTCTGGGTGAGCCTATTTCTCCTGTCTCCACGATACCTATCACTTCTAGAATATTGGCCATGGGAACCAAGGGAAACTGTCCACAGCTTGCATTACTAACCTGTATTAATAAAAGCAATGGGAAAACACAGTGGTAAATATAATCATGAAATATGTGACTTCACAAGATATTTCTTCCTTGCTTCTGGCTTTTAACAATGAAAATACTGACAGCTCATGGGAAGGTGTGTGGAATATACAATCACAAGTTAAAGCTCTAATAGTTTCCCAAGCAGAGCCGGGAGAGTTCCCAGCAGTGTTATGCCCTCAGGAAGTTCGAAACTCTCCTACCAAAGAGGATAAAGACTCCCGCCCAGCCTCAGTCCTCGGAGAGATCCTGGATTCATTTTTATACTTCACAGGGAGTCAATCCCAAGTGTAAACTCCCAAGACAAGCAGGACTCACGAACCAAGCACCGGAGAGGATCTAGCACAGGCCAAGGTGCACACAAGAGCACGTGCGCATGAGAAAGGGACAGAATGGTGTGCGGGCGACAGCCACTTTCCTGGGACTGTTAGCGCCTGGCCCCAACAGGTGGATAATGTTCTGAGATGAAAACCAAATCCTGAACAGCACACACACCTTCATCACGGTTAACACAGATGACTCGGAAAATTAATTCCAGTATCGCCCAGAGAGCAAATCTCCGTGAGGCCCATCTCCCCGACCCGTGCTGCAGGAGGAACGGAGAGTCTGACGCACATGTGCCGGGGAGGAACGGGGGAGGTAGGGAGGGCTCCGCACCCCCAGCCACCGCCCACCGGGCAGGGTGCTTGGCAAGCCTGCGCTGCGGAGATGGGGGGCGGTTCTCAACTCAGCCTCCTCCACCATGGGTGCTGTCAACATCTGCTGGATAAGTGACAGCCCAAGAGGAGGAGGATCTGGGAACACTTCACCAGAGAGACGCCCCTGAGCTGCTCAGCGGGGACCTCGCCCCAAAGCCCTACCCCGTGGGAAGACCCCAGCTCCTCTCCAGCTGTGGCCATGCCAGCCAGCCCGAGGCGGGCCAAGCAATCCTCCCCACCTTCCAGGTGCTCCCACCTTCTCCAGCCTTCCCCGAGACATGCATTTTCCATCTGCTTGTGAAAACCATGCCTGACGCCCAGGCCTGCACCTGCCGCCGCCCCCGTCCCAAGCTGCACGCAGCCACCTCTCCCCGCCCGGCCACAGAGCGCACAGTTCTGTTGGGAAGGCGTTTCCCGGGGTGTCTGTGCTGGTCCTACCGCTGCCCTGGGGGGGAAACCCTTGGGAATGGGAAGGCAACCCCTCCTTTTTCATCCAGGAACACTGGATGGTCACAGCTGGGGGAGGGAGACAGCAGGTCCAAGGCCCACACAGCCCCTGAGTCCCCCTCCGCGCGCCGGTGAGTCCGCACCCCCGACGGGGTGAGTTCCGAGGGCAGGGGAGCCCGAGCCTCTAACCCAGCGTCAGGTGACGTAGGCGATGAGTGTTTGCGGAACCGCAGCTGCTGACTCGGCACACGTGCTTAAAAATTCCATTTTTAGAGCCACATCTCAATCAGTGAAAGGGAAACGTAGTGAATGAGTAATCGACTTCCTGTATATGAGTAACTGGGTCACAGCAACCAGGAAGTTTCGGTGTTTTTCTTACAGACGCCATGGAAAGCGAGCCTGTCACTGCTTCTAAGTGAGGCTTCCGCGGGACGCAGCTGGTCCGCCTCAAGAAATCCACCCCTCGGGGTGTGGACTGTCACTAACTTTTCAGAGGAGGGTCCTGGACCAGGCTGTGTGACACCTGCCCCGTGCATGATCTCCTGGCAGCCCCCTTGCCAGGGTGGGACCCTCGTCCCAGCCCTCCCCCTAAGTAAGGGATGGGCACACAGGACATGAACCTGGGGTGAGCAGAAAAGAAGAGTGAAGGCCTGCGGAGGTTCTCCCACGGGTGGGCACCCTGGGTGGGGGGGGAGGTGCTGCGGCGGTTCACTGCCCATCGACACAGTCCTGCGTGATGACAAAGTGCCAACAGCGACCCTGCTAAGAACCGTCTCTCAGGGCTTTTGCTTACCTCCAACTTACTCCCTCCAGCGTGGCAGGGGACCACAGACTCTAACCCCGGATGTAAAGACAGGCAAGCCGGCACAGAGACCCTGGGGCCCCCAGGTCTCAGGTGGGTCCCCAGGGAGCAATTTGAACAACGCTGGAAGTTCCCTGCCTTCGGCCACCGAAATGCTCCCAGCAGGCAGGCCTAGGGCCAAGAAGCGCCGAGGAGGGCAGCAGGCTCCGGGCTCACAGCCCACCACGGAAGCTGCTGGGGCAGCACCTCCTGGCACCTGACAGACGCAGGGGAACGGCCAGCAGGGCATGCCTGGCCGCGCTGCAGGTGGGCTGGGCCGGGCCACGGCCTACTGTGGAGACCTCATGGTTTCAGCACAAACCAGTTTCAGGCCCGTGTGAGAGGGATGTCCTAACCCTACAGAGAAGCCCATGGCTCGGGCTTAAACCTATAGCTTAAACCCACGCAATCACCTTTCCTCTCTCCCACCTGGAACTGGGAGGTCACAGAACCAAGAATCCAAGTCGATATTCTGACCCGTTCACTATGGGGACGAACGCTGCAGCGAGAGCAGAGCACAGGTTCCTGGGGGAGACGGTGTGAGGGGCATGGAGTCACAGGCCGGCTGCACCAGCAGCGGCCCCACGACGGAAGGCAGCCTCACGCACAGCCAAGAGCCCCTCCGAGAGGAGGAAGGCGGCTCCCTTCCAGAAAATCTCACATGCATGGTACCTCGTTCAGGACATACCAGATACCTGGGAGCTTATGGGTAGGGGCCACTGGGCATGCCCCACTCCTCACCTGCCTTCTTCACTTAACTACAGATCACGGAGCACTTTCTAAAGGGGCACCTGTGGGTGACAGCCCACTGAACCAACAGGTCTGGCTTCCCTGTCTGTAATGAGGGACACTGACTGCTTTCATATAATGTAGATTTTTCTCTGATATCAAAATACACACTTATTACAGAAAATACAGAAAAATACAAAGAAAATAAAAGTTGCCTGAAATGCCATCAGAGATAATCCCTGTTAAAACGTCAGTCTTCTACATACACACATAAAACACAATGTGTGCAACTATGCAGAATTTTTTTTTTTTAAAGATTTATTTATTTGACACAGAGAGAGAGACAGCGAGAGAGGGAACACAAGCAGGGGGAGTGGAAGAGGGAGAAGCAGGCTTCCCCGCTGAGCAGGGAGCCCGATGCGGGGCTCGATCCCAGGACCCTGGGATCATGACCTGAGCCGAAGGCAGAGGCTTAACGACTGAGCCCCCAGGCGCCCCTGCAACTATGCAGATTTCTCCCTGGCTGCCTTCATTTAACATTCTATTATGCAACTCTCCACAACGAACCTCTAATGACCGCATTCCTCACTGAGCCATCTCCTGCTGATGCATTTCAGTGGTTTCCAAATTTTCACTTTAAAAATTAAATGCTGTGCTGAAGACCCACGTAGGAACATCTCTACCTACATCCGTGGAGAGGAAGCAGGGGGTCAGCCGGAGGGCTCAGTGCGCGGGGGGACTACCCTCCGCAGCACCAGCCCCAGGGCTCCCGTGGCCGCCCACCATCTCTGCCCTCTCCCTGGTGCTCTCCTTGCCCACCCTTCCACCCGCACATTGAAAACACAGCCGTCCAGACCCATCTTCACCCCTCGCTGGCTTGGGCTCCAGGCTCCCAGCCTCCAGGACAATGGACTTGCTGACCAATTAATCTCCTAAATCCGACCCTAAGCTGCAGGCAGCGCCCAGGCCATGCACGGCCCCGGCCCCCAGGGAGCGCAGGGTCTGAGAGAGAGAGAGGCAGGTGTGCACAAACAGGAACAGGACTGGGGTCTTGAGTCCAGATTCCCGGCCTCAAAATCTACAGGACCAGCACCTTCTGTGCCCCCCAGTGCTGCTGCCGAGCCCTGCCCTGCCCGCCCGCCACAGTTCATCTCTGCCCTCCCAGCTACCCTGCCCAACAAGTCGGAGGCCTCCTGGCCACGGGCACACCATCACTTCAAGGCTCAGCTTGGGACCTGTGTTCCTGATGCCCCACATAGCACCAGGCCTTGGGGTGTCCTGGGCTCCTCAACCACCATGCTTTGTTTCAGTCACTTCCTGGTGTCCAGGCGACCACACGATGAGTGCCCTTCCAGGACACATCTCTGTTGGCCTCAGCAGCTAGCCAGGAGCCAGCCAAGTGCCCACCGAAAGAACCCAGAAGACGCGCGTGCGGGAGGCCAGGCCCAACAGGAATGAGGTACTGCTCCTCACTTCTCAGCAGCCCCCGCCCCAGCTCCACTGCTTTCCCTAGTCCTTTACCCCAGCATCCTGTGATTTTTCTCTCTTAGGGACGTCCTGGCTTCCTCGAGAGACACGTGAGCTCCAAGGCCCAGCTCTGCCTCAGGATGAAGCCACACAAACCAGGCATGGCGGGCAAATTCGGAGCCCACGGCGCTGCCACCGGGCAGCACGCACCTGCTTCCGTGGCCTGCCTGCCCCTCTACCGTGGCCCACACCCGGGCAGCTGGTCTGGCTTCCCGAGGTACAAGTCCCGCCACCAGCTGTCCCCAGGACCAGTCCTGACCAGGCCGAGCGCCCTGGGCCAGCGCCCTGCCCACCATCTGAGGACCAGAGAAGCCCAGCCCTTCGGAGGGAGGCCCAAGGGGAGCATGCACCCCGGAGCCCAGGATCCACGCAGCCAACTCGGAGGGTCTGTGAACTCGGACTGAGCTCTAAGTGAAATGTAGCGCTCCTTTCCACTATGAACAAGGACAACCAACCACATCGGTATGTACCTATGACACAGGAAAAACACAAGGACTCCCCTGTCACACGGCGGCTGTCAACAGGTACCGCAAAGTGGGTTTAAACTCACTGCTACTTTGGGGCACCCGGGTGGCTCAGTGGGGTGGGCATCCGACTCTTGGTTTCAGCTCAGGGCATGATCTCAGGGTCGTGGGGTCGAGCCCAGAGACAGGCTCTGCACTCTACTTGGAGTCGGCTTGGGGTTTCTCCATCCCCCACCCCAGTTCGTGTGCACTCTCTCACCCTCTCCCTCTCCCTCTCTCAAATAAATAAAAAATCTTTAAACTCACTGCTACTTCAAAATCAAACGTGGTAACATTTGTTTTGTTATTTTGTTAAGTGTGTTTCAACATGACCGGCTTTCCTCGTCATCCTATGTATTTTGTTCTGTGCCTTGAATAACATTATTCTGGAAAGGGATCCACCCATAACCTTCACGAGACTGACAAAGGGGTTCATGACCCCAACTACGTGAGAACTGCATGCTCTAAGGAGACGGGGTGGCCTCATCTCTGAGCAGAGAAGACAGTGTCTCAGTTCCCAATAACGTCACAAAACCTCCCCGGTTTGTGGCGGTGTGGAGGGTGGGCGGTGTGCCGGTCCTCGGACAGGGAGGGCCCCGCACACAGCACCACGCCCTGCAGGCCCGAGAACTGGGATTTCCGTCTCCGTGGCTGCCCCACAAGCGCCTGTCCCTGATGTGATGTGAGCTCATGATTTACCGGCTGCCATGACAACCGGTCTCCAGGCTCATCACACAGGCCGCCTACCAGGCAGGGGCTCAGCGTTGGGAATCAGAAAGCAGACATCCTGCTAAGGCCTGACAGCATGGCCTTGCGTTTAAAGCGTGAGGCCAATCTGTGTCCCAAGACCCAATGTGGACGCGGTCTCAGGACCTCACCGCTCTGTCTATTCACCTAGGAGTAAATTGGGGGAAGAAGTGAGCAGTCGCAAGTTATCTGGCGACCGGCAGAGAAAGCCCGCTGCAGACAAGCGTAATTGTTCAGAGAAGCTCTTCATTTCTGCTGTTTTCTAAATACTGAAGCACATGGAACTGAATTCTTAAAAAACCTTGCGAACCCGTAAGGCCTGGACGCTGGCGGGCAGATGCGGGCTCACCGCGGCCTCGGCCCAGCCCCACGCGGCCAGCCTCCTCCTCCCACCTCCACGGCCCGTCTGCCTCGCAACCAGGACAAACGCAAATGTCTCGGCGCCTGCTTACGCCATCAGGCCAAGATCAACATCCTTGGCCACTGATGACACATAATAAATAGCAGCAGAATTTGGGGCCAGAAGTCACCTTGGAAACCGAGGGGAGAGAATAACTCACCCTTTCCCCCAAAACCTGCTCTGAGTCACAGACTGTGAGCCTGCCTCCAGGCGGGTCTGGGGGCTCTGCCTGGGGGAGGGCGGGGAGAGAGCCCATGGAGAGGGGAGCGTGGGACAACCCCCCCCCCCCACCCCGCCAGTGTTCCTTTCACAACATCTCACTGGAGTCCAGAATCTTCCGAAACAAAAAGACCTGCGTGACTCCTCACCCCTGGGTGACTTAAATGTTCCTCAAGAAAAATCTAGCTCACAGAGTCATTAAATAAACACAGAGTCTGGCTCTCAGTGACTGACAAGTGAAGCACGTTCCAGGCTCTGTATTAACTGGCTGTGGGGCTGGCACAGGGCATCCCTCCAGGAAGGGAGCCCAGCCCACCAGCACCCGCGTCTCAGCAGGACCAGGATATTCAAAGATTTGCCATTGAACACCATGAAGCTATTGTCAAGCTCCTTCCAGAACCTCGAAGTGAGCATTAGTATTCAATGTCATGTATCCTCCAGTTTCCTTTTAGAACTCTGTTTTCATTATATTGGGTATCAGCCAGAAACTATGACAAAACTAAAACAAAAGAAAGTGACAAAAATAGCTCACGGCTATCCAGCCCTGCCATGCCACTATGTGGGCCAAGCCCGCGTCAGCTCCTTTGGGGCTGAGTGACTGGTCAGGGCCCCCAGCGGCGCGGTGGCCGAGCGGGACCACCACCCAGGTCTGTGTGTCTCCTGTACCTTTGCTTTCACCACGGGCTAAAAAAGGACAGGTTCTGACCGCTCCCCAGGGCACAGACCAGAAAGCAGATGCCGTCCGACCCGCACTCTCCTGCTACAAGCAGGACATATGGCTGCCCACTTGGCGAATCCACCTGTTGTTGCCGACACAGGCCGGTCTCGCCTATGGCCACCCAAGCCAACGGAACTACAACAACACAATCACGGCAGCCTTTCTGGTGAACTGAATGGACGCATTCTCAGAATGAAGCGCTAAGAATGCAGACAGAAACATCTGCTCCTGTCAGCTGGAGATAAAACAACTACACGCGCTCTGCAAAACTGCAGCGTTAGACCCGGGCGACCGACTAGCCAACTGTGAGGGGAAAATAGCAAAAACCCCAAACCAAACCTCGCCCGAGTTCCCAGAGAGATGGGTTTTTGTCTGGTCAAACGCCAAGGCAGGGGGCTTCTGCTCCCACATCCAGTGCAGGCAACACGGCGGAGCAGAGGAGAGCCCAGCTGGGACGCGGTCTGCAACTGCCAGCGCTCAGCCCCAGCCCCAACCTCCACAAGCCCACCTCTGCCTGGGAGCTCCCCAAGCTCGCAAGGGCACGCCGAAAGTAAAGTGGGACACGAGGGGGGTCCCAGAGGTGGACTGAGGCTAGCAGGTGTGCATAATCACTGCCTAGGAGGAACTCCACTCTCAGCACACTGGACACAGGCATCTGTGCTCAGGACGCAGGTGGCCCCGCTAGGGAGCTTCAGTGGGACACTAAATGTGAGCCCCGAGGGCAGGGGCCTCAGAAAACACTCCACGGCCGATGCAGACCATCAGGAGTCCCTTTCTCCAGCAAGAGGACGTGCCCACACCCGAGGGAGGCACTCACTTCCGCCCCTCACCCTTGGCCAGGTTTGCTCCGCACCTCCCACTCTGAGGATGAGGAGAGACAGAAGAACCCAGACAAAACCCTAGGCAGGCTCCCAGGACAAGGTGGGGGAAGGACAGCCCTGCAGGGAAAGCCAACCATGGAGTCAAAGAGCTGTTCTCTCGAAATGTGTCACCTTCACGCAGGCCACAGTTCCTGTAAGTCTTGTCTTTTCTTTTCTTCCTCTCTTGGTAAAAAAAGAAAAAACCCTCTGGGAAATTCCAATCTGTCACAGCCTGGTTCTTGGCAACACCCAAAGAAATGGCCCTGGGAGGCAACGGGGAAGAGGGAGAAGCCAGTCACTCTGGGGGGGGCAGCGGTGAGGGGGCGAGGGGCTGGGCGAAGCAGGTGCTCCCAGGTGAGGGTGCGGTCCTGGCAGGTGCCCAAGGCGGGGAGAGGATGGGTGCGGGGGGGGGGGGGGAGGCAAGCCAAGTCGGCAGGAAGATTGCTACTCAACTGCCTCACTCAACTTTTGTGCTTGAATGAGTAATACTCCAAAAATATTTTAACCTCATTTTAGTGAGCAATACAGCACGCATAAGAATATATGACACATACATACAGTTTAGGATTAATTATAAAACAAACATCCAACTACCCTCATGCCAGGGACTAACAAGATTATTCTTTATCTTCGTTGCAAACTCAAAGAACTTCACCCACAAAGAATTTTTAAATAGGCTTTTGTGAACCTCCAACCATCATTTAAAACACTATTTCTTTGAGAAATGGTCCCCAAAGTCACCCCTGTGATCTGTAAAAAGAAAAATTTCCCATAAAAATTGTTGTAATAAACTTCCCCCCATGTCAAAGATATCCCCTCTGACCTAATCCCATCTGTCTTTAGTGAACAATATTACAAATACTGTAATAAAAATAAGGAGGAATTAAAGAAATACTTATAAAACATAAATTATCTCCCACCGAAACGTCCCCCAAACGGCTGGTGTGAGCCCCACCCGCAGCTGTCCTGCTCTGTGGACCAATGGTTCTTTCACGCACTTGTCAGAAAACTTAGCCATGCGAAGTAAGCACTTTACAAAAGCTCGGTGAATACACGAGACTATCCTATAGCGCATTGCCCTCACACTTCTCCACAGCACTTACCAGTTTTGACTTCCTATTTATTTTGTGATTCTCTGACTAGTAATTGCCTCTCCCACTAGAATGTAAGCATCATCAGGGCAGGGATTACGCCTGGTTTTGTACAACTGCTGAATGAATGAATGAACTGATGAATAAAAGAATACCTCAATGCCACACTCACTCTCTGTAGAAACGATTTGTCACTCAATGCCAAGCATTTTATGGCAAAAACATGAAGCATTTATGCAAAGACTATTATTCCGTCTTCTGCAAGCTGTCTCTACCATTTCGACTCAAGAAGCTGCATTTATCAAGCACCTACTACACTCGGGGTGCACTCCAGACACCTCCTCACCTACCCTTGCATCCACCCTCCTGGAGGCGAGCTATCTTCACTTCACAGACAGGAACCAGGGTTCCCTGGAGGGTGACTCGGTGCCAGGTCAGCAGACCGCAGAGCAAAGACTGTGTCCAGCTGAGCCCTCTGCCTACATGGCCCGTGGAATCAACCAACCTCCCTCACAGAAGAGTTCTCAGGACATCTCTCATACTTCAGGAACGTCTTTTTCCCCAAAGAACCTAAATCCTTCTTTTTATCACCCCAAACGTACAAGAATCTAACCTACCACCTTTCTGTTGCCATCCCTCTCAAGCAGAAAGTTCAGTATTTTATACTCTTTGACAGTAACAAATCCATCCCAGTTACCAAGGACATCTCTCAACACCAACAGAAAACGTGTAACTACCGTTTCTAGTGCGTGTATTAGTTTAAGCTCTCCCCCGAGACCTTAGGAAGAAATGGGACTCCCGGTGCACCATGCACGCTGCAGAAACCTCCACGTGCACCTTCTCGTCTACTCCTCACCCCGGGTCAGGCACGAGGGACCCCCGGTTTACAGACGAGACGCTGGGAAGGCTACTGACAGCAGAGCTGGGCTCGGCGCAGGTCCTGTTGCTAGTAGAGCACGTGAGCTCTGCGGCCAGGCCGAGTCTGCCTGAAGTCCTTTGGAGATAGTGGGTATATTGAAATCAAATGAATTCTTTAAAAGAGACGGATCACCTAACAGTGCATAATAATGTAGGTCCCCCAAATTCGTTCAATTAGCACTCGGCGCCACGTAACTGAGGTCTGACTGTGTGCCCGGCCCCGTACCAAGCATTTCATATACACCAACTCTGTCTGATTCCACTCGTGCAACATTTCCTGAGCGCCTACTGCGTCCCTGTCCTCAGGGCGCTCACCTCCAAAGACGGCAGGCAGAGAATCACGAGGGACGGCAGGAGCGGCCGTGAGGACAGTGCGGGGTGGGCTGAGACGGCGTTTCAATCGTGGGATGGGAGAGAAGGAAAGCTGACACAACTCTGAATATCTCAGGGGAAAGTTAAGGTGAGCTCCCTCACATCTTATTACAAAACAAACTCCAAATGGATACAAATTGTAATAGCTAACATTTCTAAGTGAAACAAAGACATCCAAAGAAATACTTCAAAATTTAATAACGTATCATTTGGGAGTCAGAATGCTTGCTTTCTTGGAGCCAAAATGCAGGGCTCACAAAAGATGAGTCTGACTACATAAGATTTTTAAAGCTTCTCTGATTGCCCAACAAATTCAGAAAATTTTGTGACAATAAATTCACAAACCTGAAAATGTAAACCTGGATATACAGAGTTTCTATAAATTACTAAGGATTTGGGACGCCTGGGGGGCTCAGTCGGTTAAGCGACTGCCTTCGGCTCAGGTCGTGATCCTGGAGTCCTGGGATCGAGTCCCGCATCGGGCTCCCTGCTCAGCGGGGAGTCTGCTTCTCCCTCTGACCCTCCCCCCTCTCATGCTCTCTCTATCTCTCTCTCATTCTCTCTCTTCCAAATAAATAAATAAAATCTTTAAAAAAAAAATAAATATCCACAGTGATTATTCCCAAGTGCTCACATTCCAACTGATCTTCCTACTCTTCTTGCTGCCTCTATTTTTTTAAGTGGGCACATTATATTTATTATTAGAAAAATAATAATAAAGCTACCTTTTAAAAACTGACAAAAGCAACTACGAACAAATTCTGGGAGGAGGATAAATGGGTGTTTACTATTCCGTTTTTCTCTGTTCGATATTTTCCAAAGTTAAATAAAAACGAAGAGGTAAACATAGTCAGTAGCTCACTTAACAGACATCCAGAGAGATTTAAAAACTTGCCCAATTCAAGATTTGAGGCGGGTCTGTTATGATTCCCATGTATATTTGAAGCCCCAGGGACGCAAACACGTGGAGTGGCTGGCGCCCGGCTTGGCAGAGACGCTCCATCATCGGTAAGATGGGCGGCCACGTGCCACCTGCAAGTGCCGCCAAGGGCAGCATCTGACCCCGGCCCCACGCTGCAGCCACGAGGCCCTGTCCCAGGGAACCCCTTGGTGCCTGCCAGTCCCTGGGACTTGCCCAAGGGCACCCCACAGGGCAGGATATAAACCCACACATCCTTGCCCCAAAACTCCTCATGCTCTTCTTCCTGACCACAAGCTAGCATGTTACTTCAAGTACAAGATTAAAGCCATGATTTGGATTTTCTATCCCAGATAAAGGGAACCCATACTGAAAGTGCATAAAAGAAAAAAAACTCAGAAGACCTATTTCCACTCATTTATAAATGTGCCCCACGGCCCTACCTCAGCAGGAACCCCACTACTTTGCACAGCTGTCTGACTCGGGATGGGGGGATCCCCTGTCTCCCTCCCTTCACTTACATGGTTCAGTTTCTGAGGCGGCCAGAAACCACCTCATTTACCTACACCCTTTCCAGCACGCACAGGCCGAGGGTCTCGATGCCAAGCGCACACTGCCATTCCCCACGAGGCTGCACCATTAGTCCTGGGGAGTGTGGCATTGGTACTCGGGCAGGGTGGGGCCGGCCCAAGCAGCCCCCCAATCCACCGAATGCAGGTAGCCACCAGCATTTTATTTATTATTATTATTTTTTAATGGAAAAGAAAACAGAATGCAGAGAGCATGTGTCGCCTCAGGGCAAGCACCTTCCGTGAACGTGCATGGGTACCACAGCTTTCCCCCTGCTCTCCTGGCAAGCAAGGCGGGGCCACCGAGCGGCTTCTGGGGCCAGGGCCCCTCTTTCCACGGGGGCTCACTCCTGACTTCAAGCCTTAACGTGGGTAATGGCCTCAGAGTAAGCATCCGGGTATCTCCAGCGAACGCAAATCCACCAAAACCAGATCCATCAGTATTAGCTCGTGAGGCCCGATGAATTTTAAGAGAGAGAATAGGAATCAGGAAGAAGAAAATGATAGCAAAAATGAAAAACCACAACTTCAGTCCTGTCCCACGGGGCTACTGAGTGAAGTCTTAACTTTTTGCCAGTCTTGAAAAGAATAAACATCTATTTTTACCAGCAAGGCATCTCCCCATCATCTGCTAACACACAACCGTGTCATCTGCCCGCCTGGGGAACTGACAGGTGACAATGGGTGCCCAGGCTGCAGGGCACCTGTCCCCCATCAAGTGAGTAATTCTATGTGGTCCAACACAGAAGGAAAAGAAGGAGGAGGAATGAGGCCAGACAGCACGAAGGGCTGAGGGCCCCACAAAGCAGCTCAGCCGCTCAATAAGGCGACACAGGCAGGAAAGGGACGTACACAAGAGCTCCCACAAGCCTTATGGAGGACAAAGTCAGGCGCTTCGTCAGACATTTTGAAGCCATCACACCCAGAAGAAGTATCTCAGACCAAGGCAGCAGGACCCAGCAGGATCCGCCGCTTCAGGGTCACTTATCTGAGGTATGACATCACAAAGCAGCTCCTTCTGACCCACTGCCAAACCTAGAAGACCAAACCCGGCTTAAATCCTGACCTGCCGTGATGTTACATTTCTTCCTGTTTAGCCCAATCACTTCCACAGAACCTTATCCAGGACAATCCCCTGCCCTTCCCCATTCCCTGCCAGGCCTGACGGCTCCCCAGGAGAACACCCCCATCTCCCCATTCAAATGAGCCTGCCAGGTGGCAGGACCCCCAGCGACTCTGGGCTCTCTGTGCACGGGTCACCCTGCATGCTGCAGCAAGCCCCCAACTCAGCTTCCACCTGCCCTCTCCATGACCTGCCCCTCCCTTCCTCCCCTAAAAACCAGAGCTACCGCTGACGTCATCTCTCCTGGAAACCCCGCGGGGCCCAGAGCCAACTGGAGCACCTGCCACCTCTGGCGGGACAATCCTTCCGACGTGGCGGTTCACAAGACCCACCTCACTGGCTACTTCTCTGGCTCTACGCTCTTGTTCAGTCTGTTCAACCACAGCAACATGATAATAACACACCACGTTCTCCAACTCACCCCCTCCTCTGTGACGCCTTATCACACATGTAGCTGCCGACGCCAGCTCGACCTTGGATTTCAGATGTTTGTGGCCGAGCTGCAGGTCTTCCCACAGAGCCCGAGGCTGAGCTGTGGGGCCCACCCTGTGGAGCTGTGGGGCCAGCTGGGGGCTGCGCCTCTGCCACGAGAACCCGTGGTGAGGGGGCCCCTCATTCACAGGATGTGCATTCACACCCCCTGTAAGGTACGGGCAGCCCTCCAGCTGAGAGCGTCCCACACACCCGACAGGGGCCCAGCCCAACGTTCCTTACACTGTCTGAAAGTCAAGACCCTCTCACGGTTTAGACAACGAGAGAAAACCCAGCAGACAAACCTGGCAACTTCAAAGGGACTTCTTGGACCTAATAAAGGTTATCCAATAAAAACCTCCTGAAAACAGCACTCCCACTAAAGCAGTATTAGACGGATTTCTTTTGAGGTCAGAACCAAACAGTGAGGCTTGGAATCACCACTTCAACAGACGTTAGCAAGTGCAGTAACAAAAGAAACAACACGCCGTGAAACAAGACCGCGAAACCGCCACAGGTAGATGACACGATCTCCTGTATAAAATTAAGATAAAATTCACAGACAACGGTTAGAACTAAAAAGAATTCAACAAGCTTGCTAAAAACAAGACTCTAAAAATCCATTGCATTCCTACACCTGAACAACTACTAATTAGGAAAATTACTTTTACAAAGATGCCATTTACAAACAACAAAAACCACAGGTACAAAGGAGGGACAAGGATTGAATGTGCTTGAAAGATATCTCAATTAATTAGTCTTGTGCTCAGTGATCGCCTCTGCCATCTGGCCTCGTGGTGATGTATGTTCTCTGTTCAGACCCCTGCCGCACGTGATAAGTCAGCATCACAGGGGGCTTAAAGATCCAAGAAATGTTCGTTTGTTCGTAGAAAAAGGAAGTCGGAGGGACGCCTGGTGGCTCAGTCAGTTAAGCGTCCAGCTCTTGATTTTGGCTCAGGTCATGGTCTCGGGGTCGCGAGACTGAGCCCTCCATTGGGCTCTGCACTGGGGTGGAGCCTGCTTGAGATTCTCTCTCTCTCTTAAAAAAAAAAAAAAAAAAAAGGAAGCCAGATTCTGGGTGGTTACTTCCTACCAGAATTGAGAAGGTGCGATGTTTAACTCTATTAGTGATATTGCTGAATTAGATAAGGATACTCCCCAGCAACGCCTCCCAATTATTATAATCTAAGTGCCAGGTGTCCCAAATGGCACCTCACCTTTTCTGTAATGTTGGCAACACATCTGGCAAGGCAGGGATTTTCACCAATTTGCAGAAGAGACACAGATGGACACAGGTGAAGTGACTCGCCTGAGGTCACGCGGATCCATGGTGGCAGGGCTAGGACCTGGACTCAGGCACCTCTGATTCCAAAGTCTGGACTCTTCCGGGAGCCACAAGGCCTCCTCTGGCCACCTGGCTGGATCAGGATGGACTGGAAGGGTAAGGAGCTCGTAGCCGCTGTGGGATGGCAGAGGCTGAAAGCGCTCACACAGATTCAGGCTTTCCTGTGCACCGTCGGTCAAGAACAGCAGGCATCTGACGTCTATCCTGAGCCGCCCAGCCAGGTATGAGGCTCTGCCTCGGAACGTGATGTAGGACCTAACTGAGTGTTTTGAAAGGACAATACAGCAGCGGTTTTAAAGCAGCCCAAGCCCTTTGCCATTGAGAGCTGGGGTCCACGTCCCCTCCCCTTGAGTCTGGGCAGGGCAGAAATGGAAACGATGGGGATCTGGGAGGCTGGGTCAGAAGAGGCCACGCAGCTTCCTCCCGCTCCCTGGGAACGTCTGCGTTCCAGATACTTCCTCCTGACACGCTTCCTTGAAGAACTCAGCCCAAGCCACACAGAGAGCCCGCATGGGCACTCTGGCCAACAGCCCCACTGAAACCAGCCTTGGCGTCAACCCAGCCCGGGTGTCAGACGTGTGGGTGGAGAGGTCTCCAGATGGTCCCAGCCCTGAGCCACCCCCTCCCTCCCTCCCGGCTGAGGCATGCTGGAGCAGAGAAGCAGCGTCTCCCGTCTGTGTCCGGCCCACGCCTCTGACCCACAGAGTCCGTGAGCAAAACAGCTGCTGATTCAGGCCGCTCGGTCTGGATGGCTTTTCCCACAGCAACAGGTAACGGAAGCAAACACCCGAGTTTCTGTGGCACCCCATCAACTAGATCTTCCTGGCCGAAGTGCTGCTCCCTGCAAGGGCCCCCATTCAGGACAGTTTAGATGTCCAACTGCCACTCAGTCCTGTGACAACAAAGAAGGCCATACGAGCACATCTTAAATACCCATGCTGTCGAGGAAGGAGACCTCTGCCAATCACGTCCTCACCCGAGGAAATGGGGGACACTACCAACAGGCCTGGAAAAGCTGGGTCTCGGGCTGCCAACAGCACACAGCCCAACACAGGGAAGGGACATCCCGCTGCAAAGCGCCCGGAAGAATCGGGCTTTTGGATGCGCTGCAGGGCTCACAGGGACAC
This sequence comes from Phoca vitulina, assembly GCF_004348235.1. Taxonomy (NCBI): domain Eukaryota; kingdom Metazoa; phylum Chordata; class Mammalia; order Carnivora; family Phocidae; genus Phoca; species Phoca vitulina. The sequence goes on from NW_022589721.1 coordinate 32,243,937, forward strand.
CTCTATGGGCAGAAAGAAAACACGAGAAGCTGGTCAGCTGAGCACAGGCGGACTCCCCAGGGATCCAGGGTTGATGCAATGCTGGTCTGAACCTGGGCCCCACGTGACACCGACACCGTGCTGCTGATTGCCCCCACGCTTCCGTAGAGACCGCCAGTCTCCCGTGATCCCACCAGCAGCCTGTCCGATCCAGGCCAAACGTCCCGCACCTCCTTCCCGCACCCTCCCCTCAGCTTCGGACTCACGGACGGCTTCACAGAGGGCATCACAGCCCCCAGAAGAGCCGCCCGCCCCAGGCCCCCACCTCCGTGAGCCTCTGTCGTCGGGAAGAACTATGGTGTCCTCGCCGGGCCCAGCCCCCCACCTGCAGATCGGTGCCTGAAGTCAGGGACACGGCTCCAGCAACCCCTCCTTCTCTCTGTCATAACCCTCCCCTCCCAAGAGGGCTATTCCCAACAGGAGCCCAACACGTTGCACTTACTTCCACTTTAAACAAAATGAGACAAAGACCGAGAAAAGATGTTCTAAGGCATGAGAAAGAAAAACACAGATCAGCTATAAAGCAACCCTGATTGGACAGAAGCTGACTTCAAAACTGTCCCAAAACCAGAGTAATATTGCCGAAGTGTGAAAAGAAAGTAACTCTCAACCTGGGAGTGTCTTCTTGGAGAAACTCTACAGAACGAGCACAAAGATGTTCACAGGTAAAAAGTGAACCCCAACAGACTCCAGGAGCGAAACAATCTTTGGCTCCCACTCTCCCCCAACCATCAATCCACTGGTTGTGTTCAGTCGCTTCCTAATTCTTCCGCAGCTCTTCAGGCGGACCGGTGTCCCCCCCACACGGATGGAGCTGCTCCTGCAAGGTCACCACATCACATGGTCAACCCTCCGCCCCCCTTTGCCATCGGCAGCCCGACGGTAAGCGAGTCGCTCCTTCTCTGTCCAGTGTTGGCTGCATCCAGCTGCTCCTGGTTCCTCCTGCCTTCCTGCCTCTTAGTCCTGGACCCTGCTCACTAGCTCTGCCCCAGCCACCCACCCACCCATGCACCATCCACAGCAGGCCCTTGGTGATCTCACCTAGTCAAATGGCTTCCAGCACTCTCTATATCCTGACCACCACTGGGTGCCTCTCTTGTCCCCATGCCCCCAGGAACCTCCTGCTGCCCTCCAGCTGAGGTCCAGTAGACGCCACAGACTCTACGTGTCCCAGATCAACTCCTGCCGTCCCTCAGACCTGCTCCCCATGACTGCCCCTGCTCACACCCACTCCCTTGCCCTCCCTCTCTCCCAATTCTGACGTGGTCACACTAGGTGGCTCCACATCCTATCCTCCCATTTTCTCTGCCCCTCCCCAAACCAGGCAGATCCCCCTGACTCCTCCAAGCCCACCTGACAGAGTCACCAAGACCCTGTGTTATCTCTCTCTCTCTCTCTCTCACACACACACACACACACACACACACACACACACACACACACACACACCGTGTCTTCATCTCAATCATGAGGCCACAATGTTGTCACCCCTGACTTTCCCTCACGTCTAGACCACGTCTAAATCTTCCTGCCTCCACCTTTAAGACACATACCACAGACCTAGAATCCACCAGCGTCCCCCTCTCCACTGCGAGAACACAGGTCCGAACCCTCACTACCTTCCAGGGGATTATTCCGAGATTCCTAACTGGTCCTCTCTCCACGCCCACCCCCACCCCCGTGTCTACACAGCAGCCAGGAGCTGGAGGGCAGACTCTGCTCAAACCCTCCCGCGGCCTCCTGTCTCAGCGGAGGAGCGGCGGGCCCCGGCCTCCCCGCATCTCCTACTCTCCCCTTGCGCACCCCCCCCCCCCGCTTCTGCCGGGGCCTTTCTCCCCCAGATGCCCTGCGGCTCGCTCGCTCACTCCCAGGTCTGTGTTCAAGTGGCGCCTTCTCAGAGAGCCCTCCTTGTGCCATCGCCCCCCCCCCATCTCCGGCTCTGCCCGTCTCCACGGCCCTGCAGTGGGCACCGTGTGGGCAGGTCCTCCCCGGCCCCGGCCCCGGCAGTGGTGCCCGCGAGCGGCAGGCTGGCAGGCTCCCGTTTCCTCCCTGTCCCCCACCCCCCTCCCCCCGTTGGCTGCAGCGGGGCGGCCAGGCCCGAACACCCAGGGAGACTCTCGGGGACTTTGTGCACCCCAACGACTCCGTCCCTCTGTAGCCAGTGTTTTCTACAATGAACACAGAAGAATCCCTCCTCTTTTTTTTTTTTAAAGATTTTATTTATTTATTTGAGAGAGAGAGAATGAGAGAGAGAGAGAGAGCATGAGAGGGGGGAAGGTCAGAGGGGAGAAGCAGACTCCCCGCCGAGCAGGGAGTCCGATGCGGGACTCGATCCAGGGACTCCAGGATCATGACCTGAGCCGAAGGCAGTCACTTAACCAACTGAGCCACCCAGATGCCCTCCCCCCTCCTCTTTTTAAGGATTTTATTTATTTATTTGAGAGAGAGAAAGCACCCGTGGGAGCAGAGAGGAGGGGCAGAGGGAGAAGCAGGCTTCCCGCTGAGCAGGGAGCCCAATTCGATCCCAGGACCCTGCGATCATGACCCGAGCCGAAGGCAGATGCTTCACCGACTGAGCCACCCAGGCGCCCCAGTCCTTTTTTTAACGAGAGTGTGAGAGGTTAAAAAATCAATACTATGAGGAAAACTTCAGCTTCTGTTTATATCTTTTTTGTGATAAACATGGATTCTTTTTACACATCACAATCTTCCCGGGCTGGGTACCTGTGGGGTCCCATCCGCTAGGCTGCCACCGACAAAGGAAAATAAAAATATTTCCTCTCCTCAGCAATATATTTAGCAATCAAGCATTTCAACTCAGACTTCAGTGTAAGAATACTCCCATGTTTATTTTCAATTACAATCCCTCTATTTTGTGAAAAGTAGTGTTATTTTAATGTTAACAAAACAAGGCACACATTCAATAGTAAATATCATGGTGCTATTACCAAAACAAACAAACAAATCCCAGAATGTTCCTTATCCCAAGAAAAGCATCTGAAAAGATTAAGTAACAGAAGCTTTAGCTTTGTTTTGAGTCAAATTTCCCTGCGTGCTTCAGCAAGGCTCCTGCTCAGATACTGGCTCAATCCAATCGGAGGGAGTGCTAATTCGACGGTAATCCCCTCACTTGGAATGAGTACAACTCCCTGAGGGGATACTTAAAAGCAAATTTACCAAACGACAGACATCAGAAAATTCTCTCAATTTGTACAGCTAGATATTTGAAATGTCACTTCTAAATACTGGCATCCTGTAGAGGTACAATTTTTTTTTGAGTCGGAATAATTAATTAGGAGTAAATTTGTTGAAAATCAAGCAGATAAAATCCCCAGGACTGTTGGGCCTCTTTAATCAATTCTTCCATAAGAGAGACAAGCCCACAATTTAACATAAATAGACATGTACTCTGCGTTCTTCAAAAGACTGAAAAGAAATTAGTGATACTTGCACATATCTTAGATGATGGACTGCACCAGATGCAGGACCCTGCACAATTATGGCATTTTTCCATCCACATCAGGCTCCAGCCACTACCTAGATCTTGACTCATCTGACACCTGTGAGGCAGGGGGAGGGGGCCGCTTTCCCCGGCACCCCCTGCAGCTGGTGAAAACTAGAGTTGAGGTCTCCTGTGTCCTGGCGGACCCCGTTTAACATAAGGTGGGATCCCGACGTCACTTTTGGCTGGTCATGAGCCAATCAAAGATGCACACCTTAACATGAAGTATGCTGGTACCTTCAAAGCTCACAGCTGAGCTTGGAAATCTGGATTCAGGAATGTACATAAAATGACCCAGGGTCAGTTTTTTGAAATCATACTAGACTTCACAGAGCATAAAACGGACCATCTTAACCATCTTACAGTGGACAATCCAGTGGCTTTGGTGCCTTCACGACGCTGTGTGGCCGCCACCACGGTCTGCTTCCAGGACATTTTCACCACCCCCAAAAGAAACCACACACTTCCTTCCCATTCCCTCCTATCCTCAGCCCCTGGCAACCACTGATCTGCTTTCCCGTCCCTGTGGATTTACTTACTCCGGGCGTCTCACATAAACTGACTCGTATACGTGGCTTCTTTCACCGAACACAGTGTTTTTGACGTTCATCTACGTGGTAGCTTTCCCAGACTCCCCGTGAGGAGCTCGCTCCAGGAACCAGCTCGTGGTCACACAGCCCACTGTCCACCTGCCTGCCCCGGCCAACAACCAGGAGCGAGTATCAGGGGCTGCCCGGGGCTTTCGGAAGAGCTGTGTGTTGCACTCACTCCTGTAGGATCCCTGCCTTGGGGGGAGGAGACAGCCTGGAGCCGCTGAGGGGGCCCCCGGCATCAGACCCACGAGAGCACCTGGCCCCGCCAGCCCACGGCGGCCCACAGCAGAGGCTGTCTGAAGCTACAGTTTGGGGGGCACTAAGTAGATGATGCAGTGAAAGACACGCGTCCCTAAAACCACCAGGTGACCAACACATGCTCTGCCCTGTGGGGAACGTCGGAAGCAGACACGGCCCCGTGGGCAGCAGCCCCTAGCCAGGAGTTAACATCCGCGGAAATGACAATGACACAGCAGCCACGTTCAGGTGCGCTGGAATTCTTGGCTGCCCGTGCGCACCGACACTAATTCAAACACACCAGCAATAAAAGAGCAATTCTGAGGCAAGCGGGAACCCGGGGCACTGACCATCTATGTGATGCTAAGGGGCAGCCTTAGGGACGCACACTCTCGGGCGTCCGGGCCGGTGATTCCACAGTTGTTGGCGACCACACTGAGGGATGTGTGGATAAAGGATGACGGGCAGGATTTCCTTCAAACTGTTCCCGTAAGGAAATAAAACTGGCCACGTGTTAATGCTGCTTGAGCTGAGAGATGAGTGCTTCAGGGGCCATCAGACTTTGGGCTTGCACACGTTAGGAAGTCAGAAGCACCGCGGAAAGTCTGAAAGACGTAACAGCACAGGAGTGGATGCTCAGGGCAGCGGGACTAGCCGGACTCGACGACCGCCTGGGCTCTTCACGGGCTGCGGGCAGGGCACACGTGTGGCCGCAGCGGGCGGTGTGGATGAGCACGCGTGCATCTTTTGGGGATGGGGTGGGGGGGTGGGGCAGCTGGGGCTGTCCCCAGGGGTTCGGGCTGCTCAGAATGTGGTGGCCAGCTTTGCCCCCACCGTGGCGCGAGGGGCCACCTCCCCCCGGACTGTAGACTTGAGCAGGAACACGAGTGGTGACACACTCGGCTGCCGAAGCTGAAAGGGGCCTTGCAAGCGAGGGGGAAAGCGAGCAGCCTGCTCGGAGGCCTCCACGGCGGCCTGAGAGCGAAGCGAGAATGGGACACCTCGTGGCTCCCATGCACGGGAAGCCGGCAGGGGAGGCTCACCGAGGACGTCAGTACAGGGGCAGGCCAGTGAACTCCCGCGCGGTGACGCAGTGTCAGAAATAACGGTCTGCCCCACTCTGCTATTAATATTCCCTGCCTCCAAGTCTGCAAATATACTAAATACGGCCAATACGACAAGTTATACAGAATGTCCTTTTTTTATGATTATAAATTGTTATGTTCACAGTAGAAATTTACAACTCAGGCTTCCTAAAAATACGGTAAGATTTTCCCACAGTCACATACACAGTGAAAAAACATCAATGCACAATGTCCTTCCGAACATCATCTACACTTCGATTTGCCTAAAGGAAGCAGGCAGATTCCAAACTCTCGACGGGGGCTCAGTGAGATCCCTCAGCAGACCGCTGCCAACACGAGGGGGCTCACACACGGGCACCTGCAGCTCTCACCGCCCCTCGCCCTTCCCACAAAGCGAACGTGGACCAACTCTAACACCATCCAGAAGCCGATGCTCCCAGCACAGCATGGAAAAAATAGGAAACTGCCCTGTATGTCCCCTGATAAAACTGTCACACACATTTATAATTTTGGCAAAGCTTTAAAGCACAGAAAATTAAGAAATTTATAATTAAAATATACAATAATTGGAAACAACCCCAAATGTCTTGTCAAATGAATGGGTAAAACAGAATGTGGTATATCCACGCAATGGAATAGGCTTCAGCCATTAAAAGCAAGAAAGTACTGATAACCTGCTCCAACACAGAGGAGCCTTGAAGATACTCTTAGGTGACACCAGAGGCACGAAAGTCCACATGCTGTAGGATTCTATTTGCATGAAATGTCCAGAATGGGCAACTACATTGAGCAGAAAGCAGACTAGCGGTTGCCAGCAGCCGGGGGAGCGGAGACGAGAGAGGCAGCCAATGGGTACGGGGTCTCTGTTCGGGGGGATGACAAGGTTCGGTGGTCACAAACACCGTGAACGTACTTAAGGCCACTGATGGCGTGCTATAAAATGGTGAATTTTAGGTTCTATGCACGTTACACGCCCTGGCCTAGTGTTTAATCGTTGTGTGCTCTCGGCACTGAGCACCTTGACGCCCTTGGACAGGAACCAGCACCTTCCTCGGCTGCAGCAGGGAGTAGGCCTGCCCGACTGACTTATCAGCACCAACACATCCTGCACATCTCTAACCACAACACACAAAAATACAGTGGCAATTTGGGGCTTCGTGAGCTAGATCTTGAAAAAATAAAGCTGTTGTTTTTTTGAGTGTTCGTGTTACACAAGGCAGGGCTAAGCTTCCGAATGTGGGTGTTGGCCTGTTCTTTCCCTCCGTGAACACGCCTCCTTTCTGCCACTCGGCACACACTCCGGGGGTGCCCCCGCTGCATTCCAGGGTCAGAACACTGGCCCTGCACCAACCACCGGCCCCAGCAGCCTACGCTCCTCCTCCCATCACCAGTGGAGGCCCCGCCAGAGTCTCTGGGCCCTCCTCCCGCGGCCCCTCCGGCCCGAAGGCTGCCTGCAGGCAGGGACACGGCGGAGGGCCCAAGCCGACGGCACTTGCCGAAACCCCAAGGAGCAGTCGTGGGCTGAGGGAACCTCGCCCAGAGTGGCTCGCTTGCTCCAGGAAAACCACGGAGTCCTCTGCTCGGCCGGCAGAGCGCCTGTGGTCTGGGGCCACTGATCTACCATTCCTGAAACACCCAGAAGTCCTAAACGCTCAGGGAGCCAGACGAGAGCGGTAAGGGACGGACTTCTCTGCGGATTTATTACTTTCCAAATGCTCCTAAGAGTGATACTGGGGTCATCTGCTGGGTCACAGAGCAGAATGTTCTGAATGCCCAAATGGTCCCACGGGCAGTCAGAGTGACCTCAGGAGGAGTCCTCCCATGCAGGACTAGCACAGCTGAACAGAGGCAGCGACCAGGAAGCCCTCATCCGTCCATCCGTCCATCTGTCCATCCACAGTATCCAGTGCTCCTCCTTCTCACTGGTGCCTCTCCCTGTACCGTGACCTCTCTCTGTGCCTACCAGGTGGGACCTGCTGACATCACCTCCCAGGGACCCCAGCCGCCGCTGGCTGGTGCCATGAATGCTGACCGTGGGCTCCAGCAGCGCAGGTGTCAGGGAGGTGGGGTCAGGCTGTCCTGGGGAATGAGATAAGCTTCTGACTGGACAAAAGACCAAGGCACTCTTACTTAGCTATTTGGCAAGGCTTCATGAGAAACCCACTTTGAGCAGATCCTGGAAAGAAGGAATTCCCATCAGCAGGATATGCGTGCGCAGGACGGGCACCCGGCCAGGGACCCCCAGGCAACACAACCAGAAGCACAAAGGGCGTGAGGGCAGAAGCGCGAGAGGCTGGCATGGGCCTGGGGAGGTCATACTGGGTCGTGACACCAGGCTCCAGGGGCTTACAGTGTGTTCTATAAATAGCTGGCAGCCTCTGCAAATGGCCAAGTAGGCAGAGTGACCACAGCAGGGCACGGTGGCCCCCGGTGCACTGCCTCTGCCCTCCGGCCGCAGCTCCGGCCACATGGGGTTTGGAGTGCTCTGCCTGCCCTGTGGTCCCCACGGCGCCCGGCTCTGCTGTCCAACACCACCTCCCGAACCACCCGAACCACAGACTCCGTGCACCAGACGCGTTACCTATCTGTCCCCCAGCTGTTCGTCCCCCGCCCAGGTCACAGGCTCCTCGAGAGCAGAAGCCCTCTGTGTGGGTCTGCCTCTCCTCAGCGTCTAGCACAGGGCTCAGCACATGGCAGGTGATCCAAATACCGAGGAAGGAAGGCACAGTGACAGACTGCAAAGACACAGGTCGGGAGCACAGGGGGCCGTGAGGGGAGGGCCCTGCACTAGTCCTGGCAACAGACAGCAAGGTTTCTGTCCTGTCCTGGGGCCGGGGCTATGACAAGGCGGCCCATCAGTTAGCAAGCTCTCTTCCAACAGTTTTCGAACGCGCAGAGGTGAATGCTTGCTGGTTAAGAATCAATTAGAACACTTTCCTCTATGTGGGTCACACCATTCACTCATCTTTTTTCTAGAGCAGGTCAGAAGCTACTAGCAAAAGCACATACACACCATCCTAAACTGCTGCCACAGAGACCAAGCTTTACCTGAGCACACCCTCCAACAAATCCCCGAGTGGGCTTCTGGCCGTCCCTTGGGAGAAGGGGAGAAGACACTATGTTTAAATACAGTAGCAACAAGGAACCAGCAGGGTAGGTGGCAGGGAAGGGGGTCTCTTTCCATGCCCCAGGAAAATGTTTTTAACTAATTTTGGGTATTAGCCCGGAATGGAAGCCATTTCCAGACTGCTAGCCTCTCTCAGATGAACCCCCAACTCCATGTGTACTTAAATAACTAGGAAAAGCCATCTGCATCAGCTGGTAAAGACAGAAGATCTCTCAACAGAACAATTTTACAAGCACTTCCACAAAAAGCACAAATAGAATTCGCCAAACTAAAGACACCACTCAGTGAAGCTGCCTCTTTTCAAAAAGAAGTCTGTGAGACCTGAGGGGAGCCCAGCTCCTTCACCAACAACCCAAAAGAAAACACCCACCCAGCCCGATGGGCCCCATTTCCTTCCGCGCCAGAGACGGGGAGCCCTTTTCCTAACCACTCTCACCTGCTCCGAGGAGCGGGCCTCCCAGGGACCTGGCAGACACAAGCGCAGCCCCAAACCTCTCCGGCCGTCACTTTGCCAGGCCGCACACACAGGAACCCACACTCCAAAGCTGACCCCCTCCTGGGACAGTTTCATTAAAACGTGTTTGTAAGGCAGGATGCAGCTTAATGTAAGTGGACTTTCTAACAGTCTCTGCTATTAGATATTCACACAGATGACTCGACAGAGGGAGAGAGAACAGAATTTAGGATTCTCGTAACTCAGCAATTCTCAGAGTGGCCCCAGGAATTCCTGGGGGGGCCCCAGGAGCCGCTAAGGGGGTTTCCCAAGGCCAGAAGTATTTTTGTCCTGATACGTAGTGCTCTCTGTACACGGAAGGTTCGAGGGCAGAACCTGCAGGTGCCGGCTCCCATCGAGGCAGCAGCTCAGCCCCAGAACAGCTCTGCCGTGGAGGGGGGGCCAGCTTACCTAGAAATGTTCTTCCTGAAGCAGGGAAAAGCATTCATTTTATGAAACTCTGACTCTTCAGCCTCCTCGTATCTGTGTGAGGAAACAGGAAGTGTGCGTCACCCTAACTGTGGTGGCCGTCTCGCCGTCTGGAGGAAAAGTACTGGGGTGAGTGTCAGGCCGGGAGCTGAGCTTCCTTTCCCGGGGAAGACGGCTCGGGTGGTGGACAGACTTCCTCAGCACCGACCCAGGGGGTCACCGCTCCCGGAAAACAGCCCCAGCGTCTGCTGCAATGATGCAATTCAAGCCTGCATGCGCAAGTGCGAACGGTGGGAGACTTGTCGTCACCACCATGAGCTTCAGGATTCCAGATCCTGAAAGACTTCTGCTAAGATGCACGGTGACATCCATGAACTGGACGTGTGTCTGTGCGCAACGACACAGCCAGTGTCTGGAAAACCCGCACAACTCAGGAAAGCAATGCTGTCCAATGATGCTGCGTGACCTCAGGGATCACACCCAGCTAAGCATCCATCCACGCCGCATCCCGCGTGGTCTCAGACCCCGCACTGCCACCAGCTTGTACGAAACTGCGACCGGGCGCAGGGCGCCCGGGTGGCGCAGTCGGTGAGCGTCCGACTCTGGATTTCGGCTCAGGTCGTGATCTCAGGGTCGTGGGATCAAACCCCTTGTCAGGCTCTGTGCTCAGCAGGAGTCGGCTTCTCCCTCTCCCTCTGCCCCTCCCGGCAGCTTGCACCCACTCCTGCGCTTTCTAAGGAACAAAGAAACGAAGAAACAAACTACTACTGGTCGAGTTTTGGTGTGGTAGCAAAGAAAAATATCCACAATTATCTGAAAAGGCTACTAAAATACTCCTCCCTTTCAGCTACAAATCTGTGTGAGGCCAGATTTTTTTTCTTATACTTCAACAAAAACAACAAATTCCAGTAGACTCAGTGGGAAGCCAACTGCTGCTTGTATTTGGCCCAACCTTAAGGAGATTTATAAGAAGTGTGAAACAATATTGCTCCTCACTACATTTTTTTTTTTTTGGTTTTAAAAAATTATCTTTCATAAAAATACAATCTAGTAAAACACATCAGATTTCTCATTGTCTTTATGGCACATTATTTTTTAGACTACTTGGTTTAAATTTCTAATACAACGAGCATCAACAGAACCCACATAAACAAAGGGTCTTTGGGGCCCTTGATCATCTGAGACCACGCAGAGGTCCTGAGGCAGAAAGCTTCCAGAACCACCGCCTGCACTTCTCATTTTGTGGCGCGGGCTGTCATGCAGACTGTCTTCTGAAAACCCGGTGGCTCTGCTCAGGTCTCTCCGGAACGATGGCAACAGCTGCAACTCTCACGGGCACGCCAAAAACCCCAACTGCAGAGGGGCTGCAGACGTGTAGGGCCGGGCTTCCGCCAGACGGCAATAGCAGTGACATGGGTTCGCTGGCAGAGGCCTGGCGGGCGCGCCCTGTCCCGGGCGGCAGAGCTCGGAGCCCGGCTCCCGCCCAGCTCCCGCCCGGCTGCCGCCGAGCTCCCACGCCGTGCCGCGTCCCGCTGACTCGGGCGGGGAGAAGGCCAGGCTGCACCAGATAGTCCCCTCTCTCTAGGAAACTGCCAACCAGAAGAGGGAAACAGGCACACGGAAAGTGTCGAGAGAACAAACACAGAGTTAATCATTAATAAATGTGGAAATGGTCCATGCTTGTTCCAAAGCAAGTGGAAAGGACCCACGGTACACCTCAGTGCATGAAGTTCATTTACAAATGTCTTTGGATTCACTGGGTTAGTATTCGCCTCCGACAGACACCACCCAGAATGGAGAGGGAGGCGAGCACGCAGTCTGTGTGAACAGTGACCTTTCCGAGCCCAGTAATATAGGGACCGGTGCACAGTTCTGATACCATTTTTTGGAGGGGGTAGGGGACGCTTTGGCAAATCATCACATTACCTCCAAGTTTATTCAGTTACTCCAGCTTAAACAACTATTCATCAAGTGCTCAACTCAAAAGCAGCAAACATCATTCACTTCAAAATACATAAAATTTCACCAGGGAAAAGATTTGCGCAAACAGGTGCTCTTCACCACTTCCAGTGAGCAAACAGCTTTCTCGCCCAGCTCCTAAGCTGGAGGATTATAGGCCTGATGACTGGTCCTCACCAGCCCTGGGGGCTCGGTCGGCGGTGATCCCAGCAAGAGGGGAGAGGAAATCATCTGCAGGCTTTTGGAAATGCTAAGAAGTCTGCCTTCCTCCTATTTTATAGCTCAATCTTAAAACAACCCGCCACCGAATTCAGGTCCCCTTGTGCCCCTGCACTAACGTGCCAGCTGCACGCACGGACGGCAATGTGACCAGCCCACAGCGGCAACAGAGCGCGACGTGTGGGTGCGCTACCATGACACAGGCTACGTGAGGGTCAGTGCACGAACCACGGGGAGCAACATAAAGCACAGGCCAGGGGCACCCCAAACAGCCACCATGGCTCACTGGGCCACCCCCGTAAGTGCAGCCCTTTTTGTTCTGATGTAAAAAGAATGGGAGATCATCTAGGGATCCAGAAGTTCTGCTTCAGAAAGGGCCTTTCATCCTATTACCCACTTCTGGTCATCATCCTTCAGAAAAGCATATAGAAGGGGCGCCTGGGTGGCTCAGTTGGTTAAGCGTCTGCCTTCGGCGCAGGTCATGGTCTCAGGGTCCTGGGATCGAGCCCCGCATCGGGCTCCCTGCTCGGCAAGAAGCCTGCTTCTCCCTTTCCCACTCCCCCTGCTTGTGTTCCCTCTCTCACTGTCTCTCTCTCTCTGTCAAATAAATAAATAAAATCTTAAAAAAAAAAAAAAAAAAAGGAAAAGAAAATGCCTGAAATATTAACAAAGGGTGGTTAGCGGAAATTCCCCCAAAGTGTTCAGAGTTACCAAAGGGCATCAGAGATCCATGGTGTAAAAAAAGCAAGAGTAAAACTCAAACCAGTATTCATTAATTCAAAAGAGCATTCTAAAAAGAATTTCACCTGACTGCTCTTTAATTAAAACACTGGAGGGGCACCTGGGTGGCTCAGTTGGTTAAGCCTCTGCCTTCGGCTCAGGTCATGATCCCAGGGTCCTGGGATCGAGCCCCGCATCGGGCTCCTTGCTCAGCGGGAAGCCTGCTTCTCCCTCTCCCACTCCCCTGTTTGTGTTCCCTCTCTCGCTGTCTCTCTCTGTCAAATAAATAAACAAAATCTTAAAAAAAAAAAAAACCAAAACACTAGAAAATCCAAACCCACTAGTTCCAAGTCAATTTTTTCCTTTTATTCCTTAGGGAAGCTTAAGTTACCACAAAGAGTTCTCTTAAAGGGTCCTCTACATTTGCATAATTATGGCAAAGCAATGCAAGCTACTCTCCTTATGTGTTCAACCACCAAACAGGTGCACTGGCCTGTCCTGATGACACCCATGGGGTCAAGGTCCTGGAATGTGCAGGCAGGTGCCCAGCTCCATGTCTGAGCTCCGGCACTTCCTGCTTTGTGCCCTGTACCTCCGTGTGCCTCAGTTTCCTAACCAGCAGTACCAGTTAGGGTCATGTCAACACTCCTAAAGCACTGCACGGGTGCACGGTACACAAGCAGCCAGGACACCCGTGTGAGCTGCTGTTAGTGACCTGACTTCCTCCCTTACCCCCGACCACTTCCCTCTGCAGCTCGAGTCACTTCCTGAGCCTCCAACTGCACGTGTGTGATTCTCCTCCCCATCTTCATCACACGCAGGCCTGTGGCCATCCATGTGGGTCCCTGCCACGCACCTAGTCACCACCTTCCGCACACTTCCACTATTAACTGTCTCCTAGTCCTGTAATCATGCTGTAAATAGTTTTAAGGCTAAAGGCCATGACTTGCCAAATGGAAGCATTTAAAACAGACCACTTTTAAAATAAACAATGTCATGACGTGGATGGTGACAGGGCACTGTGCAGGATTCAGGTCCTGATGGCCCAGGAGCAGGACTGATGCCACCAGCTGTCCACACCTGCTCTCCGCCCCCGGGCCCACAAGGCGGCTGCTCTCGGGCCACACTGGAACCAGCCGTGTCTGCCTAGCACAGAGCACAGCTTCCGTGAAACATCACCTGAGCAGCGGCGGCAGCTCGAACTCAAAGCCAAAGTACCAAAACGAAAAGGGAAGCTCTCCGCTACCTGACCACCAGCCGATAACATAGGGCACACGTCAGGTGCAAGTTCAGGGGCAGGGGGCGCACGCGAGAAACACAGGTTACATAAAGTTTAAACGTGTCCAGAGTGGTTTGGGGGTTTTTTTGTTTTGTTTTTAAAATGTAGACAAGCCTCCAGGTCTCTACTTTGTTACAGGCAGAGACGTCCCCCTTTCCTGCACCTAAGAGCCCCTCCACACCGAGGTCTGTTTCCAATTAAGACACACTATTGAGTTACAGCGCGAACGTGTCTGCTTTGTTTCTTCTGGGGCTTTGTTTAGAAAACAACTTTGACAGTGTCCAACCAAACAACCAGGACCGAATACGGGAAGAGTCACAAGAATCAGAAAAATCTGTTCCCGTTCAAAGAAGGGTGTTTTACGAGAAACACGTGCCACACTCATCTGTGTCGGTTTGCAATCTCTAATCGAAGCAGCTCAGCCGGGAGACATGCCTTTCAGGAGCATGATGGAAAATTCCGTGGACAGACGGACGCGCTGTCCTGTAGGACTCAGTGTGGGATCTTTGGGGGACCATACAGCATTTGCACTGAGTCATCCACATCCCTGCATGGGCACCCCGTAGCCCAGCTCTGCACAATTTCTGTGGCCCATCATCCAGGCCAGAGCGAAAGCTCCCCCAGGAACCCCACCACCTACCACATCAGCACCCTGCTTTCTGCAGCCCTCACCAGCCCCAGGCAACACACAACACTGGCACAAACTTACCATGCAGCGTAATTTTTAAATTCCCCAAGCAGGGCATACTCCCCCGCCAAAGGAGCCGCGGCATTTCTTCTACCCACTAAAATAATCGCTCTTATGATAAGTAACATGCACTGAGCACATCCTAGGCATCAGGAGGCATTTTCCATGTAGTAACCCATTTTGCTTTCACAGTAATGACTGTTAATTATGATAGTTAGAACAATTAATTATTCTACATAATTAACAATCATGATGATCCAGAATTAAGATGAATAAATATATCAAGAATTATTTGTTATAACTAAATGTCTCTATATTATATATAAAATACACCATATTCGTTATCCTGATAATTCTGGGATATGTAATTTTATATTAATAGTTATTCATTATAATAACTAAAATTGGTACTTTCATTATCCCCGCTTCATAAATGTTTCCTCATCGAGAGCCAATGTGATGAGAGCAGCCAGGATGGGAACGCAGGGACGCAGCTGGGACAGCACCATTGCTCTCTGTCAGCCTTGGGGTATGGACCCACACGGCGGGTGCTCAGCAGGTGTCCTGGAGCCCCCCCCCCTTATGAATGAAGTCAGCTTACTGTAGGGGCTTCTGTGATCAACCCCTTGGGGAAGACATGTTTTAGCATTAACTGTTTATACCTCAGTGCCTATGTGGTTTTATTAAGCAGTCTAGTCCCCCGCCCTACACACACACACACACACACACACACACACACACACGCATGCACTCGCACACACGCACCCTCTGCCTCCACCTCTTCTGAGCCAGGAACCGTGTTAGGTGCTGCAGGTGCGGTCGTGAGACATGGTCCTGCCCTCTCGCAGCTTCTAGTTAGTGAGAGACAGACACCAACTCATCCCCTCAACACTTCCCCAGGGAGCGAAAAAGTGCTCTGAAGGAAAGGGGGTGTGCTAGATGTACACGGAAGAAGGAGGATCCTGAAACCAGCAGCTAACAGGACTGCTTGCCGCAGGCCAGGCAGCCTTTTATAATCCCCGGAATCCTCCCAACTCGGGGGGAACTTCTACAGCCAGTCCACCTCGTGAGAAGACTGAGGCCCAGGAGAAGTGCCGCACAGCTAGGGGGCCTGCGCTCCCGGCCTGTGTCCCGAAGGAGGCCACCACCTTTTCACTTTAAACACGGGTCCCTCCGCCCCACACGCAGATAAACAGCACTCAGAAATGCTCAAGATACTAGGTGAACAGCAGCAACATAAAATTAGAAATGCAGGTGAATCCCAACTGTCTAAATATATGTAGGAAAAAAAAAAGTCTAGGGGCGCCCAGCTGGCTCAGCTGGAAGAGCGTGCAACTCTTGAGTTCAGGGTTGTGAGTTCAAGGCCCACAGGTGTAGAGATAACTCAAAAAAATATTTTAAAAAAAAAAAAGACAAGAAAAAAAAATGTCTGATGCCTTAAACTTATGAGTAAGGAAAGTAATAATTTGGGGTGGTGCCCGGATCCTCACTGCTAACGTGAGACGGATTTCTGAGCGGAACCACTATCTGCCCGCCCCCCTTTCACGCTGGAAGAGCAGACTGGGATGAAGGTCATGAATGGGGTTGAGAAGGGGGTGGGGGGGGTGGAAGAAGAGGAAAAACGTCTGGAAATAACCTCACACGTATTAACTCTCCCTCCCAAGGATTATTATGGGTGACTTTTTTCTATTTATGTCAGTATCTTCTAAATGCTTTGAGATGAGATGTATTCCCTTTATCATGAAGAGCAGAACACTTTCTGGAAAACGGATCAGGAGACCACACTGCCTGCCGGGAGAGCCCACGGCACGAGCGGACCGCGCGGAGCGGCTGCTCTGATGAGGGCCGCGGGGCTTGTCCTGGAGGCCGCCCCCAGCCTCCTCTCCCGGGCGGGGCGCAGCGGAGGAGCCCTGCTGACCGGGGCACACAGTGTATCCACATGTAGCAAACGGTGTCACCTGGCCGTCAGCGGCAACTGTTACCAAGCTGCTCTTCAGGCTCTCGGGCACACTTGCTAGCCACTCTCTGTAGCGACTCCCACATTTACACGAGCAACACCAAGACCAATTCTACGGGGAGGCTGGGGGTTCTGGCTCTCCTCACACAATCTCATTTTCCCCTCCAGACTACTCATTACCCTCCACAGAACTGACCCGAATTTCTCATACACTAGAACTGGAAGCAAGGACCTGAGACATACAACAGGAACTGTCAGAGGGAAGGGGGCAGAGGAGAGAGGAGCCAGCGGAGGGGCTCTGGAAGACAAGGTTCTGACTGCCTATTATTTGGCGAAACACAAGAAAGCCACACACAGACACCAATCCTCTAGTTAGTACATTTGTTTCTCCCAGGGATACTGGGTAGCAATTCTGAAACCACTTTCTATGTACTGGGTCTGAATGTATTGCGGATAACCAGACACAGACTTCTCACTATCTGGTAAAGAAGTTATAAATAAGGAAAGAGGAAAGCTAGAATAAACCTTGGGGTATTGGACTGGAATCAGAAGTATCAGCATGAACTCACGGGTTTTCATAGATACACAGAAGGACAGATAAATATAGATGCGCATGCATGTGTGAGAACAGACACATATATTTCCTAGCTGTGTCTACCACGAGGACACCCCAACAGCAAGCACACACCCAGGGCCCCAGGCTTACTTGCTTTCACCATTCTCCAATAAAAGGAACCAGGGCTCCCTGACAGGATGGACTGGGCAGAAAAAATACAAGGTGAGCCTAGGGCGGCTTGGAGGTCCAAACGGGAAATACTGAAACATAACAGGGGTTGTGTTGGAAGGACACGGGCACTCCTTGGAAGGGCTCCACGTCAAGGTCACAAAACACAAAGGAAGGGGCTGTTGCAGACGGGACAGTACAAGAGATGTGACAACAAATGCCATGAGGGCCTCCAGGCTGGAGGGGGTCCTGAAACGGAAGCAGACCCACTCAGACCAACAGCCAAACTGGATTCAGATCTGTGGCTTAGCTAATAGCACCGCTACCTGAACATCGATTTCTCGGTGTTGGCAACTGTCCTTTGATTCTGTAAGATAACCTTAGGGGGAGGCTCAGATGGGAACTCGGTACTACTTTAGCCACCTCTCCCCAGGTCTCAAATATGTCACGATCTTGCTGTGTCTCTCTCTGCCAAATAAATAAATAAAATCTTAAAAAAAAAAACAAAAAACAAAAGAATATCTAGGAAGGCAATGAAATGAAGCATCAAATAATGGAGGGTAAGGGGCAGGGGAGAAACAGGCAAGCAAGGCTGGACCGGCTCGGTGAGTGGAGTGATGGTGCCCATCACCACAGGGGCTCCTATTTTCTTGTCTACTGTGCACGTTTGAATTTTTCCTTATGAACAAGTCCTTCAAAACTTTCTCTCAAAGTCTGCAAACAACGTAAATCTGCTCACTTCCATTAGTGCCCAGGACCACCCAGGCAAACCGAAGAAACCAAAGGCAGCCATCTCTAGACACTGTCCCCATCTGCTCCACCCGCTGCCCGAAGCACCTGTCCAGTGGGCCGCGCTGGTCATCTCCGAGCCACTCCCCGCCTCTTCGCCACCATGGCCAGCAGGACCCTCAGAAACACACACGGTGCTTGCGCAGCTCTGTGCCCTGCTCCTGGCGTTCTGGATTGAGAGCACCGTGCCCAGGGCAGCCCCTGCCCCTGAACCTGTCCGGTCCCATCCCAGGCCCCCGACAAGCCGTGCTCCCTGTCATATTCCCTTCCGGCTCCGGGAACGTGCTCTCCAACCCACCTGCACTAAAAACATCTGCCATTTTCCATGGATTTGTGGGTGACCACTTGATTCGTGTCTGGGTTCACGACTCAGACAGTGAGCTCAGAGGGCAGGGGCTGCTTGGGTGTGCATTCACTTCTGTGTCCCCGGCACCGGGCGCGATGCCAAGTGCGTAGCTGGCACACCATGCCTTTTTCCAAGAGTGAACATCTCTGCCATTACACATACGGGCCCGACTCGGGGTACTGGACGCTCACATTCTTTCCTGCCCTATTAAAGTGCGCTTAGCTTTCTTGTGTCGTTTCTAGTTCTCCAGGCCCAAACACACTCCAAATCTGGCATGAAGAAATGGACCCTATCTTATAGCTATTAAGTATATTAAGCTTATTATAGCTATTGAGATCTGGGCAAAACATGGTTAAACCTAGGTGTTGTTTTTTGTTTTTTTGCACTTTGGGAAATAATAAAGTATGCAAAAATGGGTTATTACATTAAGAATTTCATTTTCTAAAAGGCAGTGATAACAGTAAGTATTGGTAAGGACGTGGAGAAACTGGAACCTTCGACACTTGGCAGGAATGTAAAATGGTGCAGCCGCTGTGGAAAACAGTCTGACGGCTCCTCAGTCACAGAGTATAACCCCGCAATTCTGCTCCCAGTACGTGTCCAAGTGAAATGAAAACATGTCCACGCACCAACTGGTACACGAATGCTCATGGCAGCAGTATTCACAAGAGTCGAAAGGTAGAAACAACCCAAATGTCCAAGAGATGAACAAACAAACTGCAAGACATCCATACAACGGAGCACTGGAGCGTAAAGAGGGATGGGGTGCCGATACGTGCCACGTGAACCTGGAAACATCGTGCTCAGTCAAAGCCAGACGTAGAAGGTCATACAGTTTTGGATTCCACTTATATAAAATATCCAGATTAAACAACTCATCGAGACAGGACGCAGAATGGTGGTTGCCCAGGGCCGGGGGTAGGGACCACGGGTACAGGGCTTCTTTTTGGGGTGATGAAAATGTTTTGGAACCTGCTAGAGGTAATGGGTGCACTACCCTGTGACTCTACTAAATACTCCTGAATCATTCACTTACAACATCTTGTGATCGGGCACCTGGCTGGCTCATTCGGTCAGTGTGCAGCTCTTGATCTCAGGCTTGTGAGTCTGAGCCCCACTCTGGGTGTAAAGGTTATTTAAAAATAAAATTTTAAAGAAAAAAAGTAAAATGCCTTGTGTTGAGTGAATTTCACCTCAATTTTTAAAAAAGGCTATGACATTCTGAAAGAATTTCCTCTTTGAAACATCTAATAGTTTTCTTTTTCCCTTGTTAACGATACAGACACACTTGGAAAAGACCACACAAATAATAGCAACAGTGGCCGAGAGCACTGGAGGGCGGGGGGCACCGCCAGGGAGACTGGAGTTGTCTAGAACAAGGCAAACGACCCTCTCACAGCATCCAAAAGATGACTGCAAGACTCCTTAACAACCATCATTCTACAACATGGACTTAAAACTACCTTATTTCAATAAAAACGTGCGACGGGGGCACCTGGGTGGCTCAGTTGGTTAAGCGACTGCCTTCGGCTCAGGTCATGATCCTGGAGTCCCGGGATCGAGTCCCACATCGGGCTCCCTGCTCGGCGGGGAGTCTGCTTCTCCCTCTAACCCTACCCCCTCTTGCGCTCTCTCTCTCACTCTCTCTCTCTCTCTCAAATAAATAAATAAAATCTTATAAAAAATAATTTTATTAATATTAAAGATTTTATTTATTTATTTGACAGAGAGAGAGACAGCGAGAGCAGGAACACAAGCAGGGGGAGTGGGAGAGGGAGAAGCAGGCCTCCCGCGGAGCAGGGAGCCCGATGCGGGGCTCGATCCCAGGACCCTGGGATCATGACCTGAGCCGAAGGCAGACGCTTAACGACTGAGCCACCCAGGCGCCCCTAAATAAATAAAATCTTAAAAAAAATAAAAATAAAAATAAAAACGTGCGAAAATAAAATACAAACCACGTCTCAAATAAACATTTATTGGAATGACACCGGGTACCACTGGAAAACTTGACAGTGTGTCTTGCAAACTACAACTTAATTTCATCCTTGAAGTTCGGCAGGGATGGTACCCCCAGCCCGCAGGGCCCCCCGCTCGCTGCCCCTTCAGAAGCACGGATCACCCACCGGGGCGCCCTCTCCGACGAGCCCGGGCTCAGCATCATGCTCCAGGCAGCCAGGACTCTTAGTCATTGGTCATCGGAGGGACAGGACTCCCTGATGGAATGAAATTTAAATCCCTCAAAAAGTCAACCTAATTCTTTGCTTTTCCTCTAAAGACCAATAAAATAAAAATAAAATAAAATAAAAATGCCACACAGAGTTCCTTCAGCTTTACAACCAAATTTCTTACCATCTATTCTATTTACTTCATAGCATTTATCTTCTAGAGAATTTTCACGCAAGACACCCATTTTTTCCTGAATTCACGTCTAGAATTCCGCGACTGAGAGGTTCACCAGCTCTTCACTGGGGCCTTCGGCCCCGGGGGGTCCCAGGCCACATTCTGGCTCTGGCAGCAGGCCAGGGCTGGGGGTGCTGACATCTGTCAATGCCTCAAACCCTCACAGGAAGGCAGATGACATAGCTGTCCCCTTCTCACACATGAAGACACGGAGCTGAAAACAGGCCCAGGAGCGCTTTGGGGCTGCACAGCCCAGAGGGGGCGAGGCCGGATCCCACACTCACGAAGCTTCTAGCGGGGCGCGGCGGGCCATGCCTCCCACCCAGCACGGGCCACCTCCAGGCCTAGCTCCTGAGGGCACAGCTCTGGACAAGACTGATGGGAGCAAAGAGGGAGGCAGTCAGCGCCCCCTCGCTGCACCTCCACCGGCCAGATCATCAGCCAGGCTCAGTGGAACGGACTCGTGGGCTGCACACTGAACCTACCAACATCTAGACACGTACTCACGAGAGGGGAGCTGGGAGGCTGGCGGAGAAGGAAGACTTTTCACTGTCTGCTCTTTGACATGTTAGGATCTGACTTGTCCCATGTACATCCATTACCTGTGTAGGTAAATCATTTCATAAGTGGCCCCCACGGTCCTCTTCCCTCCAGACAGCTTAACACGCGTCACCCTCGAGGTACGGCTGCCACCTTCCATGCCAGACAGAGGTGGGAGAGACCACTTCCAGGGGGAACCATGGAGTCACGAGGGCAAGGGAGGACTGCAGCCCGAAAAAGCGCTCGGGTGGGCCGCGTGGGGGATTTTTCAAAAGTGTACACAAGTTTCAAGTCACTAGAGTAAAACATTAACAATTAAATGGAATAAACATTTAGTGAGGAAAAAGAAAACACTACGGCGGACACTGGGAAACAGACCAAAGATAACCAAGAGGATCCAGGGCGCAAGCAAATGCAGTTTAATGCATTTGTTAATGAAGGACACTGACCACCAGGCAAAACACACTGCGTGCAATAAATGTGCCAAGTGAAGACGATGGATTTTTTCTCCTGGATTTCCGAGAACTGCCTTACATGCAGCCCAGACAAAAGTGGGGCGCCTGGGTGTTCAGTTGGTTAAGCATCCGACTCTCGGTTTGGGCTCCAGTCGTGATCTAGGGTGAGATCAAGCCCCGGTCAGGCTCCGTGCTCAGCTGGAGGATTCTCTCTCCCTCTACCCCTCCCCCCACCAAGATAAATAAATAAACCGTTTTTAAAAAAACTGAAAAATGAAAAACAAAACTTGCCTCAGCTGCTCCTTCCTTACCCCATCATCAACGACCCCAGGGTTCTTCTCAGCCAGCTCGGGGGAAGGGTCTCGGCTCCGGCCCCACGTACAGGCTCCCCTCCACCCCCTCTGCTCTGCCACCAGCGAAAATCTTAGCACCTCCCCACCTGTAGGTGCATGAAGACTCCCAACTCCTCCTGTCACACGCGTGCTAACCGCCCTCGGGGGGCCCTGCCACCCCCCAGCGTCACCTCCAGAGCTCCAGGCCTCCCCCAGCACTCAGCAGCAGCCTGCCCAGACCGGTCTGTCTTCTCAACAGGTTGTCCTGCCTTCAGGCCGCTCCCGACATGCCTCTGCCTTCAAGATACACCCACTACCGGACAGCTGACCAGGGCAAGTTTTTACCGCAGAAGCAGAACATCAGCATCACAGCCTAGTGAAGTGATGGAGCCTGATGACCGCCAACCAACAGCAAGGGCCGTGAGGAAAGAGCAGACAGACCTGCCTCCTGAGGTCTGCATCAGTGGTGGGGTACCAGCGACTGAAAGTCCTCAAACCCCAGAAAGTAGAACCTGCATCGGATCAAGCCTTTGGGTCTGACCACTGATTTGCAAGAAACCACACAGGACAGAGGAACATGTCGGATTACACCAAGATGTCATCAGCCAAATCCAGAGTGTGGGAAACAAGCCCACCCAGCCAGCTTCTTCCACCAAGACACAGCGAGAAGCGTGGGAGAGGAGGAGAAAGCTAGAGATGAAGAGACAGGACATGGCTGTTTGCGGCTGGGGAGGACGGGGTGGTGGGGGTGACAGCTAGAGGCACAGGGTTTCTGGAGGGGGGACCATGTCCAGACACTGTGGGAGTGGCTGCATAAGTCTGTAAATGGACTAAAACACACTAAATGTTATACTTTAAATGGCAAATTGCATGGTACATGAGCTATACATCAATAAAGCTGTTACTTTTGAAAAGATATTGAAAAGACACGTCAGCCAATCACAATGTGAGCCTTAGCTGGATCCTGACTCAGTCACCTGTGAAAATCCACATCACACGAGTCACCGGGCGGATCTGAAGAGGAGCTGGGCCGCCCAGGACAGTGAGGAGGAGTCGTCTCTAAACTGGTAACTAGAGGACCACCTAAGGAGGACTGGGGTGGGGGGCGGGCAGAGAGACCCCCTTCCCTTGCACAGCTTGCTCCTGAAGATGTGTAAATAAAACAGCATGACTGGGGTCTGCACAGAACAAGGGCGGGGGGGACAGCGAAGAGGGCCCCAGAGGAAGCAAGGAGCTCTGGGGGCCAGTGGGGGGATCACACACGCTTCCACTCCTTCACCTCTTCCACCTGACCCAGGCTCAGCCCCCGCACAGTGACCTCCTCCAGCCAGACTCCCTGCCTCCACCCACCCTCGTCTGTTCTTAACACGGTGGCCACACGGATCACTTTAAAAATTCAGCCGACGCCTCTCCTCTGCTCAGTCCCTCCTGGGCATGAAGTCCTTCCCAGACTCCAGGCCGAGCCGATGCTGACTTCCCCACCCTCAGCCTGCACCTGCCTGCCCCTCTCACCTCACCCCCCTCCCTCCTCTTCTGGGTCTTGCTCCAAGCGCACCTTCTCGATGCACCTGCACTGTCCCCGCCCCCACGCTGCTCACTGGCCTTCACCTTCGGCAGGTACTCCAGACACGCTTCACAACTACCTCGCTGGTGTGGGTCTTGTTTTGATTGTCCATCTCCCCTCACACAAGATCCTGACTGTTCATCCCCAAAAGGCTTCACTGCATACAGCTCAAGGTTAAGTTGTAATTACCAGTCACAGGCGCTCTGAGACACCTTCCCAGTCTAACTCGATGTTCTTGCAGTGAGCCACGTGCTTGAACATTTCACGAACGGCACGCTTCTTGAAGCAGCCACACGCATGAGGAACAAAGCCTCCCCAGGAGTGTCCCCCCGCCCCCAGTCACTGACGCGGCCACTCTAGGGTCCCCACATAGAAACTACAAGCAGAAAACTGTGTTTGGGTTCCACCCGGTTGTGACCGGGCGCATCGCTTAGAAACAGAGCCAGGTGCTTTGTCAGCATCACTCCTGTCCACGGGACCAGGCAAGGCGGGTCCCCAACTACCGTGAGCCCTGGTGGGCAGGCTTTATCCCCACACTGCATTAGACTTGGGGCCCTTCTGAGGGATGCCGACAGGGACACTAGCTCGGAGCACCGAGGCCAAGCTTTCATCTCCCTGGTACTGAGCCTTACGAGGCAGTCATGAACACCAGGCACCCAGCAGAGGATGTTGATCAGGGACGTGGTTTTTAAAATGTTTTCTTATCCCTCACCGCTTGCAAGGAGAAGACCCAGAGGTCAACCAAGGAGAGGAAGGGCAAGATCGGAGCTCGTGTACCCACCCACAGGGGCTCTGGTGCTCAGCAGACGAGGACACGCTGCCACAGCAGAGACAGTAATAATTAGTAGGCGCCTTCCGTGCCCCCAGCGAGCTCCGTGGCGAGCCACTGCAATCTGCCCGCGTTATCTCGTCTGATCAAAGCACCTCCACCATCAGGTGCTCATTCTCCGTATGAGGAGGGCACGGAGGTTCAGCCAGGATGCAAGTGAGGTTGGCCCGACGTGGACGCTCTGCCCTGGGTTCCTCATGGTCGGGGGGCGGGGGGGGGACCACGATGCCACAGTGACACTAACAAGCCCTAGGGTCTGCAGGCACCATGGTCCCCAGCCTCTGTCCAGAGTTCTCACTCTCTGCACATCTTCCTTGGCGTTCTCCCCACCTTTTACTAGTATTTCTCTATCAATTCCTTTGTTTCTACAAAGGAACAAAGGTTGCCTGGCCTGCTAGCCGTAAGGCCCGGGGAGTCACCTCTCCTGGAGCCTGGCCCTTCTCGCGCCCTGCCCAGCCCTCTGCTCCGAGGAGGACGGCGCCAAGGACGTAAGTGCGAGTGCCCTCGGGGCCGGAGGGTCGGTCACCACCTGTAACTGAGACGCAGAAGCAGCCACCCAGTCGTGACAAATGCCCTCCCACCTTCGTGCCCTGCATAAGCTCGGTTAAAGCAAGACCGACCCGAGGAGCCTGACCGTGTGGTGAGCAAGCTCCCACTGCAGGGGCGCCCCACTATCGAGTTCATGAAGCACCCCCACTTACTCATCAAGCCTGTGGACGGGCCCACTGGGCTCAAGCTCCCCCACAAACAAATGAACAAGACATCGTACAAAAAATCCCCAGTGGTTGTATTATTCTGCTTTGAGTCAAAGCTGACAAGTTTCTCAAATGACTCTGACCTATGGAACCCCATTAAGTACCAGAGCTCAGAGCCAAAACACCCAGAATAACTTGAAAAACTACCCAACGCGGCCCCTCAGGTGACTGCCCCAGATGACCCTCGAGATGGGTTTGAGTTACAATGAAAGACATTCAGGGGAGGAACCACCTTGATCCCTGCGTCTGGCTGGTTTTAAGGCTCCCTATAGTTCTGGGTGTGCTGCTATGGGTTCTTAACGACGGAAACAGAACAGTTTTCCCTGGGAACTTACTGAAGCCTCCAGAAGTAACCCTTCCAAGTCTTCTGTCCCAGCTCTAAGCAAAGGTGTGATAGGCCGTATTCAAAGCAACACGGAACCGTGCGGGGGCAGCTCAAGGAAGGAGGGGCCTTCATTAATCAGACCTGGCAGCTTTATCAGAAAAGGGAACCACAGATAGGTAAGCCTGACTTGTTCTGGTCAATCACAAAGTCCGCTTTGGAGCCCCCACACTTTCGCCTCCCAGAAACATGGCCCCAGGGCCGGCAAGCCCACTCTCTTCACATTTCTCCCGCTGGTAATGAAGATGCTCCTGGGTCCTGAGCTAGGCTCATTTTTATCTCCTCTCCCAGCCCCACTCCTCACATCAGCAGGTCTCAAACCCCGTATAAAAAGGCAACCACCTGGGACATTTGCAAAATTTAATTTCCAGGATCTTCGGGTGATTCTTCAACCAGCTGTTAGGCTAGAGAAGTGGGGCTCACTCCCCCAGGGTCCCCAGCTCCCACTCACTGAGCCCCAGCTGTGGGCATGCCCATGAGGCCGCTCCCCCTCGGCCCTCAGCCTGTCCTCCACTTCACGGAGGCCTTCCAGCCCCCTTCCCCAGGGCCCAGCTCAGTCTCAGCACGTCCAAATGCCACGTGGGACTCTCTTCCCCAAAGCCTGTCGGTCTCCTATCATGTCGTACTTTTGCTGACATTGTCATCATCTGCCCATAACAAAGCTAGATGTAGTGACGCCCCCTTGGGTGTCTCTCCAAAGGTTCACAAATGTGGTCACGAAGACAAGGATTCAGCCAGCTCCCCAACCACCATCTGTGGATGCTTCCTTTGGGTGGGCTCTGCGCGGCGTGCTCATTCACGCTTTCTGAACTCTCTGCCCTGCAAGAGGGCAGGGCCAGACCATGGTGGAAATCCACACCCACCCTCACTTGAGAGTGAAGATCCAGCCCAGGGCTACTCAGCACATCTCACCCTGTCCTCTCTGAGGACAGTGAGGTCAGTGCTATTAGCCTCATTTTCCAGGTGTGAAAACAGAGGCTTAGAAAAATGACACAGCTGGCCACAGTTCCGGACCAAAGAAGGGGTAGTTCGGGGCCCAGATACCAGCAGATGTCACCAAGTAAGTGGACCCTGCCTAGTAAGTACAGACGCCAAGATCCAAACCTGGGCGCAAGCTTACGTTCGGAGGGGACCCCAGGGGTCCTGTCCATCACTCCACCAAAGCCATCCCACCGGGGGTGGGGGGGGCGCGCCACGGTCTCAGGCTCTGACCACCTGCCTACAATTCCCCTTTCCCACTTCCACATACTGTCCCCCACGCTGCTGCCAAGACCCCTCTTCTCTTTTTTTAAGATCTATTTATTTATTTTACAGAGAGAGAGCTGGAGAGCGTGCTCACAGGAGCGGGGGGAGGGGCAGAGGGAGGAGAGAAGCAGACTCCCCCATGAATGTGGAGCCCAATCCCACAACCCTGAGATCAGGACCTGAGCCAAAATTAAGAGTCAGATGCTTAACTGCCTGAGCCCTCTGGGCGCCCACCAAAGCCCCTCTTCGGTTGCAGTGCTGTCAGAATCAGCAAAGCTGTGGGTGGGTTGACCCAACTTCCTTATCACCTGCACGTGGCCCCTGGGCCCTCACTACAGGGTTCCCAGGGATCCCTGGCTCCTTCCTCAGCCCCAGCCATGGCAGAAGTCAGCAGAGGGGAGACACGAGGGGCCCGGAGCCAGCCAGGCCCAATGCCCTGCTTACAGATGAGGGAAACTGAGACGCAGGACACCACAAGGCTGGCGCCAATGACAATCCCTGTCTGTCCACTGCTTGAGCTGTGACTTGAGGGAAGTAAGAGGAAGATTAAAAGGTGGGGTTTTCAAGTTCTAGCAGGCGGGGGACGCTGCCTCCAGTCTGTAGCTAGCGATGGAAAAATCGGTGGCCATCTCTCCAGGCTTGCATCCTTCAGACCTTAGGAGGATTTCAGTAAAAGAAAAGCCACTGAAGAGTGAAACAAGTTTAAAATGAGTAAGCCCAGGGGGGCCTGGCTGGCTCAGCCGGCAGAGCATGCGGACTCTTGATCTCAGGGTCATGAGTTCGAGCCCCCTGTTGCATGTAGATCTTTAAAATAAATAAATAAAATGTTTAAGCCCTTTATTTTTGAGCCAATCTATAAGCCCAAGATGTAAGAAATGCTTTGAGTCAGGGAGACATCCACCCTGATTTGCCCAGGCAGCCCTGGTGTATGCCTGTTTTCTCAGGGAAATAATTAGGAGCCCCCCCACCACCCTGGTTCACTTATAAAAGTTTCCAGTGTAGACAATAAAGTCTGGTCACCCAGGGTACAGCTCTATTGAAAGATAAATTAGAATGGCACAGGTGTTTGGTCATGAAGAGTAAGGACCCAGAGACCAATCAGTGGTTTCAGGTTTTTAAACTTTGAGAGAGAAAAGCAGGAAAAAAAAATAGAAAAAAAAAATTAGAATAGCGTACCTTAGTGATACTTAAACTGGCTAGAGTGCCCATGGCCACGGCGCCACACTTGGGGTCGTCCACAGAGGACGAGGTAACAAAGTTGGGGGGAAAGCCAGGAAGTCTGGAGAAATGGTCAGGAGCAAACACAGAAGGTGACTGAGGAGATCTCCCCACCTCACGCTGCAGAGGCCCCACCCAAACCTGGGGAAGAGACATCCCCATCTTCTCTGAAGATGCACAAATGCAACACGCTTCACAAGTACCACCCATGTTTTCTATACATCCTAAAACATCCCTTCTGCTCAGAACAAGATTCTTCTGCAATGGAAACTCCCAGATGCAAAGGGGTCTGCCTACAAACACTGCTTAAGATAAATGTGTCAGAATTAAAATCACAGGCAACTGGGTCTCCAACCAGCCTTATTCAACAAAACAGAGGGATCCTGAACGACAGGGCTCTTTTTAGAAAACGGGGGAGGGGGGATAAACATACTCTGAAGAAAAGGGATTTTAAAGATTAAGTGTCTCCAACCAGTCCACAGCAGGGGGACGGGCGGGGGAGGGGTGCTAGCTTTAAAGTCCAGATTAAAGGGCCCCAAAAGACAC
Source organism: Phoca vitulina (assembly GCF_004348235.1). Lineage (NCBI taxonomy): Eukaryota > Metazoa > Chordata > Mammalia > Carnivora > Phocidae > Phoca > Phoca vitulina. The sequence continues at coordinate 32,272,389 of NW_022589721.1, forward strand.
AAAACCAAATTTATGTGTGAACTTTTATTAAAATTCACAATCCAACACAACCCACTGTAAACACACTTCTGAGATAACAAGAGAACCTGATTATGGACTGTTGTGAAATGGCACTGGGTTTACCCTATTCTTTAGGCAGGGTACTTAAGTATTTGGGGTGAAATGACAGATCTGGAATTGGCTTTCGAGTATCTCCGCAAAGCCAAAGGGGAAAAGGGGAAAACATCTGAAGCCAACGCAGATCATCTTGAGAGCTGCCGACGCTTGGTGATGGAAAAACGGGCGAATATCGTACTAGTCACTCAAACTATTTCACAATAGAAACTATTAAAAAAAACTCAAGTGTTACATTTTGAACACCCACAGTAACGATTCATGAAACAAAAACATATTTTACCAGACGCACGTAACACTCATTACAAAGAATAAACCGGACTGACACTGTTCCATGTTTTGACACTGAAATTTGAAGGTAACAAGAAATAACACTCTGCTTCTGAAAACCAGATAGGTTTGAGGAGTTGAAGCTTTTCCATCTTGTTTTCCTACACACTTATTTACAGGTTTCTTCAAGGCTTGTAACGACAGATCCGCGCCGTCTGGCCCGCAGCAGCCTCACCAGCGCCGAGGGACGTCTGCCGTCGGGCAAACGCCACACCATCACTGGCGACCAGGACATAGCCCCACTGATAACTGGGGTGGGGAGAGACGTGGGAAGCAGGAGGAACCCAACGGCACCAGAAACCAGGCAGAGAGCCAGTTATTCTCAAAGTCACAATCCAGGTTAGATACCTGGCAAACAAGACTTCTAGGTCACAAAAGTTACTTTGTAGCAATGCCCAGAGGGCTGTAACTCACAGCAGCGTGAGCACTATAAAACCAAAGAAACAATCCCCTTAGAACAGGATCCCTCGGACACAGTGAGATCTTTAAGTTGTCCAACATCAACAACAACAACAACAAACGAAGCTGTTCATCTCTTAAGGTTCAGGGTCACTGGAGAACCCACCTGAGCCACTAACTCTTTCAAATAGTTAAAAAAAACTACCAAACCTCAAAGCACAAACATTAATTCACATATGTAATAGCATTTACCATGAGCATAACATATACCTACTGTGAGCTCTACCTTTTGAATTAATTTACTTAGTAAGTTGCTTAACAAGTGTATTAAAATTGGAAGTAGCAAAACGATTCGTGATTTTTCTACAATCCAGACTGAACATTTTCATTATTCTAAATTAGGAAATGTAACATTAAAAAGAGTTTCATTGAAGAAACTACTCCAAAAGTTCCTTTAAGCCAAATTAAAAGCCTTAGTATGCAGAATAAAACCGAGCTGCACACAGCCTTGTAATTACAGCACACTCATAGAGCCTGAAATTTGGGTTCATTCCCATCGCGCCATTAGCGAGGAACTATCCTACAGACCCATTTATTTTTTTTTTTTCAACCAAAGCTGTCCAATTCCAGGGCAGGTTTATCGGTGAACCATGAGGCCTTCTCCCCACCACGCCACGATGCAGAGGCCCACAGGAGAGCAAGATTCTTCCAAAAGGTGTTAGTGACCAGAAAGGAGCCTGGAGATCCAGAGGGCTACAGGTTTTGGAAAATGAAAGGCGAGAAAAATAGCCCCGTGCAGAGCACACAGTTCAGGGTAAGCAGTGCTTCCCGAAGCTCTCATTTCAATTACACCTGAGCGCACGCGCACACCAGCCCAGTCTAGATGTAACAGGTACTTCTGACTGTGGGTCAAGGTCAAAAGGACTGGAGACCACCTCTTTAAGGAGAGTGTACAGAGTCAGCTTGGGATCAGAGAGATTGTCCTAATGCTCACTGGCCATATGACCTTGGCAAGGTTCTTAACCCATGGGAGCCTCTGTTGTGTATCTTCAAAATGAACATCACCAATTCAGCGAGCCATCCTATGGATTCATTAACTTGAGACACAACACAAAGCTTGACCTTCCTCAAGGTTCTTTACTTTTTCGGGGCCTTCAACTTTTAAACTGAAGCTCTGAAAAAACCCACGCTGTATTGGTTAACACCACAGGGGCTCCCGGGAGAGCCTCCCTCCGCTAGGTGAGGGGCTCCCCTGCCATTGCATGCGGGGTGCGGAAGGGAGCGAAACCGACTGCCCAGGGTCTCAAGAAGCCAAACTGGCCCTCAGAACTGTGCCAACAGAGCCCAGGGCCCTTCCCCACCAGACCTGAGTAATCTCCCGGGTGCAGGAGTAAAACCATTCTTCAATCAAACTGCCGAGAGCCTGGAAGGGTTTAAAAGTTGGTCTCACTCAGACTTGGAGCAGCTTTCAAATTAAGTGACATCAGAAAAAAGACACTCAGAATTCACAAGGCACAGAGCTGTTTGTGAACAGACACAGCAGTGAGGGACGAGGTCAAGGGACCTGAGTGGATCAAGAGGGGGCTTCCAGACCCCCTGACTTGGAGCGAGTCTGGCCCAGGTCAAGCCAGGGCCCCATCAGCATGGGGCCGTGGAGGGCCAGGCCCCGGAGTACACCTAGCATGGGGCCAGGACCAAGGCTGGTGCCCGCGGGGCCTGCAGCCGGCTGCAGCCTGGCGGACAAAGGGGACAGGCAATGCCCTGTCCAAGTGGCAGGGCCAGCCGGGAAATTTAGGAGCCACGTGCCTGGCGGGAGAAGGAAAAAGGCTTTACAACACTTGACCATTTTCTTGGCCCAGCACCCCAGCCGCCCTTCCACGGCGCATTTCAAACAAGGGGGAAAATGTGTTACTCCTTTAAGTTTTTTAGAACTTTTCCAAAGAAAGAGAGCGGACTAGTAAGAAGGGGTGCTAAGGGAATCAACACATCTCCTCACCGTCTTCTAGTAAATTGTAAAAGGCAATTAGCACTTGAATAAGGAGCCGGCGTGTCTGGAATGAAAATGAGAGGCACGCAGCTTTAGGGTTTTAAGGTGCCGCTTCCCGTCCCTCTCAGTCTACAGTCCTAACTACCGACAGGAATTGGCCAAAATTCAGCATTTCCAGACTTTCCTTCAGAGAAGGGGCCGCAGAAGTGCTGGCAGAGAGAAAAACGAAACTGAGTGCGCTCCAGGCTCGCCGGGCTCGGTCTGGCGCCGCAGCCGCGCGTCCCCGGCCCCCGCCGTCCGCACCCCGAGCTCGGCGCCCCCGGGCCCGAACCCCCTCCGGCGCTTAGAGCCGGGCCGGCCCCGCCATCCCCGGCCGCCCCGCGGGGCGCAGCGGGGCCGGGCGCAGGAGGCCGGGCGGCGGGCGAGGCGGCGGGCGCGGGCCTCGGGCCTACACACGGGCCGCGCGGCCCCGGCCCCGGCCTCCGGCTCCACCCGCGGGGCTCGGGGCGCGGGAAGGGCCCAGGCCGCGCGGGGCGCCCCGACGACTCGCGGCCCGAGGAGGCCAGGGGCTGCGCGCCCGCGGTGGGCCGAGG